>NW_027412088.1:59615524-60215524 GCF_047663935.1 Musca autumnalis
TTTATTTATTTATTTATTTATTTATTTATTTATTTATTTATTTATTTATTTATTTATTTATTTATTTATTTATTTATTTATTTATTTATTTATTTATTTATTTATTTATTTATTTATTTATTTATTTATTTATTTATTTATTTATTTATTTATTTATTTATTTATTTATTTATTTATTTATTTATTTATTTATTTATTTATTTATTTATTTATTTATTTATTTATTTATTTATTTATTTATTTATTTATTTATTTATTTATTTATTTATTTATTTATTTATTTATTTATTTATTTATTTATTTATTTATTTATTTATTTATTTATTTATTTATTTATTTATTTATTTATTTATTTATTTATTTATTTATTTATTTATTTATTTATTTATTTATTTATTTATTTATTTATTTATTTATTTATTTATTTATTTATTTATTTATTTATTTATTTATTTATTTATTTATTTATTTATTTATTTATTTATTTATTTATTTATTTATTTATTTATTTATTTATTTATTTATTTATTTATTTATTTATTTATTTATTTATTTATTTATTTATTTATTTATTTATTTATTTATTTATTTATTTATTTATTTATTTATTTATTTATTTATTTATTTATTTATTTATTTATTTATTTATTTATTTATTTATTTATTTATTTATTTATTTATTTATTTATTTATTTATTTATTTATTTATTTATTTATTTATTTATTTATTTATTTATTTATTTATTTATTTATTTATTTATTTATTTATTTATTTATTTATTTATTTATTTATTTATTTATTTATTTATTTATTTATTTATTTATTTATTTATTTATTTATTTATTTATTTATTTATTTATTTATTTATTTATTTATTTATTTATTTATTTATTTATTTATTTATTTATTTATTTATTTATTTATTTATTTATTTATTTATTTATTTATTTATTTATTTATTTATTTATTTATTTATTTATTTATTTATTTATTTATTTATTTATTTATTTATTTATTTATTTATTTATTTATTTATTTATTTATTTATTTATTTATTTATTTATTTATTTATTTATTTATTTATTTATTTGGTTTGTTTACTCGGAGCAACAAGACATTGTCTTATAAATTACAGTACAAATTTATATTAAAATTTCCGTATTTTACAGATTGACGAAGAAGATGGCCGACATGTTACCAATCAAGAAGCACTGACATGGGGCATTCGCATTGCCTTGTTCCTAAAGAGTCGTCGTTTGCGTTATGATGATGTTGTTGGAATTGCTGCTCGCAACACTACCTACCTCACCTCTGTTGCTCTGGGTTGTTTCTTCAATTGTACCCCATTCCACGGTGTTAATCCTGCCTATCAAGAAGGTTGTTTGAACATAAAGAAAATCATGTTTTTTTAATTCCAATCTGCATTTTTTAATTTTTTTTAGATGCCCTTAGCCATTGCTTTGGCATTACCAAACCGTCCATAATTTTCTGTGATGGTCGTGATTATGGCAAAATTAAGAGTGCCACCAAGTCGTTTAAGCCCGATATTTATACCATAAGTGAACATATGGAGGGTGTACCATCTGTCTTGGAGTTACTAGAACCGAACCCAAAGGAACATTTTTATCAGTGAGTGAAACATTTTCTTCCAGAATACACAAAGAGAAAAATAATTTAATTCTTTTTTTAATTTTAGGCCTGAAAAACTTACATTGGGTGCTGATCAAACCGTTTGCATTTTGTGTTCATCAGGAACCACAGGCTTGCCAAAGGCTGTGACAATTTCGGCACATAAATTAATGTTTGAAAATCCGTAAGTTAATACAAAACAAGCAAAAAATCGTTAGGTTTGCCCGGCTTGAACTTTTACGGAATAATTAGTTTCCTCTCCCGTCCACAATTACAGGTAGTTCGGTCAATTTCAAATTATAGGTAGTTCGCACCTATTTTAAAAAATTTTGGCGGATAAGTCTAATGTCAAATAATGCAGATAAACCCCCTACCGTTTTATGGGGGCTATACTACAATATGGACCTATGTTGAACATTTTTGGTGGAGAAATTTCGTGACTTCAGGGAACATCAAATGTTCAATTATAAGTAGTTCAGTCAAAAAATGTACATAAACCCCTCAAAGTACATTAAACCGGGAGGTACCGCTATATGGGGGCTATACCAAAACATGTACCTATGTTGAACATTTTTAATGGAGAAGTTTCGTGACGGCAGATAATCTCAAATCAAATCTCAAGTCATAAAACCCTTAAAAATAACGAAAATCGGGATGTACGGTTATATGTGGGTTATACCAGAACTGCATGTACCTCAAATTCCAAATTATATCTTGTTCGATTGAAAAATATAACTAAAATACCTCAAATCGGGAGGTACGGTTATATGGCGACCATACCAACCATGGTGGAGAAGTTTTGTGACCATTGGGGACCTCATGTGTTAAATAACGGGTAGTTCAGTCAAAAAATTTAGCTAAAACCTTCAAAATACCGAAAATCGGAAGGATCCGTTATATGGGGGCCTATACCAAACCATGGACTTATGTTGATAATTTTTGATGGAGAAATATTGTGACCACTAAGAACAATGCCAAATTATATAGGTAAAATCCTCAAAATATTTTAAATCAGGAGGTAGCGTTATGCGGCTCCTATACCGATATTGAAAGTTTTTGGTGGGGAAGTGTTGTGACAACTAAGGGTCTAAAATGTCAAATTTTAGGTAGTTCCGGCTAAAATTGTTGCAACCAACCAACCTAAGATCGGTTGGTACCCTGTTTTACTCTACGCTGTTTGGACTTCTTGTTCCTGGATTCCACGCACGACTGGCGTCCACACATATAATTGATTATCCAACGTTTCAGATTTGGCCGAAGGGTTGTCTGCTCAATATCCTCAAACAGCGTGCAGTGCCTGACAGTATCAAAGGCTTTTGATAAGTCAAGTGCCACCAATAATGTTCTATCTATCCTATCTATCCTGGTTGAGCCCTCGACAAATATGTGTGGAGACTGCGTGCAGAGCTGTTGTAGTGCTGTGCTGCTCACGGAATCCATGCTGATAATCGGCAACTAGATAGCTATTTCTGACGCTGGAGAAGACTAAGGCCTCAAGGGCCTTTACTACATGCGACAAAAGCGAAATCGGCTTGTACGATTAACTTATGCTGGCATCCTTGTCTGTCCATTTTCCAGACTTCGGTAACAATTAGGGTGGTGGTTCCTCCTCGGCAGGAAGAGATCTGATGCGACGTAGTACTCTTCTCTTTGCCCTGTCACTCCCGGGGTGCTCGACAAACTGTCGATTGAAATAACTTGCACACCTCTTCGGGTCAGTCAACGTAACGTCTCCAAATGTGAATGAGGTCCTATCTTCCATCCCTCCAGTATTCGAGAGTAACCGTTGCCCACAATTCACTTATGCTGGCTCCAATGTTGCAACTCTTCAGATAATTTAACTAATTTTTCCTCTTATGTTAGCCGACCAACCTGTTAACCTCCAGTGTCCACTCCTTGACTCCGGGGTTGGCTCGACTAAGCTCATCACGCTCATTCGCTTGTGCTGGGAAGTTTGGTCTCACTTCGGGTTTTCGAACAGCAGGTATATTGCGAGCAGCTACAGTCGTGATGGTGTCTCGGAACGTCCTTTCTGTTTCCCGAACGTCAGAAGGATTGAGCAGATCTCTGAAGCGATGATTAGCGAACTCTCGGAAACTAGACCAATCAGCTTTCCCATGATTGAAAAAAAAAAATCCCGCATTCAAAGGTGATGAAATGGGGCGGTCTGCTGATGGAGACATTAGTGAGGAGATGGTCTGATCCAAGAGAAATGACAGGTTGTCAGGTAACGCAATTTGTCAGACCCGGTGACACGGTGGTTATGTTCGGCGAACTGTGACACTCTTCTCTAATTTTAGTAGGAGCGTCCTCATTGACCGAGCAGAACGTAGAGCTATCAATCTGCTCAGCCAACGTTTCCGAGAACCAAATGCCACAACTCATGATGTGCATTAAAGTCCCCCAAGACCAGATGGTTATGACCTATGGTCTAATGCTAGGCTTGTAACTTGAAATACAGCTATTTACCGGCGGGATGTATACGTTCAGCGACTATACCTTGGCAGTTCCACACCTCACTGCAACCCCCATACATTCCATGTACAGGTCTGTATCAAACAGACTGGTGCAAAAGGAAAGCTAATCCCCCACCTCCAGTTCTGGTGTGATCCCTCCCATGGCACAAATACCCAGGTAGTGGCATCGTAAAATTTTGAATATGTTATGTCAAAACTTTCTTTATGTTGTTGGGGAAATTACAACAAAAATAATTTTTATATAAAGGGATTTGACTTTTCATATTCGATCAGCTGGTGTGATACCACTACCTGGTAGTTCTGCCATGATCCCTCCCCAATACTTTCTAACCACCACAACGCTGTGAGCTGCAGTTGTTGTTGAGTTTGGTTTCCTGCACCACCGTGACTTTGATCTTCTTCAGATTCATGGAGTCAACTATTTCCACGATCTTATTTCGGATTCCGTTGCAATTGCAAAAAGGATGCATTTTCTAGGATTGGAACAACAAAAACAACGGCTGATTTTGTTGTTGTAGCAGCAAGAAACCATAGTAAAAGTATAGGTTCGATGCTGGGTTGGCAGCCGCTGACCGAAACACTATGGTTCCGGGTCAATCTGGTACGAAAGAACCCGCTGTCGTGGTATTGTGTTAGTTGCTACGTGTGCGATTGCTGTTGGGTAGACTGCGGCGGAGTTTCATAATCTGACGATGACGGATCGCTGTCAGCGAGTCGCTGAGGGCTGTAGTCCTTTCGTAGTCCCTCACATGGACGAGACCAGAGCAACCCTTTAGATGCACTCACTCCTGACATCTATTCAATCTCACCAAAGCACAGTTGTCCCAATTCAAATTTTTTTGGCCAAAATTATTTAATACAACATAATGTATACTTTTCGTTTATAAATAGATTAATATTTATTATAATAATATTCATATTTATTGCAAATCCGTTAAAACGCGTTTCTGGAATCATAAGGTACAATATAGTACTATTTATTAGGTTTTTAGATATGCAAAGGCATACAAAATGTTAGGGTACAAAATGTGATGTTTTAGTACAAACATGAGTTGTAAAACAAAATAAAATGCGGTAAACATAATTCAAAATTTACTCTTTTTATAAAAGTATGACTTAAAACAGGCTTAAGAAGGTTGTTTTATACTATTAAGTAAAGAAAATAAAAGAACTCTATTAAGTTTTAAATTAATTAATTATTGAATATATGTAGATATTTCGTTTTCCAGAACTATATTTTCATCGCCATATTCTTCTTCGAATTCTTCATCTGTGGTTTCATCACAATCAGTATCATTCGCGGGCCGTAATTCATCGTTTAGTTCACAAACTAACAATTCGATTACTTCAGATGGCAGGTTTAACCGCTTTCTTTCTTTTAAGCGGGCGTTTAGGCGTATAGATGATATAAGTGGATCAGATGTATCCAATGCTCTATTAAATACGTCTGTGAGATTATTGACACGACTACTGTTTCTAGCGTGTAATAATCTGTCATTTTTAAATATTTTGTTTCTGCATTCAGCAGCATCCTCTCCAAAACATCCAACTGGCAACACAACATTCTGCATTATTTGCTTAGAATGAATCAAGACCTTGTGCACTGTTGGTGTCATCGCTACCCAAGGATAATGGCCCTGAATATATTTAGCTGTTTCGAAACAGTATTTTTCAAATTTTTCCAAATCAAGGGGAAATTGACATGTTAAACATACAAGTATTATATGAAGGCGGTAAACAAGCTCTTCTTTAATTCCGATAATTTGAGCAAACTTCTGGTAACTACCAAAAGCACGACGGGATGTGTTACCATCATTAGTGGAACCAAAACCACCAACTTTGGGAACGTCAACGCGAATTCCAAACTCTGTCCAGAAGTCGTTTTGAATTTTTTGCTTTCTTTTAGAAACATTTTCTTTGTCTTCTTGCCCTCTAATCTGCCATTTTTGTACTTCACATTTGTACCCCAAATGTAATAAAAATTCGAAAAATCGAATACGACAGTGAAGTGGGCTCATTCCATGTTTAAGGTTGTTTTCTTTCGCAACAAATTTTTCTGAACTGTAGTCCTTGATTTTTATAAAATCACTTGATGTGGCACCACATATAGGACATGCAAGATTTGAGTTAGTTCCAGTTAAGACATTTAAAACCTTTCCATCGATTAGAGTAAGAAACAATCTAAATTTTATTTCGATTGTCATTGATCCTTCGATTTGAAAAGTCACGTTTGTCAATTTTTCAATTTCCTCATTCAAAAAAGAATTTTCCTTTAAAATAACTTCTTTTGTTTCTTTAACAAATTCCAATTTTATGGGTCTACAAAATCGAGTAGATTGTGGGGTGATATTGCACCATAATGGTCGGTTTTTGGAGTGTGTGAGTCTTAATGGTATAACAGTGACAACTTTGACACTGCGCCTACTAAAGGCAATTAACGCTTTTTAGCAAAACCAATTATTTTCAAAAAAATAATGTTGGCCAAAAATCGGGGCAACTGTGCGACGTTTTTATACTAAAATTGATTACTAGGTTAATCAAATGTCCCAAAATATCAATTGAAATGTATTTTCGCCAAAAACAGCGAAAATTAATTAAATAGTGAGGCGCCGTTGTGGGAGGTCTTAACCAAAATATTTGGTACAAACAGTTTATACTTTCCATGAAGTCAAAATGCAAAGTTAGAGCCGAATCGGTTAAATAATATCGCTAAAATCTTTAAAATATCTTAAATCGGACGGTACAGCTATGTCACAGTGTGGGCCAATTTTCAAAAAATGTTGCAGAAATGTTTTTTATACTATTAAAACCTTAAATATCAATTTTAAGAAAAATCGGATGAAACTTTGTCTTTATCCCACATTTTCAGTTCAATACTATATACAATAAAAACATCAATTTATAAAAAATTTCACTCAACTTAAAGTAGAAAAATACATTTTTTCTAAAAAAGGCAAAATAAGGCAAAATATTTCATCTGAATATGATAGTACATACCCCTGCCAGCTTCCAAAAATTTTTTGGAGGAGACGATATTTTTACATTTTTTCTAAAGTTTAAGAAGATTTCAAAAATATTTGTAAAAAATAATTTTCAATATACACACAAACTTTTATCTCCCTACCCAGATATTACAACTTTCTTCGTTCTTTCTTTATATATTATGAAAGCACTTATTATCAGCTTCCAGATTCATAATAACTTTGGTCTGAATTTCGTATACCCATTCGACCACACAGCACACCAAAAAGTATATATTTTACAGCACACAGTCTGTTCTATTTTTTATACAAAAAATTTTCAACTTTAGCATTACACCAACGAGCGGCTATTAATGGTATTTAGAAAAACCAATTATTTTCGGATGGTTTGAAGTGTTTTTTATTATTCCGCGCAAAAAAATTATAAAAATATGAAACTTCAAAAAAAATAATTTTGGCCAAAAATTTTGTGATTGCGACAACTGTGCAAAGGTTGGATATGGGTGAAGATGCGGACCCGAGCCCAAATATATTGGTCTTGGGGTTTTCTCCGTCCCGGCACGGACCAAAAGAAAACGGAGCAGATATTCCCGGGTATGCTGTTCCCAACACAGAAAAACGATACAAATACAAACATATGTGCACTGAGGTAGCAGTCGTTGGTCGGAACACGGGTGTTGTGTGGTTCCGGGTTAATCCGATAACAGGCAGCCCGTGGGATTGGAATGTTCTGGAATGTTGTATACCTCCATCGAAAATTTAGTACAGAATTTCCTCCATTTCAATTTGATAATGACGCTAAACCCTTCAAAATACCAATAAAAATCGGAAGGTACCATTCTATTTGCTCTATAAGAAAACGTGGACCTATACCGAAAAAATTTTAGGTGGTAAGTTGTATACCCCTATTGAAGACTTAGTGCCAAATTTCAGCCATTTAGGTTGCATATTGAGGTCATAACCTTCAAAATACCAAAAATCGGAACGTACACTTCCGTGGGGTCTATATGAAAAGGTGGACCAGTACTGACACAATTCTGTGGATAAGTTTTGTAGCTCCAAAGAAGACTAGATACAAATGTTCTGCCATTTCGGTGTAATAATGAGGCTAAAAACTTCGAAATAACGAAAATCGGTAGGTACCAGTTTATGAGGGCTACATCAAAACGTGAACCAATATATCCCATTTTCGGTATTTTGAAGGTCTTAGCATCATTATCCCACCGAAATGGCTGAAATGTGTTATAGGCACATTTGTCTGTATAGGTTCACGTCTTCATATAGCCCCCATAGAACGGTACCTACCGATCTTCGGTGTTTTGAAGGTTGTAGACAGAGTATACCACTGTAATCGCTTAAATTTGGCATTTAGTCATTGTTGGGGGTACAAAACTTTCCACCTGAAATTTTTCGGTATAGGTCCACGTCTTCATATAGCCCCCATAGTTCTGTATCTCGGGATTTTCGGTATTTTGAAGGTTGTGGCCTCAACATCCCACCGAAATGGCTGAAAGTTAATATTTAGTCTTCCTTTGGGGTATAAAGCGTTCCACCTGAAATTTCCACCTTTTCATATAGCCCCCATAGAACGGTATCTCCCGATTTTCGGTATTTTGAAGATTTAGTTGTCACTTATTGTTCACATTTACTTCAATACAGTGGTGCTGGCGGATATAAAAAGTTCGAACCCGGCCGAACTTAACCCCTTCCTTACTTGTTTTATTGAATGTATTTGAATAATCAACATCACCTTGCTTTCTTCCTTTTAGTGTCCTGACCAGTGAAGATATTATTTACACCTCAACCGCCCTGGATTGGATGAGTGGCCTGATGATAACCCTGTTCAATATTTATATGTGCTGCACACGTGTAATAACCCGTAAACCTTTCACACCCGAACACTTCATTGAAATGGTTAAGAAATATAAAATAACCAATGTCACCATATCTCCGGTACAAGCTGTCGCATTGCGTGAATGTGCCCTCTTCACTACGGAAAATGTATCGACAATCAGAATTTTAAATTGTGGTGGTGGTTATATTTCAAAGCAAACATTGGCTCAAATTCAAAGCACCTTACCCAGATCGCTGATATGCTTTGGTTATGGTCTAACAGAAGCTGGTGGAGTCTCGGGATACTTTGGCCTGGAACGTGGTAATTCGGTGGGCAAACTTGTACCCAATATTCGTTTACGTATTGTTGATGATAATGGCAAAAATTTGGGACCAAATGAATTCGGCGAAGTTTGGGTTCATTATCCTTTCCACTGGGCCGGTTATTATGGCAATCCAATTGAAACACAACGTATTTATGATTCGCTGGGTTGGTTCCATACCGGTGATTTGGGTTATATGGATGAGGATGGTTTCCTTTATGTCAAGGATCGTAAGAAGGATATTTTGAAATATCAAGGTCTACACTTTTGGCCAGGAGAAATTGAGAATGTGGTACGTGAATTACCAGAAGTTTTGGATTGTTGTGTTGTTGGTGTTTATGATGAACGTTCGGGTGAGGTACCCGGTGCTTTGGTGGTAAAGAAGAAAGGTTGCAATATTACTGCCGAGCAAATTGTCAAACATGTCCAGGAACGTCTGGTGGAACCACAAAAGCAACTGCATAATGGTGTGTATTTTGTTGAGTCGCTGCCCCACAACAACAATGGCAAAATTTTGAAACGCGAAGCAAGAGATATTTTCAAAGAGTTGATGAAAGAGAAAAAAACATTGGATCGTTAAAAATACATGCTTAGTTTAGTAAATTTGTTGTTGTTTTGAAATGTTGTTAGAAATTAATTAAAAAAATAAAATTTATTTATTTAATGTAAACTATTGTGGCCACCCTTTGCAATTTGTGTGACCTCTTCCATCAATATGTTCCCTAATATACTCATGAACTCAGTACTTTGTACCCTTTTGTGAAATAGATTTTCGGGTTAGATTGTCATTTTGTCTATTTTCATAAACAGATTCCGAATTTATGGTTTCAACGACCACCATGGTTGTTGGCGCAGCAGCCACATGAAACGCTATCGCTGCGCTGCCACACACAATAATTCCCAAATCAAATCATTTTACAATTTCCATAAAGTCGAAATGTGTATGGAAGCAAATAACAAATTCACACAATTTGAATATTCAAACATGCATATGTACATACATAAATATCAATAAATGTCCAGCACACATGCATAGAATATTACATCTTGTCAACTCTGCATTTCCATGACATGAACTTATATTGATCGCAATTTTTTTTGGGAAATTATTCAATGAAAAGTGGAAATGCGCAGAATTTTTTTGTAATATGTAATTCTTTGCATGAATACCGGTATTTTGTTAATTTGAATTCAGTAAACCTCTGCGATTCGATCTTCTAGACATTATGTCCTTTGCATACTTGAAGCACTGCAGAGAAAAACAAGTGAGCAAAGTTTATAGTCGGGGCAGCGACAATTATGTGATACCCTACACCACTACCCTGTGCATAAGCTTTTCATTGGTAAATATAAGTCTTAGGACGATAGTAATGTTTTTTCTTCTTCCATTGAGGAATATATCATCTTGGAATACCCTACTAGAAGCGGAGAATAAATTTCGTAATTATCCGATCAAAATTCCAACCTGTAGCGTGTTAACAAAAAAAAAAAAAACAAGTAAGAAAGTATTAGTCTGCTTTGCTGACGGAGATTAACCCTCAGCCACACACAAAAAAAAAGCAAAACCAAACACAATAATTATGCCGTCTACAAAATATATTGATTTTGTATCACGACTTTGCTTTAAAATCTGTAGGTACCGTAATGTGGGGCTATACCAAATCATTATTGACATGTTTGGATGAAATTTTTGGAAAAAAAACCATTTTGGTATGTGTCTGCTGGGTTTTGGGCCATTATCTCAGGAAGTATTGACTTACTCCGGAAAAAATGCACCCTTGGATATGACGCCGCTAAAACAACCCACTGAAAAAAGAATCAAAACTATGCGATGGGAGCTCTTAAACTTTATCCGAATTTTTTTGGAGGGACTCGATGGAGTGGACCGATATAGTCCATATTCTAACCTAATACATGACTGGATGAAATAATACTATGTGCAAATTTTGCACCAATCAGAAACTACCTGCGAGAAATATCTTGCGGATTTGAAATTTTGGTTGGTGCCGTCATGGTTTCTTGGAGCTTTTAGGCCAATATTTCAGGAATTATGGACTTGCACAATAAAAAACATTGTACCGTCGTAAAAGGAGCCGCAAGGACAACCTACTGAAAAAAAATTTCACCATACCCACAATTTGGTTCGAATAGCTTGATCCGTTCGAGAGTTATCGTGGGCATCAGCCAGACGGACGGACATGGATAAATCGACTCCAAAATTTCTGAAACGAATTTCGTCCAAACATACCTGTAGTGGGATTCTGTCTCATTTTTGCTGTTACCGACAAAAATCGGTAAAATTAAATCTCAAAATTATGACTAAAAACATAAAGAAAAGTTGGCATCACTGTTTGTGTCGACTACTTTTTATACCCTCGCATTTATGCTAATGAGGGTATATACACTTTCATACGGGCAAAATGTGCCTCATCGAAATAATGGTTTTAGACCCCAAGTATGTTTGGACGAAATGTGTTTCAGACAATTTCGGATAAGTTCAGTTTAGGACCTGGTCTCGAATCGCTTTGATTTTTGCTGTAACAACTGGTATTCATGGCCCTCCATACGAACGACGGTACAAGTTTCATCAGGGACAAGTCCATACTTCCTGAGAAAATAGCCTGAAAGTTGCAAAAAACCCTATGAAAAAAACCCGTGTGTAGTGGTTCGAGTGAAAGATAACTCTCGAACGGATCTGCCGATTCGGTACAAAATTTGGCCTTCGTAATATTTTGTCCAAACTTAGTTTAAGTTCGAAGTTAAACCATATCGGTCCACTCCTTCAGGTACCTCCCTCACAAAACTTCAAAAATGTTCGGAAAAATTGTGCGCTCGATAACTGTTGAAAGGAGTGACCGATGTAGTCCATGCTCTGCAAATCCTAATATATCTACCAGATATAGATCAGGTTCGAATATGGACACTATTTGTCTACTTCTTCTGGCACCTCCCACACAAAATTTCGGATAAGTTCGCTTTAAGGCCTGCTCTCGAATCACTTTGATTTTTGTTGAAGCGATTTGCATTTGCTACCTGCATTACGACGGTAAAAGTTTTTTCAGGGGCAGATCCATATTTCTTGGGAAAACAGCCCGGAAAGTGTAAAAACCCTTATATCACCATATGTAGCGGCCACGGTAACTGTCGAACAGTTCTACCGATTTGGTCCAACATTTGGTTTTCATCATATTTTATCCAAACTTAGATTCACGTGGCAATACCGGTCCACAACTTCCGGTACTTCTCCCCAAAATGTCACTAAAATGCTAGGACCATATCACTTGAATGGGGCAACCAATTCGGCCCAATTTGGATCTCCTAATATTTTGTTAAAATTTAGCTTAAATTCTAAAATGGCCTTCCTAAGGGTACCCCCCCCCCACAAAAGTTCAACATGTGTGTCTTTGTGAAGTTAATTCCTAATCCACATTTTTGTCGGCAAGGTTAAATGTTCAAAAAGGGCAACAAAATTCTGAAGAGACCCTAAATACATTCGATCTGTCCGTAGATGAAAGTTTCACTTCACATTGGCTGAGGGTATATCTCTGTCGGCAAAGCCGACTGACACTTTTTTACTTGTTATTCATCGTAAACTTACAAATTTCGTTAATTATCGAAATTATAAGCATTTTAATTTTACCGACAAAAATGAGTTACAGAATCCCACTACTGGTGTCTTAAACCGTTCTTTCGATTAGGCACATTTTTGTACATATATACCCTCGCTAGCCTAAAGGCAGAGGCTGTAATGCGAAAATGGGATGTATTACCAACTTTTGCGATATCTCCGTTATTTGATAACACATCTACTTTGCATCGTTGTAAAGGTGATAATTTCTACTTTCATTGCCAGGTTTTGCTTTTGGCATAACACTTATAGAAGCGGAATATTCGCTTTAAAATAAAACATTGACTTTTTTCTCAAAATAAGTTTTTCTGCCCATTCCGACCGCTGAATATTATCCGACCATCACCAAAATCAAAAGGCTTCTTCCTCTCCGGGACCTCTATCAACGACCAAAATTTGGTTACGATCCGATCAAAATTGCGACCTGTTGCATGATTAAAAATTTTAGATGGACAGACGACACACATAACCAGATCGACTCAGGTCGTCGAGACATTCATTTGGTATATACATATAAGTATAGGTCTGTTTGTCCAAACCCAACTTACAATGCCCTCTCCACATAGTGGTGTAGGGTACAACAACGGCCTGACGGAACTTCTCATACCTTTCATCACGAACTGTATTGAAGTAAATACACGCAGAAAAATTTATGTTAGAAGTATGTTTGGATCCAAACAAATATATGTTTGGGACCGATTGCAAGCAAATATATGTTTGCAACATTTTGTAACATATCTCAATTTGATATGTTTGGGTAAAACATATTTTTTATGTTAGAACATTTTTTTCATGGGTGGAGAGAGGATGTTTGTCAACGAGAGTAATAACAGTGCTCTTGCGGCTGTGGAATGTTGTTTAATAATAAAGAGTTGTGTGTATTGTATAATAGAAGACGTAGATGCGAAGAAGTGGGCTTTGGTGGCATGTATGCGTCAAACTCGCGTGTTTCTTGTTTTGTTGTTGCTAACCAACTTAGCAGGCGAAGGAGAAAAGAAGAAATGATATGAATTATATTTTTTTTTTCTTTCATCAGTGTTTTAGTTGCCTTTGTAGAGTCAAGACGCTAAAGTGAGTGAATAAATATAAGTGTTTTGTGTTTTCTTAAAGAAATTGTGCTTTTTAGTAAATTAAATGCCCAATACATTTTATAATTGAATCGGAAAGTTGAATGGAATTATTTTATTGGACAAGGAAGAAATCGCATTTAATATTGGTAATCACATACATGCTGATGTATATTTGAAATATGACATATCCATATTTATTTATTACATTACATAATCATTTGATTCTAGATGCCGATTCCCCGCTGATGATTTCAACTATGAGGGCAATTTGTTTTATTTCACAACTAAGGAGAAGCGTTCAACTACGTTTCAATATATTTTTCCTTTTTAAAAGTGTGACTATTTACAAATTATTTCAATCAGTTTTTCTTTTATTAAAGTGTGTTATGTATTTCTTTGGAATTTTGTATGTACCTATGTATGTGTTTGTTGTTATTTTGCCTTTCAATAAACAACCTCAACATTTGTGTGTATACTATAGAGATAGCCAGTGAGTTCCCGCTTGGGCGATGGGCTAGATCAGCATCGGAAACTCGTCGATTCTCAGCGTTTCTGTAACTAGTTCCACTTCTGACCCCTCACAGTGCAATCAACTGTAAACTTTAACATGGGGATGTCATAGGAGGTAACCAATTGACACTCTATGCATTACCTTTAGGTGGTATTGTACTAGTTCCAGGTTTACAGTCAAATACCAGTTTATTTATAAAAAAAAGTGGTGGGAAATAGTCACAACTGACGCTTCGTCGTTTACTTGGGGACATATAGGTGTCAATTGGTTCCCTTCGCATTACATATGGGTCAATTGTGAACTAGTATCACTTACCTCTAGTATAGGACTATTTAAATTTCGACATTTGGAATTTCTAGCGGGTAGAGAGAAGAAGAGGACGATTTGCATATTTCCTTCGTATTCCTTTTTTATACCAGAACAATATGTACGAAGATATTCACTCCATCAACACTAGCTTCTGTTATTGGATGCTTCATTTATATTAAAGTTATGAAGAAAATGTAAATGTGAATTATTTATACAACTCGTCGTTTAAGTTAAGTTAATTAAGTCGCAACTGGCGCCTCCTCGTTTACTTGGGGATAAAAAGGTGACAATTGGTTCCCTTCGCATTACTTAGGGGCCAATATTTGTACTAGTACTGATTAGAACTAGTTCTGGACTACTTGAATTGCGACAATTGGAATTTTCGTCGCAAGCGGGTTCTTACTGAGAGCAAGTGAGCACACATTTTAAAATGTTTTACATTGAATTTTACGCTCCCTTGCTCTCAGTAAGCGCCCACTGATGCATGTGTTTGTTTTTTTTTTTGCCTTTTGGGTTTGTATTTTTTTGCACCCAAACATATAAAATGTTTGCACCCAAACATAAAATTGTTTCCACTCAAACATATCTTTTTTTGCACCCAAACATATATATCTTTACACCCAAACATAAATATCTTTGCACCCAAAGATATATATGTTTGCACCCAAACATATATTTGTTTCCACCCAAACATATATTTGTTTGCAGACCCAAACATATATTATGTTTGGGACTGTTGCAAACATATACATGTTTGCTGCAAAATATGTTTGGGACATATGTTATAGAGGCCGTTTTTTGCGTTTATGAATAATTTGTTTCCTTGCGTTTACGAAAGAACTAAGCTCTTCCTGGGAGGAGCATAATATCTTAACTGATGATAACCACTTTATACGTATATTTATATTGTATACGTATTTACCACATTCCCATCATTGAAAGCTTCGTAGCATTTCTCGACATTTTTGCAGATTTTTTAGCAAAATTTGTGTATGAAACGATGTTTATCACCCTTTTTACAGATTGGTTCACAAAAAGAGGCAAAACTGTACAAAATATACATATGAACAAAGATTTTAGCGGTGATAATGATGTACACGCAATCAAATATTGTGAAGTTTCCTGTATGTTCAGGGGGTCCATGACAGTAAGGGAGTGTGGATAAATGGCTTTTATGGGTTCCGGGATATGAGAACAATATCTTCCACCTTTATTGACACGATATTAAAGACCCTAGTCTAGAGGAATGGGGCTAATACCAAAGGTTTACCTAACATATGGGCAGGGATCTAACGCATTCGCCCATATTTATGAATAATATGTTGCTATATTTGACTCCTATGTATATCGGATCACTCATTGAAGTATCTAGAGTACAAATCCATAGAGAACTTGATGGAAAATAAATAGAGGCCTATTTTATGCCAAAATTACACGAAAGCGGTACAACGGGTCCAACGGGGAAAATATCGCCGGATTGCTCTAAAAGACTCGTTGATTTATTGTTTGGAGGAGAATTAGGAAAATTCTTGCGTTTGGCAAAAGTGTAAGCTATATTTTAAAGCGTCAAATTTTGGGTTATTTTGGTAATCTCCATTTATTCCCTAATGAAACGTTGGAAGGGCTTAATATTTTTTGGATTTTAATTCACCACTAAATACTTAAAAATATTACATTTATATGTTTTACGTATAACATCTCTACGTTGGTGTAATAATGCAATCAAAACAATTTTGAGAGGAGGAAAATTTATTTTGACTCTCACTGCATTTATATATTTATATATTCGTAGAGGTTTTCTACCTATTGGGATTACAAAATCTCAAGTTACATCCGCTTCAGAAGGAAAATGTAACAAACCCTTTTAAAAGAGCTCACATGGGACGTCATCGTTGTTCTTTCCAAAACAAATTTTAGTTATTCCGGTTAAAAAATGTGGCCAAAAATTTCAAGATACTGAAAATCGGGAATACCGTTCGAGAAATTTCTAGACGAACATTTTGTAACTCCAATGAAGACTAAATACCAATATTCAGACATTTCGGTTGAATAATGTGGGTAAAACGTTCAAAATACCAAAAATTGGGAGTACCCGTTTATGGGGTCTATATGAAAACATGGACATATGCTGATAATACGTTTCAGGAATATTTTACACACCATCAACGACTAAAGGTTTGATAATGATCCTGGACCTATATCGACAAATTTTTGGTAGAAAATTTTGTACCCCTCACGAATACTAAATACCTAATGTGAGCCATTTCTATGAGATATCTAGGCCGCCACCTTCAAAATTCTGAAAAACGGTAGGAATCATTCTATTGGGGCTATATTAAAACGTGGACAGATAGAGCCCATACCAAATATCCCAGGAGTAATATAAACTTTTATACTCAATTATAAAGTTCTATATTTAATATTCCGAGCATGTACGTCCTGAGATTGTCGACCAGATTGATATCGAAACCTTGCATCCATGACCGTCCTAACAGATCTTTACGGGTTTACCTACGAAAAACGTATTGAGTTTGTCGAGGAAGGAGCAAAGCGGTTTAAAAATCCCCTTAGTGATTTTTTTTGTTTTTGATTTTTTTCAATCTATGAGCATTGCTGTTTAAGAATAAGCAAACATTTTTTTAAAGTTAGGGGTCGATTATGGATAGCATCTCAACTGTAGTTGCGTTGCCAGAAGAGAAAATCATGCAATTAAAATAAGTAAAAAGACGGAAATTTTTGTCAAATTCAATCAATATCAGTATTTTGAACCTTAAGCTATTAATTTTATTGTAAAGAAGTATAAATTTAAATGCAGAAATAGAAAATTATATTACTAAATTTGCTGTGGGCAAAGCAACTGGGGTTGGGTTGCTATCCACAATCGACCCCTAAGGGGTTAAGGCGCATCGTGCATGACATTGTTTTATAAGGAGGCGATACAGTCAGTGCATTTTCGCAGCTACAACATTTTTTCTAATCCCATTTCGATTGGACTTGCAGTTTCCAAGCAAAATCGTGAAAACCTAAAAAAACCCTAAAATGTTTATCTTTGATCGCGATTTAATTAAAAAGCGCTCCGGCGATTTATTTTAATGATTTTTTCTCACCAAAAACTTCCCAGGTGTAAGTAGCTTCCATTGAAAGTTGGTTCAGGCGCACCGAGTCTTAGATTCAATAGACAATGTTCCTACTACACATACCTATACTGACTGTCACCACCCCACCTGCAAACTCTGTCATTCTAACTAGTAGCTCTAAAGGCCTGGGTACATAAGCTGCCTCACCTGCTTGCCTTGCTTGCTTCTGATAAAAGAATAAAAAAGAAATGTCAACATAGTTCGAAATTGCCTCGGCCTCCTTTATTCTTTTAATTTTTATGTCAGAAATGAAGCAAAAAAGCAAGGCAAGCAGGCGAGGCAGCTTATGTACCCACAGTAGCTAACCCAGACAGTTTCGTAGAATTGCTTAGAGCATGCCATTAAACGAGACAACCATAGGTCTGCATAGCTGGCTTAGTGCAGTTCTTCCATCTGAGGAATATGAAAATTTCCGCTGCTAAATCCACTGTCACGCTGTTCACCACCTGGACGGCTGAAATGAGGCTCCCCCTGAACATATTGGTCGATGGTACCCTGATTACAACTACTGTATAACTACCCCAAGATATTGGGTGTAATGTTCGATAGCATGTTTAAGTCGTCCGCCCAAGCCACAGCTACTTGCGATAAGATCAGTAGTGCGATTCTCTAACACATTTTTTGAGTTACCGACAAAAATCGGTAAAATTAAAATGCTTATAAATTCGGTAATTAACGATATTTTTCGGTAATTTAGCGACCAAGAGAAAGTAGTCGTAAAGTTCTATCGATAGCAACAGTTTTGTCAACTTTTATTTTAACTATTCATTTATAATTTTGCGTTTTAATTTTACCGACATTTGTCGTTAAATCAAAAAATGAGTTAGATAATCGCACTACAGATGTAGGAAACAGGCCCTCAAGTCGCTGGGCGGCAGCACTTGGGGTGCTGACAAAGAAAACTTGTTGACCTTTTACCACGCAATAGGCCGGCCTGTGGTATGCTATGCGGCGCCATCATACGAAGTGGAAGAAGATTCAAACCTGCCAACCATCTTCATGCGGAGGCGAAGGTTTTACCTGTGCGTCAGCATATCAAGATTTTGATGCCGTGTTTTCGCAGTGATCATCCCTGTCACGATTTAATGGACTGGCTTCCCCCACCCAGGAACGTCAAGAGAGATCTTCATGATCTGGAGAGAGGGGTTCAAATGTATAAAAGAGAACCTCTATATCAACGAGCCTATCAGGCAGGCTTGGATGGCATTTACACTGACATGGTTCCGCAAGCAGTACAGAGATACAGTGTGAATGCCGAACTTGGAGACCACCCACCATCCATCGCAGCAGAAGAAAGCCAGTGGTTTTAGCCCAGTTAAGATCCGGACGATGCAGCCGCCTCTATTCGTATTGGGCCCGAATGGATGCCACGATACCCAACACATGCCCGCCATCCGAATTGGGACCACACAAGGAGTTCTAAAACAGGCATTACCCGTAGTGAGAAGCATTCTACGATGTCCGGAGTGAAAATTTATCACGATTTTATAAACTTTTATACACTTCGAGTCGACAAAAATTGAAGTACATAGTTCAAATTCGTCCATTGCTTGCATTAAATGCTCATTTTTTAATACTCTGTTTTGAAATTTCACTAAAATCAAACTATTTCAAAAATTATAGTTTTATTATTTATTTATGTTTATTTTACTTTATATAAAGCTCTGTATTTTTGTTGGAGTGGTTTAACATCCCTTCCATTTCCTGGAGTATAATAACACTGTGTAACATTTTTAAGGTGATCTTGTGCAAACAATTCGAACTGAGGATTTTTGAAAGTACAGTCCCAAACGACAAGAAACCCTAGTAGGGCTTTGTTGTGTCAGATCCAGCTCGGATTTTATGGCCCCATCTAAACATGGCTAAACATTGAGTTTTTAAAGAAATTCGAGGCTATATCTCTGAAACCAATGCGAATCTTCTTCTGACCTCTGAAGCAAATTTGTAGATAAGAACAAGAATAAAATATTTGGAGAAATAATGAACTCGAAAATCTACATTTATTGCCTTAAACTTCAAAATATATGCAAAAATTCCACAATTTTTATACATTTCACACCGTATCTCCAAAACCGTTAATTTTTTCTGAATATTTTCTTTTGGAAAAATATTCCCTGGAATGTAATACACAACTCTTCAGAACATGTCATTGTTGTAAAATGCCTCTATGCCGTTGTTTTCAGTACATTTTTCAACGACGATTTAATAGAAATGTCAATAATGCAGTGAAATCTGAAATGCGAGAATAAACTGTTCGTGTGAACCGTGTTTGAAATACGTGTTGTAAAAGATATGATACAAAATACCGCTGAAACAACATGAAGTAAGTATTTTAGAGTTTCAGAATGTTCTAAAGAATTGTTGAGAACATTATTTGGAAGATTTTTGCAAAAGGTTACTTGGTTCAACTCCCAATAGTTTAGCCTATACTGACCAGAATATCAGCAATTATGTAAAATTTTCTATATTTTATAGATTTTGATGCCCTAGATGGAGTTTTTCCTATATGGTCTGTTCAAAGGATAAGTTCTATTAGGGCTACAATATTGCCTAAGACAGCAAGGCCAAATTCCTATTCGTTTCTGAGATAAAGGTCTGATAAATGCAAAAAAGTGTAATTTTAGCCCGGTTTAGATGGGGCCATAAAATACGAACTGGATCTGACAAGACAAAACCCTTCTAGGGTTTTGGTAGTCTAAATATGTTCTATCAAAAAATGCACACTAGAAGTTGCTTGCATTTTCAGTGTTGCATAGTGTAATTCAATCAATCAAAATATTTTATATACTTTTTTTATTTTATAATTACTACCCCTATTTTTATACCCTCCACCATAGGATGGGGGTATATTAAGTTTGTCACTACGTTTGTAACTACTCGAAATAATCATTGTAGACCCCACAAAGTATATATATTCTTGATCAGCGTGCAATTCTACATCGATATAGCCATGTCCGTCCGTCTGTCTGTCTGTCCGTCTGTGGAAATCACTCTAGCGTCCGAACGGATTGACGTAGGTTGATGAAATTTTGGGAAAATATGTTATATTTACGTAGGACTTTTGGTATTGAAAGCGGGCTATGTAGGTCCACGCTTTCGTATAGCCCCCATACAAAATGACGCGTGACGCGTCGTCGTTTTAAGGAATTTTTAAGATATTTGGCCCATTTTACCACCGAATTGGTTGTAATTTGGTACTTTGTGTCTCCAGACGCCAAAAAATATTCCTACCAAAGTTGGGTTATATAGGTCCACGTTTTGGTATAGCCCCCATATAAGGCCCCATATAAAGTACGCGTCATTTTAATATATTTTGAATGTATTAGACCCATTTGACCACAGAATTGATTGTAATTTAATATTTTGTGTCTTCAGAGGCCAGAAAACATTCCTACCATAGTTGGGTTATATAGGTCCACGTTTTGGTATAGTCCCCACATAAGACCCCTTATAAAGTACGCGTCATTTTAATATATTTTGAATGTATTAGACCCATTTGACCAAAGAATCGGTTGTAACTTTGTATTTTGTGTTTCTAGAGGCTAAGAAACATTTCTACCATAAAATGTTTATATAGGTCCACGTGTTGATATAGCCCCCATAATACAATATCTCCCGATTTTCGATATTTTGAACGTTTTAGCCTCATTATCACACCGATATGGCTGAAATTTGTTATTTAGTCTTCTTTAGGCGTATAAAACTTTCCCCCAGAAATTTGTAGGTATAGGTCCACGCTATCATATAGCCCCCATAGAACGGTACCTTCCGAATTTCGGTATTTTGAAGGTTGTGGCCACATTAATCCACCGAAATGGCTGAAATTTGTGGTGGAGGGTATAAAAAGTTCGGCCCGACCGAACTTAACGCTTTTCTTACTTGTTATACATAGTAATGGTCTTTTGGAGTAGTATAGTCATCCCTCCCTTAAGTTATTTAATTTAAAATTAGTTGTTATCATGGCATTATATTGTAGTGTACAGCTTTAAGGTCGAAAGACTGGGCATATGTGAATTGAAATAAATAAAAAAATAAATAAAAAATTAAAATTTTCCAGTGGTAACTATTCTCTAAAATGAATGGGAATGGTTTATTCGTAATATCTACGACTCTAGTAGACAGTGCATTTCCAAAAATTAACATGGAGTAAGGCAAGCCTTGCTAGGCATTACACATGATAATAGAAAAAATCATTGCCAAAGCAGGATATAAGGGTGTATATTTAAATACAAATGAATGACTAAGTTTACTCAAAACACATGACGCAAAATATAAAAAACTTTAACACTTTATATCTTGTACAAATCAGAAAAAATGGAGGTTGAAAAAAATTTGGTGGGGGGGGGGGGTTCTATTCAAGTGAGCAGCAGTGTATAACACTCTCTCACATCGGGAAGGATAATTAAAGTTTCAGCCCCGATATGTCCTGGATATCATACCATCTGACATGAAGAGATTGTCACAGGTTGCTTCTTTGAGGTGTATTCATAACTAAGCACCACCGACGTAGCTAGGAGGGAGGCCCGGGTCCCTCCCGAAATGATATTTTTTTAGACATTTTTTGTGTATTTTAATCAGAAAACATCAAATTTTGTCCGTCGCAATTTATATTTAAAATTGCCAGGACAGCATAACCTGAAATTGTGATAATCTTCTTTCCATCAGATTGCTAACGTCAAACTGACGTCCTTTCTTCTCTGACAGATCTTCGTATAACTTATAGACTTGTACTCCATTCTTCCTTCAAATTTTCTCTCACAATGGACCAAAAGGTCTTCGAGTAAAGTATGTACATATTTACTTGAGTGCTACAACTCCTCAAACCTAACCTAGGACACATATGTACATATCGTCACTATAAATGCCCGAAGGCGTAACCGACATGAAAATCGAAATTAGGTTTTTGATGGAATCTGATACATAAAGCTAAAATACATGCTCTGGCAAAATATCAAGCTTCTTCGTTCAAAAATAACCATTCTATTCAAGAATTGGCATTTTGGAAAAATGGAATAACATTGCATATGTTATTGTAATGACGGATCGCAAAACCAAGCGTTTTCGTGGTTTTATGTTTGGTTTAAATTTACGAAATCCACTCGATTTCAACTGTCAATTCCATTGCTTAAACGTCAAATGAAATCCAATGGATTTCAGATGAGTTTTCGTTTGACGTATACGCAAAGGAGTTGGCAGTTGAAATCGAGTGGATGTCGTAAATGTAAACCAAGCCTTAGTTTCATTACTTACCCTCATTCGTACATAATTGATAATACTTCAAATAATCGCCCACATAAGATTGATATTCTATAAAACAGTTTTTCATTTAATAATGTTTTTTGCTTCTCCTGTAAAGTTTTGATTTTGAGGGTAACGTCTTCGGGCCTTTATGGGGACGATATGTGGTTTTGAAAAACAATCACTATTTTTCATCAAACACTTATCAAAATTTAACGGAATTATTTCAAAATTTTAAACACATGCACGGCCCTTTAAATTAACACACCTCTGATTTACCCTGTCTCGAATTAAATAGAACAGCCAACGTCTATGACTTACCCTGTTGCAGCCTTATTTCTCCATTCACGTCATTCTCAATTGTCATATTTATTTATCTTCCGTCTAAAATCAGCACTGGAATGTACTTTTTCATTAATTAACCCAAAGACAAAGATCCTTTCCATCATTGGACAGTCATTAATTACTGAATAATTAATAGTAAAACTGAATTTAACGGAATTATTAACAAAATAATCGTACGCACTTTCTATTAAATTCTGATACACCCTATTTTCGAATAAAATATGTATGTATGTATGTCGAATTACCCTGTTTAAAGTGGTTGTAATTCTTACCTTTCTCCTTTTACTTTATTCGCAAAGCAAATTGTATATTCCTCTTCTTCTTTTTAAACACCACATCAGCTGTTTGTTGCTTGGTGGTAAATTTGTTAATTTCGTGGTAAAGACACATTGCGAAGAAAAGTAAATTTACTTTACACAATTTTATTTAAAATAAATTTGAAAAAAGAAACGTCAGTGCTGCAAAAGTGAAATACATAAATCATGAAAGAAGAATATTTAGAAATAGAAGGATTTGAAAATTGTGAAAACTTACAAAGTGATGAACGAATGCAGTCAATTGAAACTCTTGTCCAACAAGAAGAGACAAACATTAATGAACATGCAAACAAAATTGAAGAATATTTTCCGTTACATCCGCATGATTTCGATGGTCACTCTGATGATGTGATGCTGAGGAAATTATTGAAAAAATTTCAAATGATATTTTTATATCCATTTTTTAAAGGTAAGTAAATTCAATTTTGTTTTCCATGGAAAGAAAAGCTAAACTCCAAAACAATAGTAAACAGCTGGCTTGGCTGTCGCTTGTTGTGTGTGTTGAAATAAAATTACACCGCATATTGTTTGCCGCCATCTATACATGACTATGTTAAATGTGTTGAATTGCAAAGTGTCATATTTCAACTATAGATGGTGCTTGCAGTTTCCCGATAGACTAGACTGCTGGTAATACTTGAGGTTTGTGTATTGTCACCAACAGCATTGCCAGTTTTGAAAATTCCACCTATTACAACGTTATTATCAAGGTTCATTTAATTAATTAATGGTTTGTTCTACCTTGTTTCAGCTTATGACATTACTTACCGCAGCTTACGTTATCTTTCTGTTGATGATATTAATACCGTGATACGCAGTGTCGGTCATCGAGCTGAGTTCCGGGAGAAACTTTTTACATGGCGAAGAAAACGGGTAAGTTTGATACATAATGGGATTCTTATTCACCCTCCACCATGACCATTTTTCGTTTTTTATGTAACTGATGTGAATGATTGCAGATACTACTGTGGTTCACTTCCTCGTGGTGTAACTTGGAAAGCCACTTTTACCTTCCGCTAAATAAAGAACAGCTCCCAGCAAAACAACAATAGAACCATAATCCTTCTATTGTTGCATGAATACCACTTGGACGCGAATTGGATAATAAAATTTTAGCATTCAAACAAGGGCTACTAAAAATTTAGTTCGACTGGCCTCATATCTCAGGACAGGGGACCTACTAAGTCTTCTATAAATAACTGAATACTTCTTGATGTATTCTACAAACAACATATGTCTAAGGTCTTCTATAGACACCAAAATACCTCTAAAATCTTCTATAGACGAAAGAAGACATCTTGAGGTCTTCTATAGGCAACTGTAGACTTCTTGAGATCTTCTATAAACAAAAGAGGAGGCCTCCTTCGAATGACAAAATACCAATTGAGGTCTTCTATAAACAAGTGAAGACCACTTGAGTTCTTCCATCGATAACAGAGTACATTTTGATATTTTCTATAGACAAAAGAAGACGTATTGAGAAGATTTTTAAGTCGATAGAGGCCTACTAAGGTCTCTTCTAGATAACATAAGATTTATTGAAGTCCTAGGAATAGACTTTGTTTAATTCCTCTATAGACAACAGACATCTTGAGTTCTTTTATGGACAACATAAGATCTTTTGAGGTCTTCCATAGACGAAAGAAGACATCTTCTGTAGATGACAAACGATTTATTGAAGTCTTCTAAAGACTACTGAAGATCACATAACGCCTTCTATCGGCAGCAGATGGTCACTTGAGGTCTTCTACAGACAAAAGAAAACATCTTAGGGTAATCTATAGAAAAAGGTTTTAACGACTACTCACTATTAAAATTTGAACACGATGCGAGATGTGGCTTAAACTAGATTAAAGTGCAAAAGAGTTGAACTTTTGCGCAAGAGGTAACTGAATACATGAACCGGCATAGTCTATAGTGGAAGTGGATCTAATTTTTTGAATCATTCGTTTCGATAGTTTCGAGCTTTTGGATCATTATGACAGAAAGTTTGGAGTTTTCGACGAAAAAAATTATATCGTTGCAACCAGAATCACCGTGGTGCAATGGTATGCACGCAGAAGGTCGTGGGTTCGATTTTCAACGGTGGCAAAATACCCATCAGTAATGTAGGCGACATTTCCTGTGTATTTCAGCCATGTAAAACTTCTCTACAGGTGGTGTCGTAGGACACGCCGTTCGGAATCGGCGATAAACTGTAGGTCCCATATCATTGAGCTAATATGAATCGGGGTGCACTCATTGATATGAGAGAAGTCTCCCTTGTCCCGCCTGGGATGTTTGTGGAACAATTATTATATTATTATTAACCAGAATCACTGAGTGACAGAGTGGGTGATACTGACTATATTTCACCATTCCTGGACTTTAACAAGGTGGATGTGCTTATCCCTGACAGAAGTTCTTGGAAGCAGAACAGACCACTTCCCGATCGTATAGCCATTTTTACCGATGGTTCAAAGATGGAGGATGGTACGGGAGCTGGTGTGTACTGTGAAGAGCTGAATATCAGACGCTCGACAGACAACGCAGGTATGACAGCGACTATTTACGTCACCATCAAATCTAGGATTGTTCAAAATTGTAGGTCTGTTCTTAAAAGAAGCAACATGGACGTCAATTTTTGTTGGGTACCAGGACACTTTGATGTTGTGAGTAATGAGATAGCTGATGAATTGGCAAGGCGTGGCTCACAATCCTCGGTCCTAAGGGTGATCATATCTAAAATACACATAACTTCAATAGTCAGGATGATCACAATAGACCTCAAGATCTCCGAGTGGAGTGTCTGCCAGCACGGCAGTTACGCATCCTAAACCTAACCTAACCTAACCAGAATCACAAGGAGTACTTTCGGTGAAAGTTTCAAAACCTGGAACAGCCCTTATGTTGCACTTAATCAGCTATGTAGACATTTGAGTTATCAGATACATCTTTTACGTAATATCTTCTTCATTCATTACGATCTGCATGCTGTCCGGAGGGTGCGGAATTAATGAAATTGAGGTTAAAAATTCCGTGAGGACCCAACCTTTTGGATGATTTCACGTTTCGGACGACATCTGTAACATTACTCTTCGTAAATTGTGATAGTACTTCATAGGCTGAGAGAGATCTTATACGACGCAGCACTCTCCTCCTCGCGCTGTCACGGTCCATAAACTGGCGGTTAAAATAAAACCATACATTTTCGGATTTGTCACTATACCGCCGTCACTGTAACTGCCGTTGTATCATTTTCCTTTCGCGGATACGAGAATTTGTTCCCAAATGAAGTCTTTAAGATGATAGCTAGGATGGTTTCTAAGCATTGACAAAATTTTGTGGCGTTGACGCACCACATGATTTTGGACACTTCATTAAAGTGGTCTACTGGAAAGTATGGCATTCATAGGTTGTGAGTTTGGTTGGTCTGGTGATTTAGATGATCGCGTTATTCTCGTGACACGATGGTTATATCAGGCGAATTATGGTAGTCTCTACTACAAAAATGAAGAGCAGCCAGCGCTATGCCTCTCTGCTCACCACTTAGGACTAAATATCAAAACCCAGGCTTTGTATTGAAATTTCCTAGCACCCCAGACAGTTACTGAATTCCAACAGTGACCGGATGTTAGGCGAATAACCTAATTCTATTTCGCGTTTGGTTCACTGGACCAAAGCTGAAAAGAGATAGCTCTATACTGTAAACTACGAAGACCATTACAGGAATTTTGCATTTTCTAGAATTTTGACGACAATTCTTGATGTAAATGTTGTGCTTCTAGCAGCGCTACAATCGTATTTTTTATAGAACTATATGGTTCTGGTTCACTGTATCCAGAATCAAAAATTCTGCAACCTTGACTGATTGCGTCCATAAAGAATCTGGAGCTAGGTGAGTGGGGTTAGCTGGGCAGCTAAACATATGCAGTGTGTCGTGTGTTCACAATCAACATGCCGAGCATGCCTTAGGTATCGTGGCATCAATTCGGGACCCAATACGAATTGAAGAGGCTGCATTGACCGGATCTTAACTGGACCAACAGCACTTGTGTTTGCCTTGGCAGCTGGCGTTCTTCTGCTGCGATAGATGGGCGATGGTACTGATACTGCTTGCACAACCATGTTAGGGTGAATGCTGTTCAAGCCTGCCTGATAGGCTCGTTGGTCTAGAGTTCTGATGGCCAAGACATTGCTGCTTACGCAATTTACAGCAGGCTCAACAACAACCACCACTACTTTTACACACAAACAAGCCACGTTAGCGCAAGCAACACTAATGCCTACACCCGCGTGCATAGGAATTTTTGTTTCTTTTCTCTGCTGGGCACCAATGGTCTAGAGGTTCTCTTTTATACCTTTGGACCTCTCTCTAGATCATGAAGATCTCTCCTGACATGCCTGGGTGGGGGAAGCTTGTCCAGTGATGCTCACTGCGACAACACGCAATCAGGTACTGTATCTAAAACATCCTTTTATGCTGATGCACCGATAAAACCTTCGTCTCCTCATAAATATGGTCCACTGATGTCACGAGGAGGCAAACTGTTGCAGTCCTCAGGGCGGCAATCAGGCAGGTTTGAGTATTCTTTCTCTGACCGACTTGAGGATCTTGTTCCTACTTCTGATCTTATCGCAAATAGCTGTGGCTTGCGACTTAAAGATGCCATTGAACGTTACACCCAATATTTTGGGGATAGTTAGTGATTGGAATCAGGATACCATCGACCAATATGTTCAGTGGGTGCCACATTTCAGCCGTCCAGGTGCTGAACAGTGTGGTAGTGGATTTAGCGACGGGTATTTTCATATTCCTCAGATGGAAGAACTACACCAAGTCAGCTTTGTAGACATTTAACTTATCACATATGCCATCGATGATAGTATCCGACGCCAAGATCGTACAATCATCCGCATACATTACGATCTCTATGCCGGAGATATCACTGCTGCTCTAAGGGTCTTCGATTTCTTATTTCTGAATTCTACAAACGACTGGTGTCCAACGTTTCAAACATGGTTTGAGAGAAGTCTTCTCAATATCCTCGAATAGCTTGGCATGGTTGAAGATATCGAAGACTTTCCATAAGCCAAGAGCCACTATAACTGTTCAGTCGCACGGTGTGATCTGATTCAGTCCTCGACTGATATGTGTGGATATGGCGTGTGGCGCTGTGCATTTTCCGGAATCCATGCTGATGCTGGACAACTGGGAAAATGCTTCTCGTTATATGGAGGAGTAGTGCGTCTAGATTCTTACCTACTGGCGACAAGAAGGAGACCGGCATCATTGTCTGGCTTCAGTAGCGAGACCACCCTGCCAACAAGGTGGCTAACGATAGATTGAGAACACTTGGCAAATGTGCGTTCTTATGCCCGTCTACCAACTTGTTGATCTCAAGTACGGCGGAGATCCCCTCATTCCATTGCGACTTTCTTTGTTTTGGATGTAGCAGCATGAAACCTACATAGAAGTGTAGGATTGATGATGGGTTGGCAGCCGCTGGCCGAAACACTATGGTTTCGAGTCAATACGGTACGAAAGAACCCGCTGCCGTAGGATTGTTCGACTTTGGTGGTCTCTGCAGGGGATTTAAGTCTGATCCCGACATAAAAGAATTAGTCTTGAAAAAATTTAGAAACCCGACCATGAAGTCTCTCTGTGGGTACTAAACTCCATGCTGAACATTGCTGAGACACAACCTTTTCAACAGTTTGTCACTCAGTCACGCTTCTGGTTCTCACTTTTTTCTGCTTGATTATTTTATAGTGGGAAAATTTGGGACCTTAGTAATTTAAAACTTTAAAGAACATGGAGATTATTACTCTGGATTAGTGAACAAATAATTTGCAAGACTCATATTTTTCTGTATGGTGGAGGGTATACAAAATTCTGCTCGGCCAAATTTTACTTTATTTTATTTACTTCTAGTATCGCACAAATGACCAAATTATCGAGCATGAGAAACCCACAGCAAACATTTCCTCAGCTGAGATATCCAAAACAAGTAAGCCGTACGAAGAGAACTGTGATAAATCGAAAAAGTCAAATCCTACATCGATCCAGGATACGACTGAAGAAGATCTCATCGATATCGTAATGCCGGAGAACTTTGATGATCATAGTTCACAGGGAAAAAAGGAAAATTTAAATTTCGATTCATCATCTTTGCAAGAAATGATGGATGAACTACCATTGGAAATGGAGCTGGAAGCAGGCGGTGCCGCTAAAAGAGCACGGACTGAGGCTATTGTTGAGCTTCGTGAAACTAGATTGGGTTCATTATTGGTGAGTTTGATCAAATTTTTCCCAAAATAAGTTGAGAAAGTTTAACTGCACTTTCTCCCCCGTTTAGAATTTGGAAGAGCTCGTGGATGAATCTGTCTTTGGTTCCATAATCAAGGTATTCTACAATCGGCATGGTTATTTGGAGAGAAAACATCGGGACGAGATAATCAACACAATTGTAGATTATGTAATAACGAACGAAATCAAGTTGCACAGTTCAGATTTTGGTAAAATTGTTGATATGATTGTCAACATATTTCCCTCGGAGGATGAGGCGAGAGATTATTATTTTATAAATCGTAAGGGGAAACGTAATCCAATGGGTCGCCTGTATACGAAATATTATAATACTCTAAAACGCATTCGTGTGCGTGATATACATCAAGAATTTACACCAGAATCGTCATCAACATCACATTTACAATCTGCCGCCACACTCACACTTCGTGGTGAAGATACTCAAGGCCAATTAACAGCAACAAAAAACTCAGCATCATCTAAAATAACCACAGCAACTTTAGCAATTGAACCGACAACATCTGTGAATGCCGCCCCCGCCAATAAAAGCAATAATATTAACATTAATAATAATGCTGCCAACAAAAACAACAATGACATCCCTCAAATAGATTATATTGAAAATGAATTTGAAGAACTTATCCAACTTGATGATACTTCAGCAAGTGCTGCCAAGGATGTTCTACGTTCTCAAGGCTTAGATTGGAATGACATTAAAACAATGTGGTCAAAAACTTATCTGCTGCGACAAGAAGACATCGAACATTCAACAATTAGAGATGTCCTCCAGCAGTGGCCAAAATATTTGAATGGCAGAGGAATGGAATTGGTAAGTGAATGGAAGATATGTGTGGTATGGTAAATATTATATTACTAATAACACATAAAGTGACGATAAATCTACTTGCTCTTTGTTGTAGGGTAATTTGGAAGTCGAAGTAGGGAGACATTGAAAGTTATTTTATTAAAGGTATTGTTTGATTTCAGTTTGATGTGGATACCTCGTCAGGCGACTCTCATGAAGTTTGTATGGACTGCGTCATTTCAAATCTACGCAGCAGCCATCATGGCTCCTATGTGACTTTGAGAGAGATTCGTTGCGTTTGAGAGAGATTCGTCAGTCCACCTATCTTTCTACTAATGAATCTGTCAACGATAACTATTTTATCGACAAACTTTATAAACTCTACTACTAAAAGGCGGTTCGAAAATTGCTGCTGTTATCTGGATACATAAAATCTTGGGCGATGCTGCCTGTGGCGTTGCACCAAGGAGATCTACCCATATGGTGGTAACCCGCATGCCAGACTGCCTTGTCTATATGGCATCTGCGGAGCGTCTTCTCATGTTAGACTTTACGAAGTTTTTCGATGTAATAGTTTATCGATGGCCTTACAGATTCATCAATTGGTTCAATTAATTCACTCCGAATAAGTTCATTAGTTAATTTGTTTTTAATTATGTTACTATGCCCTGAGACTCAAAATAGTTTAACGATATTCCGTATAAAATGCGGAGCCATTCTGAAATCTTCAATCGGTTGTGAGTTTATGGTCTATCACTTGAGAGCCTTCAGATCATGACAGGATGCTCACTGCAATAACGTCCAAGCAGGTACTGCATTGACAACAACCTGTGCTGACGCACCGGTAAAACCTTCGTCTCCACATGAAGTAGGTCCACTGGTGTCAAGAGGAGGTTCCCTGTTGCATTCGGACAGGTTTGTGTATTCTTCCACTGCGTGGCACTAACATTTGCATACTACACTGGCATAGCATAGCTTACCGACCTATTGCTTGATAAGATGTCAACAAGGTTTCTTTGTTAGCATCCCAAGTGTTGCCTGCCAGCGACTAAAGAACCTTGTTCCTACTACTGATCTTGTCGCAAATAGCTTTGTTGTTGTTGTAGCTACGCATATATGTTCCGTTGTTTATTATTTCAGTTATCTGATTCCTCTGTATTCAGACTCAGAAATGCTGCAACCTGGACTGGTTGCGTCCATTAAGAACCAGGAGACAGATGAGTGGGGTTAGCTGGGCAGCTAAACATATGCAGTGTGTCGTGTGGTCACAATCCACATGCAGGGCATGTGTTTGGTATCGTGGCGTCAATTCGGGGCCCAATACGAATTGAGGCGGCTGTATCGTCCGGATCTTAACTGGGCTAAAACAACTCGTGTTTGCCTTGTCATCTGGCGTTCTTCTGCTGCGATGGATGGAGGTTGATCTTCGAGCGCGGCATTCACATGGTATCTTAGATTTCACCTCATGTGCCTGGGTGTGGGAAGCCTGTCCCTAGACAGTGGCAGGGATGCTTACTGCGATAGTACCGGTAAAACCTTCGTCTCCTTATGAAGTTAGTTCATTGGTTTCATGAGGAGGTATCCTGTTGCAGTCCTCCGGACCGGCATTCGGGCAGCTTTGTATATTATTCCACTGCGTGGGGCGCTAACATTTGCATACAACACTGGCACCGCATAAGATACCACAGACCGACCTATTGCTTGATAAGATTTCTTTGTCCCCCTAGTGCTGCCTGTCAGCGACTTAAGACCCATGTTCCTACTTTTAATCTTGTCGCAAATAGCTTTGGTTTGCGCGGACGACTTAAACATGCTATCGAAAGTTACCCCAATATCATGGGATAGTTAGTGGTCAGAATCAAGGCACTATCGACGAATCTGTTCGGAGGAACCTCATTGCCAGTTGGTGAACAGTGCGGTAGTGGATTTAGCGACGGATATTTTCATATTCCTCAGATGGAAAAACTGCACTAAGTCAGCTATGTTGACATTTTACCTAAGTTATATGTTATCGGGACCCGACGCCAAGATAGTACAATCATCGGCATACATTACGAGGATCTGGAATTTCAGAAGGAGATATCACCCGGAGATATCACCCGGCCTTGGGGAACTCCCCGGTTTTGTCTACGGGTTTTGGACTTCTTATCTCATTCTACAAACGACTGGTGTCCACACATATAGATTATTATCCAACGCTTCATACACGGCTGGAGGGAAGTCTTCTCTATATTCACGAACAGCTTGGCATGGTTTCGATAGATCAAGAGCCACCAAATTGTTCGGTAGCACGGCCTGCTCTGGTTTAGTCCTTGACTGATATGTTTCGATATGGAGTGGGCAATACACTGCTGTACTATGCATTTTCCGGAACCGATGCGTGTGTTGGGCTGGGAATTGAGAAACTGCTTCTCATCGTGTGGGTGAGTAGTGCCTCTAGAATCTTTGCTGTTGGCGACAAGAGAGAGATCGGCCTGTACGATTTACCGCTGTTGGCATCCTTTTCTGGAACACCCTGCCAATTTTCCAGGCTTCTGGTAAATATGGATGGCTAACAATCGATTGAGGATACTTCATAAATACTCAAGCCTGGGTCATCCAGTTGCAATCATTGAGATTCCGTGTGGATCTTCGCGTTTCGGATGGCGTCTGAAACATCGCCCATCGTAAATTCCGGTGATTCCTCCTCGGCTGGGAGGGGTCTTCTACTTGCTACGGCCTAGCACATTCCTCTTTGCCCCATCACTTTCGCGCTACTCTATAAACTGAAATCAAAACCCACTGCGGCCGGTTTTATGCACCGGATTGACTCGGAGGAATCAGAGGCCGTCACCTCAAAAAGTGTGTATTTTGTGTGTGTTTACCGACTGACCACTCTCTTTATCCCTTTCTGGGCGAGAGGAGTTAATTGATCTATTATTGAGTTGAATATTCCTAGAAGATTGTTGTGTAGATACGAACATCGCAGATGCACCGCCTATATCTAACATTCTGAACTATACTTTTCAAAATTCATGCATATTTCTGTTTCTTTTTCTTAAACAGTTCGACATTGATTTCTGTATGAAATTTTCACGCAACAAGGAGAGTTTATTACAGCAGAAGTGGCCACGTTTTGTCAAGAAAATGGCTCTTTATTATCAGGCAAATATCAAAGATGAAATGTGTAAGGGTTTATTTGCCCTTTGGAAGTCAAAGCCCGGAAAAGGTATGTGGACAAAGAAGACTTTCATAAACAGTTAAACAACAGACCAAAACCCCTTCCATTTCAGATACCGAAGATTACATTTTAATTGTATTGCTCAATTCCATAATTATACCAATGGCACGCTATCGTGATGCAGTGGGTAATCGTCGCAAAGTGTCCATTGTTGAGGCTGTAGATTTGTTTGCGGTTCGTGTAAATCATTTGGAGGAATTGGATCAAAAACGTGAAGAATTTTGTATAAAATTTGGTGACATACATACGGACTTTACCCCGTTGATTGTTGTTGTTGGTGATAATAACATCAATATTCATGAAATTTATGTTCACTTTCATGTGGCTCTATATGAAATGCCTGATTTTATGACAGCGCTAGATTGTTGTATGAAAATCTATAGGGTATTGAATTTGCCATTTCCTGCCTCCAATGAATATGTTTGGACATTTATCCAGCGATATTTCTATGAAATACAGCTACCAGATGATACAAAATGTCCGTCGATGAGTTCATTGATAACCTATTTGAAGTATTAAAAATAAGTTATGTTTAACTCAAACTCCCCTTTGGATTAATTAGTTTAAATGAAAATTACAAAAATATGTAATTAAAAATGTTATGTCCTCGATCGCACCATAATTTTATTAAATTTTTGCTAAATAGAAAAAAAAATTAAAAACCCCCACTTAATCTACAATTGTCAAACACCTGATGCCACCTGCAAAATTGCTTCTCAACAACGAAGGAGGCAAATACGTACATTTACCAGAGCCACAACAATAACAGCAATGACAATCCTGCAACCGCAATAATGCTGCACAACAACAAGAAGCAAAATAAAACGTAATAAAACTTTAGGTTAAAAAGGTAAGAAAAAGTTTGCACAAAAAGAACTTAACCAAATGAAAAGTCGTCTTAAGTAGAGTGGCAATAAACGTATTATAGTCGAACCACAAGTGTTGGTAAATTTCTTTATTTTCCGTTTTTTTTATTCTTGAAGTTTTCATTTAACATCTCCTGGTTCTACTTGCAGTGAGTCTGTGTGTTTAGCTTTGCTCGGAAATGGCTGTTGTATTATTGAAATAATTTTAAGAAGGATAATCCTTTAATAAGGGAAGTAAGCCTTACTGAATGACAGGGATTTTATGGGATGTAAATCTGAAAATGTAGGCAAATATTTTCAAATAATGGTTGGGAACAATCAGCCTGTTTCACTATGTCGAACGAAAATGAAAACAAAAGAAAAACAACTAAACTCGTGTATGATTTTTAAATTTTGTAGTTGTTTTAAAGCAAACACAAAGTCAATATTGCAATGAAAACCAAAGTTAGGTGTTTTTCGTTCGCAATTATTTTCTTTCGACATAGTGAAACAGGCCCAATGTATATAACCCCCACCATAGTGTGGAGGGTATATTACGTTTGTTTTTATACCCTCAGCCTTTAGGCTAGAAAGGGTATATCACGAATATTGTCAATTATTTTATATTCCGTTTCAGAAAAAAAGTATAAATTTTTTTGGCGCTACATCAACGATTTTTGATATGTAGGTTAAGAAAAAAATTCCTAGTACGAATCTGGTCGCGAGCGAATTTTTGGTTGTTGCGGACAAAAGTTATGGCGCTTTTATTTCGCTTTTTAAAAAAGAAAATATTATAAAAACGCTAATTCCTTTAATGAGCACAATTGTTACAAAAAAGTTCTGTCGAAGTGACTTCAACGAGTAGATTGCACAATACCTGCAAAATGTTACACAGAATTCGCGGAATGTATATAAAACTTATAAATTATTGAATATAAGTCTACTTTTTTCAAAATTAAGGCCCATTTAGTGGTCATAAAATTACATAAAAAATTGTTGTGGATCAAAACTTCACGGCGAATCAAATGAGACTACAATCATACAGATTGGTGTTATAGTTTGGATGTTACAGCCAAAATAAGCACATTTTACTTCCTTCATTTTCCTTAAATCTCCCAACAAAATAGACGGATTTTGCTTTATTGACATTCATATTAAAGCTTTCCCATTAGGGATGCTAATTGGGTTGATGGGGATATATTTCAAAGCTTCTGAAATGGAAATAGAGGTCAAATAATCCATTTTTATTTATATGCATTTTAAAATACGTGCAAATCGCGTAATTATCAAAATCAGTTTGTCCGCATGTGATTTTCATGTACAGCAATACCGTATCTTTTAATTTGAATATAGTTTTCGAAATTTAATTTGGTGGCTAAGATGTAGCATCAGCTGCATCTTAGCATTAAAATACCTATAAAATATCGCTAATTTGCGCAAAGTGCATACAATTTTTGTCCGCATCCGATTTCAATGTCCACCATGAAAATCTACATCGATATATATCTATTTCAAGGCGATCAATTAAGAACCGTGGATGTAGCATCACACACTATTTTTTTGGATAAAATGAATGTAGCTCCCTTATCAGTGAAGTTTTCGAATCTCTGTTTCCGCTAAAACGAAGATGCTGTATTACTTGTTTTACTGCAGTGGAAACGAACCGCAGAAAACGCGATAAAAAACGCGATATTTCCAAAAACAATTTTAGGTGATTTTTCTACTTTGGACTTTCTTGTAACTCGCGTTTTAGTAGATGGATTTTTACGGAAAATGATTTATTAGATCCGGAACGTAAAAAACTAAAATTTGCAATCAAGTACTAGGAAATCGAATGACAATTGTAAAAATTAGGCCCGAAAAATATGATTTTACAAAAATGTTCGCACAAAATTTCCGCATTTGGATGTAGATTTCTATGAAGCTGTGCAGACTACATTCACATTAGTCGTACCAAATAACTCAGAATCGCAAGTACTACAATCCTAAATATAATTTTTTGAAAAACCTGTTTGCGGAATGAAATAAGAAGAAAATTTCAAAAGGCACTGTAAATCTGGCTTCAAAATGTCAGCATCAGTTAATGGTAGAAGCAGTTCAAATTTCGAAAAGTAATACATTAGTGAGATGATCCTTATTTATTTTGCTTCTACTTTTACTTTGACAGGAAAATCAAGAGAAGTGTGGTTTACTCACAAATCGAGAGAAAACAAAAAAGACATGGTGGCTTCAACCCATTTTTCAACATAAATATAACCACAGCTTCCACCCAAATTATCTTTTAAGGCCAATATTTTTTGCCACTTCCAAAAACATTTCATTTTATCCAAAAATATTTAATTTGTATAATATAGAATCACAAGTCGCGTATACTAAAAGGGTAAACCTTGGCTTCAGCTATGTTAAATTTTCAAAAATATTGGTGATATACACTTTCATACGGGCAAAATGTGCCTCATCGAAATAATGGTTTTAAACCCCAAGTATGTTTGGACGAAATGTGTTTCAGATAATTTGGAGTTGATTTAACCATGTCCGTCTGTCCGTCCGTCTGACGATAACTCTCGAAAGGATGAACCGATTCGATTCAAATTTTGGCTTTCGTAGTATTTTGTCCAAACTTAGTTTAAGTTCGAAGATGAGCTATATCGGTGCACTCCTTCCGGTACCTCCCCCACAAAAGTTCCAAAATGTTCGGAAATTTTGTGGGCATGATAACTCTTGAAGAGAGCAACCGATTTGGTCCATACTTTGCACATCGTGAAATTTCTACCAGACTTAGATGAGGTTCCAATATGGACTCAATCGGCCCACTCCTTCAGGTACCTCCCACACAAAATTTCGGATAAGTTAAGTTTAGGAGCTGCTCTCGAATCGCTTTGATTTTTGTTGCAACAACTTGTATTTACTTCCCCCATACGACGGTACAAGTTTTATCAGGGGCAAGTCCATACTTCCTGAGAAAATGACCGGAAAGGTGCAAAAGCCCCTATGACACCTTGTGTAGTGGTTGAAGCGCAAGATAACTCTCGGACGGATCTGTCGATTCGGTCCAAAATTTGGCCTTCGTAATATTTTATCAAAACATAGTTAAAATTCGATGATGGGCTATATCGGTCCATTCCTTCAGGTACCTCCCCACAAAACTTAAAAAATGTTCGGAAAAATTTTGTGCACGATAACTCTTGAAATGAGTGACCGATGTAATCTATATTTTGCACATCCTAATATATCTACCAGATATAGATCACGTTCGATTATGGACTATATTTATCTACTCCTTCTGTTCACTTTAAGACCTGCTCTCGAATCACTTTGATTTTTGTTGAAGCGATTTGCATTCGCTTCCTCCATTACGACGGTAAAAGTTTTTTCAGGGGCAAGTCCATATTTGTTGGGAAAGGTGTAAAAACCTCTATGTCACCATATGTGGCGGTCTGAGAGCACGATTACTCTCGAACTCTTCAACCGATTTGGTCCAGCATTTGGTCTTCGTCATATTATATCCAAATTTAGATTCATGGGCAATACCGGTCCACAACTTCCGGTACTTCTCCCCAATATTTAAAAAATATCACTAAAATTCTAGTGATGGGGCAACCAATTTGGTCCAAACTTTGGATCTCCTTATATTTTATCAAAATTTAGTTTAACTTCTAAAATGGCCAAAATCGGTCCTCCCTAAAGGTACCTGCCCTACAAAAGTTCAACATTTGTGTATTAGTGCAGTTAATTCCTAATCCACGTTTTTGTCGGCAAGTTCAAATGTCATAATTCTGAAGACTGACACTTTTTTGCTTGTTTTTTTATACCCTCCACCATAGGATGGGGCGTATATTAAGTTTGTCATTCCGTTTGTAACTACTCAAAATAATCATTGTAGACCCCACAAACTATATATATTCTTGATCAGCGTGCAATTCTACATCGATATAGCCATGTCCGTCCGTCTGTCCGTCTGTGGAAATCACTCTAGCTTCGGAACGGATTGAAGTAGGTGGATGAAATTTTGGTAAAATCTATTATATGAGCCGCTCAGTGCACACTTCGACTAACTCCACTTTTTGAAAAATTTGAGATTTTAGTGTCAAAGCCTTTGATAACGCCATATCTATTTATGATTATAATATCTTTCCTGAATAATAAAGATGAGCACCTTTAAATAACAAGTTTTTATTGACCACTGAATAATATGCAATTTTTTTCAGTGCACACTTCGATTAACTCCACATTCAAATGTAGCTTTGCTCGCAACGTGTACATTTTTACATGCAATGTTGTTTGTTGAAACCATAGATGGCCTTTAGAAAATTATGACGTATATAACATACATTTTTGACGTATATTACATACGTCGGAAACGTCGTAAACCTAGCCATGAAGAATGACGCTAACATAAAGCTAACATGAATTAATTACAAATATTGTTTTATAACCGAACTGCCAACATTAATTTTTATGTATAACCTGTAATATATGTGTATAAAACTAAGTTTTTCGTTAATAAAAAAATTCAAGACCTAACTTTATTACTTTTTTCAGTGCACACTTCGATTATCTCCACCATTACCACAACATTACTAACGATTGTTTGTTGACTATTGTTTTTATTTTATTTTATATACCGTTAGATAAAAGCTATACCTGCTATTATGCATTCTACATTATATATTTGAATCCATATTATCAGGGGAATTTTAAAAAACAATATGCACTTCATCATTGATTTTCTCAACTTTTTGTTTTATGGAGTTAGTCGAAGTGTGCTCTGAACGCCTCATATGTATGTAGGACTTTTCGTATTGAATGTGGGCTATGTAGGTCCACGTATTCGTATAGACCACCGAATTGGTTGCAATTTGGCATTTTGTGTCTCCAGAGGCTAACAAATATTTCTACCAAATTTTGCTTGTATAGGTCCACGTTTTGGTATAGCCCCCATATATAGTACGCGTCATTTTAAGATATTTTGAATGTATTAGTCCCATTTGACCACAGAATCGGTTGTAACTTTGCATTTTGCGTTTCAAGAGGCTAAGAAACATATCAAGCATAAAATGTTTACATAGGTCCACGTTTTGATATAGACCCCATAGGACGATATCTCCCGATTTTCGGTATTTTGAAGGTTTTAGCCTCATTATCGCAGCGAAATGACTGAAATTCGGTATTTAGTCTTCGTTGGGTGTCTAAAACTTTCCCCCGGAAATTTGTAGTTATAGGTCTACGCCTTCATGTAGCACACATAGGACGGTACCTCCCGATTTTCGGTATTTTGAAGGTTGTGGCCTCAATATTCCACCGAGATGGCTGAAATTTGGTGGTTAGTCTTCATTTGGGGTATAAAATATTCCATACGAAATTTGTCGGTATAGGTCTACGCCTTCATATAGCACCCATAGAACGGTACCTTCCGATTTTCGGTATTTTGAAGGTTGTGGCCTTAATATTCCACCGAAATGGCTGATATTTGGTGGTTAGTCTTCACTTGTGGTATAGAACATTCCATATGAAATTTGTCGGTATAGGTCACACGCTCTCACATAGTCCCCATAGAAGGGTATATCAAAATTTTCGGTATATTGAAGGTTTTAGCCTCATTGTAACACGTTGAGGGTATACTACTTTTCATCTGAAATTTGTCGGTATAGGTCCATGTCTTCAATAGCCCCAATAGAACAGCACCTCCCGATTTTCTACATATAGCTCGTTCGACCGAACTATTTGTAATTTGAGGTTTCAAAAAGCCACAAAACTTCTCCACTAAAAATTTCCAATATACATATGTATGTAAGTCGATATTTTGGTATAGCCCCCATACCTTCCGAATTTCGGTATTTTGAGGATTTTAGCTAAATTTTTCGACCGAACTATCTCTAATTTCACATTTGAGATTCTCACTGATCAGAAAACTTTTCCAATAAAAATTGCCAATATATGTATGTCCATGTTTTGGTATAACCCCCATATAAATGTATCTCCCGATTTTCGGTATTTTCAGGATTTTAGCTAAATTTGCAGACCGAATTTGCTGTAATTTGGCATTTATGATTCCTAGTGGTTAAACACTTCTCCCCAAAAATTGTGGACATGGGTCCATGTTTCGGAATAGCCTCCACATATGGGTACCACCCGATTTCTGGTATTTTTAAGTTTTTAGCTAAACAGAACATTTATCAGTGTGTCTCCAACTTCGTCGTGGTCGGAATACGAGATGTCCTCGCTGTCTCCCCATCAACAACAAACGCAGCAACTAACACCACAAATTGTTGTTCAACGGCCCGGAAATGCATCATTCTTGCAATTGAATTGCAACGATCTCCGCAATAAGGTCAGCGAAATTGTGAATTTTATGAGTCGAAAAACACCACGGCTATCCAGAAACAAAGCTCACCGCCACCTGTAGCTTGCAAAGTTATGATGGTTACAATCATCCCGATCATGAATATCAACTCGCCGTACGTTGGGGCAAGATTGAAAAAAACGGATCTTAATTGAAAAATTGAAACACAAACTTTTGATAATCTGTCTTGACAGGGTTAACGAGTACAAAATTCTTCCTCACTAGCCAAAATAGCAAAGTCGTAAGTTGTTTACTTTTCGTGTAGAACAGTGTTAAAGTTGAACATATTTTGAAAATTTAAGTAACAGGTGAAAAGAGTTAAATTTTGCTGCTTTTAAATCGCCATAACGTAACTTGGCAGTTTTAAAATGGATATTTCACCTAAAGGTGACGGACTTTTTTATAAGTGCCATGACACAAAGCATGAGTTTGATTGCGGATTTGTAGTTGGTCGAAGGTTAAGACATCTGATCTCCATCTTCACCCCAGTGAAGGAAAGACTTGCTAGACTTCCCAGCGGCGAAAAACATTGTAGTTAGCTGTACCAGATTTAAGCATCTCGATATTCATAAGGCACCTGGTTGTCACCAGAACAAAAAATCAAATTGATCACGTTGTGATAGATGGAAGACATTCATCGAGCGTGTTGGATGTACGACCGTTTCGAGAAGCAAACTAGACTCTGACCACTACCTTGTTGCAGCAAAGGTACGTACCCGTCTAAACGTTGCAAATAAAGCAAGAACAGACACAACACGGAAGTTGAATAAGCCACAGCATATTCCACTCAACTGGCACAATTGCTTAATCAAAGCACTCCCCTTCCCGATAACATATCAGCACAATGGCAAAGTATTGCCCACTCCATTCAAACAGCTGCAAAATCCATACTTGGATACCAGAGACCTCCTCCTCCTGTAAAGACCAGTAAGGTAATTTGGTAACTGATACAGATAGTGTGCTCGCGATATGGAAAAGCATTTTTCCAAACTGCTGGTATCCAATACTAACGAAGACAACGAAGATACCACAGATCCGATCCCAGAAGATGGTATTGAATGTATACCGCCCGGCCAAGATAAGGTAAGGACAGAAATAAACTGGCTGAAGAATAATAAGGCAGCCGGAGCCGATGGCCTACCAGCCGAGCTGTTCTAAACCGGAGGCGACATGTATCAGCTAGTTAGACTGTGTGATCCAATTACAGGGGCATAGGTCTACTCCCTATTGCATATAAGATAGTATCTGGCATATTGTGTGAGTGACTAGAGTCTATGGTCAATGAAATAATTGGACCCTATCAGTGCGGCTTTAGACCGGGCAAATCCACCATTGAACAGATATTTACCTTGAGACAATTCTTGGAAAAGACCCAAGAAATGCAAATTGACACCTTCCACCTTTTTGTCGATTATAAAGCAGTTTTCGGCTTTGTAAGACGACATTAACTTATACTCGGTCCTCAGTTAAAATAGGAAAGAACCTTTTCGATGAGTTTATTACCAAAAGAGGTTTCAGACAAGGAGACGGACTGTCATGTGATCTCTTCAACATCCTGTTGGAAAAGGTCATACAAGATTCGAAGGCCAAAAGAAGGGGAACAATATACACAAACAGCCATATGTTACTTGCTTATGCTGACATCATGGGTCGATCGGTAAAGGAAGTAGCTGATACCTTTGCAAAAGTCGAAAGGGAATCTACTAAACTCGGTCTGGCAGTAAACGGGGATAAAACCAAGTTGATGGTATCGACGCCTAATACGTCCACAGATCTCGCACCATCTGTGAATGTTGGTACCTACAATTTCGAGGTAGTAAAGGACTTCGTCTACCTCGGCACCGCCATAAACACAACAAACAACATCAGCTGTGAAATACGAAGAAGAATAGTGCTGGCCAACAGATGCTACTTTGGGCTAAGAATAAATCCACATCTCGTCAAACAAAAGTAACACTTTACAAACACTGATACTGCCCGTGCTAATGTATGGTTCCGAATCATGGGTACTTGCGCAAGCAGATAAGGCAGTGCTTAATGTGTTCGATAGAAAAATTCTTCGAAAGATCTACGTGACAATCTGAGTTGACGGCGAATATCGAAGTCGTATGAACAACGAGCTGTATCAACTATACAATGACATCAATGTAGTTGAACGAATAGAGATACAACGATTGCGATGGCTAGGTCATGTCATATGAATAAGTGATGATGGACCCTCTAAAAATGCTTATAACTACAGGCCGCATGGAGGTTCACGCAGATCTGGAAGGCCAAAGCTTCGTTGGAGCGAACAAGTGAAACGAGACATCAGAAAGCTACATATCCCAGATTGGGAAAATACAGCATCAAACAGAAAGGATTGGAGATCTTTTATTATTCGGCTTATGGAACAAATGTTCTGTAAAAAGCAAGCTAAGTTGTAAGTAATGTGAACACATCCGCCACTAAACCCACGGCTCCCTCTGAACATATTGGTGGATGATGCCCTGATTCCGAACCCTATTTTCCCCAAGATATTTGGTATAACGTTCGACAGCACTTGTACCAAAGCACCTTATATCAGGTCGTACAAGGTTGGTAAAAGTATATCACTTATCCATACTACAACATCGTCCAAATAAGGCACCATCTTAGTTTTGAGCTGGTCGTAGCGCAACAACATTGCATTTATTATCAGAAGTCAGAGGTTACCACTGGTTACGGATACTGAGGTTATTTAAGCAACTATACACGTTTTCCACTTGTCCCCATTTGAGATGGAGAACATAGCATAGGTATTATCGCTTAATCCACTCAAGACCATCTTGAATAAGCGCATTGACCTGCAGTGGGTTTCTCTAGTACATTTTTTGGTTACCGACAAAAATCGGTCAAATTAAAACGCAAAATTTTGAATGAAAAGTTCAAATAAAAGTTGACATTGCTTTTGCTATCTTACCGAACACTATCGTTAATTGCCGAAATTATAAGAAATTTTATTTTAAAGATTTTTGTCGATAACAAAAAAATGCGTTAGAGAATCCCACTACTGGTTCGCTTCCCAGGCCAGGCAGCATCACATTTTCAATGGCGGCAAAATATTCTTAGCCGTTCGGACTCTGCAATAAAAAGTAGGTTCTACATCATAGAGCTAATTTGACTCATGGACACGAGAAGTCTCATCCCTTCGCTGATGTTTCTGAGACAGAGAAGGATGGAGTTCAGCAGCTTTGCAATGATTTAGATTTATCTGTATAAATCGAAGCTCTTGTTCTTTCCCTCCTACTGAAAAGGAATTCGGAAGCTTATCCTTCTTTATACAGTGTTTAACAAACCCTTCGACTTCTTAAGTATTCCTCCAGAGTTTGATCGGTTGCAAACTTTATGACCAGTCTGTTGTTCTTTGGAAAGGAATTTAGAACTTTAAATTCCCCATCTGAAGACCGAAGTTCTGATTTTTGACTAACTTCAATATCTTGTCGAGATCCATATAAGGGGAGGTACTAATACTGAAGTTACCATCCCTTATGGGACCGCAGCAACACGTACCGCCGCCAAATTACATACTTAGGTTAGGTTTAGGGATGTGAAACCACTAATTTGCGACTGCGTCACTCGGAGACCTTCCGGTCCATTGTGATCATCCAAGGAAAATACAAAGAAAGTACTGTAAAGACAAGAAATGATAGAAAAAAGAGAAGAGAAGCAAAAAATAACAAGTGAGCCAAGGCTATAGTCGGGTCGGGGCCGACTATGTGATACCCTACACCACTACCCCTGTTCATAAGCTTTTGACTAATAAAATTCAAAATATTAAAATTGGGATAGCTTAGCGCCTTTGCTCTGAATGTCGTCATTAACACAGGTCAATTTTTTTGAAACGCATTTAAGTGCATCGACAGTACAACCCAAATAAAAAATGGAAAAGTGGGATGTATACCAACCATCAATAAGCTTCTTTCTGTGTTAGACCCCCATCAACCCCCAAAATTTCGTGAGGATCCGATCAAAATTTCGTAGTGTGATTGCACAAAAATGGAAAAAGGGATGCATTATCAACTATTGCGATATCAATAGGCTTCTTTCTCTGTTAGACCCTCATCAACCCCCAAAATTTCGTGAGGATCCGATCAAAATTTCGTAGTGTGATTGCACAAAAATGGAAAAAGGGATGCATTACCGTCTATTGCGATATCTCTGTTGTTTGACCACCTACGACAACCTACGTAACATCGTTGCAAAGGTGATATTTTCTACTTTTATCAGCAGGTTTTGCTTTTGATATACCCCTTTTAGAAGCAGAGATATTCGCTTTGAAATAAAACGTTGACTTTTTCTCCAAATAAGTTTTTTGCCCATTCCGACCTCTGAATATTATCCGACCATCACCAAAATCAATAGGCTTCTTTCTCTGTAGGATCCCCATTAGCCCCCAACGATTCGTGACGATCCGATTAAAATTGCGACCTGTAGCGTGATTACAAAAAAATGAAAAAATGGGATGTATTGCCGACTATTGTGATATCTCCGTTATGTGGCCACCTACGCCAACCTACTTTGCATCACTGTAAAGATGGGGTTTTCTACTTTCATAGTCAGACTTTGTTTTTGGAAGATCCCCAACCGAAGCTGTGATATTCGTCATTATTTTTAAAATCGCAAAAATAAAAAGTTGGGTTCTATTAGCGGCTATTGCGATATATTCGTTTTTTGATCACCTACGAAAACTTACTTTACATCATTAGAAAGGCCATATTTTGTACTTACATGGCCAGGTTCTGCTTTTGGTATACCTTATACTAAAGCTGAGATATTCGCTTTGGAAAAAAACGTTGTCTTTTTCTCCAAATAAGTTTTTTGCCCATTACGACCCCTAAATATTACCCGACCATCACCAAAATCAATAGGCTTCTTCATCTGTGTGACCCCCATTAACTCTCAAAATTTCGTGACGATCCGATCAAAATTGAGACCTGTAGCGTGATTTCCAAAAAAGTGGAAAAATGGGATGTATTACCTACTATTGCGATATCTCCGTTATTTGGTCACCTACGCCGACCTAGTTTACATCATTGTAAAGATGGGATCTTCTACTTTCACAGCCAGGCTTTGCTTTTGGAAAGTCCCCAACCAAAGCTGTGATATTCGTCATTATAATTAAAATTGCAAAAATTAAAATTTGGGTTTTATTTTGCGAGAATCTACTTTACATCATTAGAAAGACGATATTTCATACTTTTATTGTCAGGTTTTGCTTTTGGTATACCCCGTATAGAAGCTGAGATATTCGCTTTGGAAAAAAACATTGTCTTTTTATCCACATAAGTTTTTTGCCCATTCCGACCCCTAAATATTATCCGACCATCAGCAAAATCAATAGGCTTCTTCCCCTTTGGGACCCCCATCAACATCCAAAATTTCGTGACGATCCGATCAAAATTGCGACCTGTAGCGTGATTACAAGGTTTAGATGGACAGACGGACAGACGGACGGACGGACTGACGGACGGACACACATAGCCAGATCGACTCAGCTCGTCGATACATTCATTTTGGTATATATAAGTATGGGTCTACGACCATTATTTCGATCCGTTACAAACTTTTTGGCCAAAACCAACTTATAATACCCTCCCCACATAGTGGTGTAGGGTATAAAAATAGAAGTAATGAAAATCTATGTATGTATATGTATAAAGTAATTGCCGCCTGCGAGCCAGAACTGGACATCGACAGAGGAGGTGTTCGATCGTCTCATCCTCACAGAGTCTGCAAGAGTCAATAACGTCATCGTCCCATTTGACGATAAAGGCCCTGATATAGCAGTGTCCAGTGATAACTCCCGTCATTACTCTAACTTCAGCTTTACTCAGGTTCAACAGAGAATTCATTCTTTTGACTGACAGAGTTGGCCAGATGGATCTTGACACAATGCACCTAGGTTCATTATGCCATAATTCACTGGCTCTTTCGTCAGAAAACGTCGCAATACTTTGGAAAAAATTAGAAATGGGTGGTTTCATGGATTGCTAGGTCTATAGAATGCGAACCTCGTCTAGCTAATTCTTGGAACCGGCTGTATACAAAGTCAGACCGTCCAGAAGGAGTTACTGCGGTTCCAGTTGTCTCTATTAGATATAACGACATCTATATCGTCAAATCTCAGGACTCGCTTAGTTTTAAACGTTGGTTCACATTGATATCTGATTCAATCGCGCCATAGATCCTGTTCATGCAGCCTTAGGGCACTACGAGTTGCCTGACACTTAATGCTGAGGCTCAGAGGCCATAAGTTCAGCATTGCGTTCAGAGCAGCTTGGGGTGTGCTCATGGTGATTCCAGTTATAAGAATCGAGGCAGCTCTTTGCACCTTGTCTATTTTGCTGGAATCACCTTGCCAACGAGATCCGAATCCACAGCCTCTTGAATTTGGAAGTCGTCACACTCACTGTTGACGGTCTCCGCATACTTACAGCCTGGGAAGTGGGTTCCTGCCAAGAGGTTAAGAGTCTCTGTACCAGAGTCCGTCCACGCACCATCTTGTTTCTTGATGCTCCCGATGGATTTAAGGTCCTTGGTAGAGGTGGGCGCGTGTCGTGCCGTGAGTAGTGCGTGTTCGTGCCGGAATAAATTTTTGGATGTGCGTGATCGTGCTTTTTTTCAAGGCACGATTTGCACGACACGACCAAACACGATCTGCACTAGTGGCACGGTCGTGCTAAATTTTTGGGCTCCCTTTGAAGGTCGTGCAAAAATCGAACAAGAATATAAAACCGACCAAAAAATTCACCAACTGTAGTTTTCCTAAAATTATTTTTGTAGGTTTTTTTTGTAAGTTTTTGTAGTTTTCTCCGTTTTGTTATGGAGAACAAAAATATGATGTTTGTGTGCAGGGATGCCAGATTTGCCGATTTATCGGCATTTTGCCGATTTTTAGTCTAAAAAAATAGAAATGCCGATTTGCCGATTTTTACCCCTAAAATGCCGATTTTTACTTAAGGCACATAAAATTTGCGTTTTTTATGAAAATTGTGATTTGGTACAGTGACAAAGACAACTATACATAAATCTATATTGTCTTAACGAGTAAGAGAGATAGATACATAGATATAGATAAAATAGATAAAATGTTTCAAAGTGAATCTACTGAAATACACATGCTGCAATGGAAAGATTACTTAAACTGATTATGAGTAATTTCGTCAAGAGTAGTTTGATTAATAATGATAACATTTTTTAAAAGATTATAAAAGCAGTTTGAATTTTCTTGATTGTCAAAACGTGTACTTGGGTATATACGTCAAGGAAATTGTTCAAAAAACGAAATTGTCGTAAAGTGAGTTAGTGGAAATAATTAAAAACTGCACAAACTTTTACATTGAACTTTGTGATCAGATTTATGTGCCTAGCTTCCATAAATCCATGTTTTATAATAAATGGCACATAAGATTCATTTTTCGACATTATAAAGGAATACGAAAGCTTTATAAAGGCCCCCACTCATTTATCAGTCTGTGCCGTCAGTCCGATGAACCCTTTCTGTATGTGTGACTGACAAGTGTGTAGCACGAACCATCAGTCAAGTCTAAAAATCTTGAATTTCTCCTCCAAAAATTAATGAATTCTACGTTTTTTGTGTTCCAACACCAACATTATTTTCTGTTTTTCAAAATTAATTATTGACAATTTGAAAATAAACACAATTCACCCAGACTGATGGGGGTTCATATTGAAATCAAAACTATTTCGATTTTCATCAGTCTTGGAAAACTCACACATACATTCTCAAAATTTCAAAAATTTACACATACTACCATAAATGCTGGCAGTCAGACTGACTAATGAGTGGGGGCCTTAAACATAAAAGAAAAAAAAAAAGACTTGTACTTAGAATTACACGCACTTTCAACTTTTGAATTTCCAAAATTTGTTTAAAGATACAAAATTTGAGTTGCTAGAGTTTTGGAAAACAGTATGTGAATTAAGATGTGCAAATTCTGAACCATTATTTCCCATTTTGTCCAAATTTATTAAACATATTTTAGTCGTGAACCCAGGTCCACGATTTTTTGTGGATATGTTTTGTGACCACTGGGAACGCTAAGTACCAAATTACAGCTAATTTAGTAGGAAAGTGTGGCTTAAATATCCAAAATACCGAAGATCGGAAGGTACTGCTATAAGGGGGCTACACCAAAACATTAGCCTATATTGTTCATATTCATCAAAAAATGATGCTACAGCATCCTCTGGTCAAATACCAAATAGCTTAGGTTTTAAAATTAGCAAAAGAACGATTCACAGAAGAACGGCAGACGCCGGCTTATTCAGTCAGCAAAAATCCTTTCATATCGACTAAAAATGAAGGAGCCAGACTGGAAGACCCATTTGAACTGGAGTAGAAAAAATCGACGACTGTGCGGTTTTCCGATGAATCCATGATTAATTTAAAGTAGTCAGATGGTAAAAGGCGTGGGCCAAATTGGCAACCGTTACATCCTAAATATTGCAAAGACACTGTAAAACATGGAGGCGGAAAGGTTTTTTGCTTGTCGTTGGCTGAATAAGTCGGCGTCTAGCGTTCTTTTGTGAATCGTTCTTTTGATAATTTTTAAACCTAAGCGATTTTATATTTGACCAGAGGATGCTGTAGCATCATTTTTGGATGAATATGAACAATATCGGCTAATGTTTTGGTATAGCCCCCTTATAGCGGTACCTTCCGATCTTCGGTATTTTGGATATTTAAGCCACATTTTCCTACTAAATTATCTGCAATTTGGTACTTGGGGTTCCTAGTGGGCACTAAACATACACACCAAAAATCGTGAACCTGGGTCCACGTTTGGGTATAGCTCCCATATAACGGTAACTTCCCATTTTCAGTATCTTAGGGATTTAAGCTAAATTTTCCGAAAATCAATTATTTCGCCTGCAATAATTAATAATTTAGTGTCCTCTATGTCTAAAAGATGTGATTGTATCATCCAGAATAGAGGATACGCAACGAAATATTGATTTCAATAGTTTTTGTTGTACCTCAAATTGGGGGGGGGGGGGGGGGGGGGGTGTGCTTTAGTTTTGTCCGCTTATATTTGCGACCTAAAATGTTTTCTGAATTTTAACTTTTGTTTATTAAATTCTTAATTCCTTATTTTTGTGTTTTACAATAACAAAGATATAAACAAGTAATAAAAAGAAAAATAAAAAATAAATTTATTACTTTGTTTTCTTAAAAAAATTATCATTTAAAAAAATGTACTGAGGGGGTGCTTTAGTATTGGCTGATACTGATATGGTAAAACCATTTATATTCATACATATTTTGAATTGTTGCCTTGTTTTATGAATTTTTAATTATTTATTGTACTTAAAATGTTATGTTTTTAACTTATGCTTATTAAATAAAGCGATAATATGAACTGAAATAAATGCTTTTTAAATTGCCGATTTTTTGCCGATTTTGCCGATTTTGGCACTCAAAAAGTGCCGATTTTGGACCAAACTTATCTGGCATCCCTGTTTGTGTGCCATTTGTTTTGTTCATGAGAGAGAAGCAAATACAAAAACAACTCAGCGGGTTAACGCAATACACTGTCTTTGAAAATCAGTTGTTTATCTTGCTAAATTCGATATTGAAGACAAGTTGGGAAATTCTGTATTTGTAACCGACAATGGTTCCAACGTTGTTTCGGATTTTCAAAGATTTAAACGTATACCTTGCGCTGGTCACAATTTGAACTTAGTTATGGATGATGTTGTTTAAAAACATCCTCTTCCCAAATTGGGAAAACTGATTGACTGCTCAAAAAAGCTTGTAAGATATTTTAAACACTCGGAGCTAAACAACAAATTGTGGAAAACGACAAAACAAGATATAAGAACACTTTGGAATTCAACATATATTATGCTTCAGAGCATACCAAGTCCAGAATGAGATTATGAGTATTTTGCTAGAAAAGAATTAGTTGGATCTTATATCTGACTTAAAGCTAGAACCTCTATTGGATTTTCTCAAAATATGAAAAGAGTGTTCCGAAAAATTAAGATCGGAAAAATACCCTGCTATGCACATTTTTGCCGTTTGGTCTGAAAAACATTTGAAAGTTTGCTCAATTGATACCATTGACTCCCAATTCATGAAAGATTTGAAAGCAATGATTGTTTACATTGCTAAAACGCTTTGACACATAACACATCTTATAATGATGTTTTTATATTCGCCATTTAAAGAGATGATTTTTTTTTAATTAGAATAAAAAGAAATGGCGTAATAGGTAATGTAAAAGCAATGTTACTTGATATACAACATAGAACATAGAGTGTTCTAAGTATGAGCAGGAAATTACAATGCCACATTTACACGATTTTGCAGAGTTTTTGGATCCAAATTTGGCAAGAAGACGATAATTGATAAAGAAATTGATACATAAAGAAATTCAATACATGCTTCGATGCAGTCCACACGGAGTTATGGAAAATGCACTCCGTTCGATACATTTTAGAAGCACTCACTTAAAGATCCTTATATGTAAGACAATTTGTTGATCCCTACAAAATATGTCGCAGTTTTTTTTTTCAAATGCAGAAGAGAGTGTCTAAAATTCTATTACTTAAAAAAAAAGAAATACAAAATAAAGTTGCGGAAATTCAAATTATTTTTGGAGTGGAGTTGGAATTAATTTCGATATCTGAACTGGAGTGGGAGGACAATATAAAAAACTCTTTGGATGATGGATCAAAATCAATTGCGGTGGCATAAAATGCAGAGCAGAGGAAGTAAACTCAGTCACGATTAAAATTGATGGACAATTTTTATAATTTGTGTTAATATAATAAAGTTCTTAATATTGTTTTACACAAATAATAAATGCATTTTATTTATTCTGGACTGTTTTGCAATGCAAACTTTTTGTTGGGATTTAGCGAGTGCCGTATCTAGCCAGACTGATGTTTTCAACTTTTGGAAAGAGTCTAATCTAATATTTTTAAAACAGTTAGCCAGGAAAACTTTGGCTATACCCGTCAGCTCAGCAGCGAGCTAGAGATTTTTTCCACATCTGGAAATAATGTTTTTAAATAAGAATATGTAAATATTAGTTTATAAGTAATTTTTTCAAAATGTATATTTTATAAGTATATAAGAATATTTTTAACAAATAATTGTACAACTACATGAATATCTCTTTTTTGTAATTTCGTGCGTGAGTGTGCGTGTTAGTGCCTTCGTGAAAAAAGCCGTGTTTGTGCGTGAATATGCATAAAAAATTTGTTCCGTGTTCGTGCCTACTTTTTTAGGCACGCGCCCATCTCTAGTCCTTGGAGAGTAATCTTCGAAACCTAGCTGCGTCGTTGCCTCCTTCTATTGACTCACAGAAATATACCCAAGACTTTTTCTTTGCTCGCTTGATTTCACTCTTGTATTTATTGAAACTCACATTGTGAGAGTGCCAATCTATGTCGAGTTCAGTCTCATGCGCCCTATTGTACAGTCGCCTAGTGGTTTTCCTAAGTTCGCCAAGTTCCTTGTGCCACCACACCTGCTGAGATTTCTTCCCAGGGTAAGTAAGAGGGCAGGATTCCTTATGGCAGCGGAGAAGAACGTCAGTGAGATTATTTACAGTTTCTATGTTAGTATTAAGAGTCACTTGAGAACTCGTTAGTTCCGTGTATTTATCCCAGTTTGTTTTTCTCGGGTTTCTATAAGGAATTTAGCATACATGGCATTACATACTTAGTTTGGCACTCATCAATAAATAAAATGTAGAATCATGATATACTCATTGATATGAGAGATGATTTCCTCACTTTTAAGAAGATAGTCCTTACGGGATAGGTCGGTCTATGGTAAAATATGTTGGGCCATTGTAGTCCAAGAACACATCAGAGCGCTGCCCGGAGATCTACTACAAGGTACTGTCAGCTGTCTAATCAGTATTGACTGGAAGTTGCACTCACCTCAATTCCTATTGAGCAGGAATTGATGGCCAGCTTGCAATGCAGGTCCGCACGACACTCTGTAATTAACTCCAGAAGCTTTGGGTTTATAGCCCGTACATGGCAGCCACATTTTCTTATCTCTAAACTGACGTTTTATGTTTTATTTATTTCCACACTTCGTCTTCAACTTCTCATGTCTTTTGGGTGCCTTGCGCGTTTTTCTCTGTAATAACTATCCTAAATATCCATCTTCCTTATAAGGTATCATCCCAATTGTCTCTTAGGAAACTTTCCACTGGCGAATAATAACAACAACAAATGCTTCTAACGAGGGAAAGTGGTCGCCAAGAAATTTTTCAATAAAAATGTCTTAAGTGGATGGCATTTAATGTAAAACAAACACATACACACCTACATACATATAAATGATATGCTTTATTATTTTTCATGTTCGCCAGGTTACCAACTTTACTATTTGTTTTATTCTCAACTGAAGTTAGTTTGGATGTTGTTGTTTTTATTATATTATAATCATAATTTCTATTTTGTCTTTGTTTTCATGGAAAGTGGTAGATGTGAGGCATGCATTCAGCTATAAACATAACGGAAGACTTTTCTTATTAAGATATTTCCTGATTAAATTTGCTCTTTACTCAGAAGGAAACTTTTTTACCACTTTTGTTTTTCCAAGCAACTGTTGATGATATTAGCAAGAATTTCATTAAACATTAACAAAAGATATAATCGTAACAATTTAGTTAGGAACAAAGATAAAGATAAAACTAAGAAGGGCGTTTCATAATTAGAAATCTGCACAGTTTATTATTATTCTTTGAATAGAAGAAGCTCCTTATTTGTTGTTAAATCGGTGGTCTTATGTCAAGCAGCTTAATTAATACAAAAAACATATTTATTTGTTTCAATAGTTGCAAATTTCTACATATGAGTTCAATATGAATATGATTTCAATTGCCAAAATTGTGCATTTTGTTACTTTAAAGTGCTACAAAAGTTTAAATCATAACGGACTCATTACCATGATCAGCTCGCCCCTTTGTGCCGTAGCTAATTAATTAGCTCCATCATAACAATCAAATTATGTTGGTCATTTTTCACAGTAATTGTTCATTTATTGTAAATGAAATGTAAATTTAATTTTTTTTTTCTAAAATGAATTTCATACATTTCTGACAAAAATAATTAGCTTAAATATGAAAACTTCATTTGAGTGGAAACGAATATTTTATTTGAATTTTATAATGAAACTCAATAGAACAAACACAGCATTTAATTAAAAATGGGAATTTGTTATGATTGACACAACACTTAATTGCTTGATAAAATTGAATTTAAATATTTCAACAAATTTATGAATATGTGTAAAGTTGTTAACAGAAAGTATGAAATAAACATAAAATACAAAATATAAAACATACAATTTAAAGTATCTACACTCCGTTTCATATCAATACCACATTTCAAATTGCTTTTTGTTACTTCATTTTAGTCGATATCCGTGGAATAACCTCGGGAATGTTTATATATCTTCGTTTGTAATTTTATGAAGTATCTTTCAACAAAAAGTTTGGCTTCGATAACGTACCGTTATATATTTTTTTAATTTTCTTTCAAAAAGTCCAAAATTTGTACGGTTTAAAGTGTTTCATCGCAATAGCACATTCTTTAATAACTGGAGTAAAAATGCAAATTTCGAATACTTCTGTTGCGATTCTTTATAATTGGAATAAATAAAAGCTATTTTAAGTTTAAAACGCTAAAATTGGTCGAACTATGACTTTAATACCGGTAAAATAAGACCTTATGAAAGCTGAAGACCTTAAGTGTCTATAACACGTTAAAAATTTGGCATAAGTTGGCAGTTTTTTCTTAGTTTTATAAAAAACTAAAGAAAAACTAAGGAATGAAGAGAGATGACGCAAAATAAACTTGAAATTCAACTAAAAATATGGTATTTTTGATCGAGAAACTTCAAATTTCTACGACTCCTATTACGTAATACGGCTCAATGTTAGCATTAAGATAATTTAATCGTTAAAATATCAGGTGATTGTTATTGCTCTGGGTCTGGGCCAACATACTATAAAGAAAAAAACACATCCTTCCTATACACAGAAAGAAAATAGTTTGAATTTATGGAGCAGACATAAACTGGAAATATTCGTAAATTTAGTACAGCAATATTTAGTACCTTTCAATTCCATGAGGCGCTCAACTCCGCAGTATTGATGGTTTATTTAGTTCTTCTCTTTTCGGAGATGAAAGAAGTAATAGGTTTTGCCATCGGAAACCTGCAAATAATGATTATTTGCTTCGGGAAACGACTACTTGCTTTTCCTTATAATATTCATTATAGTTAGCTCAGAAAATCCAATCTATTTTCTTTCTGTGTATAGGAAGGATCTGGTTTTTTCTTTATAGTATATCGCCCAATATATTAACGGTTAAATTATCTTAAGGCCAACATTGAACCCTATTATCTAATAGGATTCATAGGAATTTGAAGTTTCAGGGAGAAATGTACCCAAATTTCAGTAGAAGCTCTAGTTTATTTGGCACCATTTGTCTTCTATCAATCATTTTTCATTAAATATTTATAAATCTGACAAAAAACTGCCAACTTATGCCAAATTTTTGACGTATTATAGACAATTAAAGTCCACAGCTTTCATAAGGTCTTATTTCCCCGATATTAAAGTCATAGATCGACCAATTTTAGCGTTTTAAATTAAAAATAGCTTTTATTTGCTCCAATTTTAAAGAATCGTAAGAAGCATTCAAAATTTGCATTTTTACTCAAGTTATTAAAGAATGTGCTAATCCGATGAAACACTTTAAACGTTACAAATTTTGGGCTTTTTGAAAGAAAATTAAAAAAAAAATTATAACGGTACGTTATCGAAGCCAAACTTTTGTTGAAAGATACTTCATAAGATTACAAACCAAGATATATAAACAACCCGAGGTTATTCCGCGGATATCGACTAAAATTAAGTAACAAAAAGCAATTTGAAATGTGCTATTGACATGAAACGGAGTGTATCTATATATAAAATTGAAATTTGTTTGTGCCTTATAGACTCGAAAACCGCTGAACAGGTCTTAATGGAATGATCTGGATATATAGCAACAAAACCGGAGGTACCTCCAAAAAATTTGGATTTTGTATGTAAATATCTTTAGAACTATTACAGATACAATCTCCAAATTTTGTATGTGTATAGCTCCCACATACATATATTTTCGGCCGATTTCCTTATTTTATGCACCAACACGCTATATATGTCAAATTTCGCTGAAATTTGGAGGGTCTGACGGATTTTGTTCTAGAAATAAATGTGCTAAATTATTCGAGATCGGTTCAGATTTGAATATAGTTCCCATATATATTTTCGTCCGATCTCCTGTATTTTATGCACCAAGCACGCTATATATGTCCACTTTCGCTGAAATTTGGAATGTGTTACAGAACTTGGTCTAGAAATAAATGTGCCAAATTATATCGAAACCGGTTCAGATTTGGACATAGCTCCTTTATATATTTTCGGCCGATTTTTCTGTATTTTATGCACCAAACTCGCTATATACATATGTCCAATTTCGCTGAAATTTGGAATGCGTAATGGGATTTGGTCTAGACATAAATGTGCCAAATCATATCGAAATCGGTTCAGATTTGGATATTGCTCCTATCTATATTTTAGGCCGATTTTCGGTACTTGATACTCTAAACACGCTATATATGTCCAATGTCGCTGAAATTTGGGATGTCTGACGGAATTTGTTCCAAAAATAAATGTGCCAAATTATATCGAGACCGGTTCAGATTTGGACACACTACATAAGTCCAATTGCACTGAATTTTGGAAAGCGTGACTCAATTCGTTCTAGAAATAAATGGGACAAATTATATCGAACACAAAATGTAAATGTGAGACGGGATATGGTCTAAAAATAAATTTTACGAATTATATCGAGAGCGGTTCATATAGGAATAGCTACCCATATATATTTTCGGTCGATTTTATGTTTTTGTTACGTATGTTCAATTTCAATGGAATTTTTAAGTACTTATAGTCGGGAAGGAATTGACCAAGGCTTCAGCTATTAAGTATTAAGTATCATGTCTTTGAGAGACTTCTTAAGATTTATGTTTTATTATGATATATATTAGGAGTATGATATATATTAGGCGGAAAGGCTTTCGGAGGAGTGTTACCTGTAAAAATACCTAGTAGCTCCATAACAACCCTGAATAGGTATATAACGCCTTTGGACAATTTTATAGAATTGTTTTTAATGGTGTCAGGTAGATTTTAGTCAACGCACCAATGTGCTATCTTTACACATAACAGATGTCGGCCATAAATAGAAAGGGTCGGTAATAAAATAGTGTATGTTTCTTATCACCCGCAACGCAGTGTGTGCGTGGTGTGCATGATGTATTTATGTACACAGCGTACATTACTAAATGTATTGTCTGTGTGTGTTAGTTTTAAGAGTTGTAAATATTTTGTAGAATAGTAAATAAAATTTGAGTTTCTTTCGAACCATCGAAGAATATACATCACCCGCGTGTTTTCGTTCTTGGGGTTTTCCTTAGGTTTTCTTGGGCTGCATTGTAGTGATGAGGCTAGGAGTCGCCTCATCATTTGGTGACCCCAAAGTGATTGTTATATGTTTAGTAAAAACACGTAATAGATCCGCTATTTAAGTGACGTGGTAGGCTCGCAGTTCCAAAGGAGAACGTTGTGTAGTTTATACGTGTAGTGCAGTGCTGTAGAAAAAAGTGACTGTGTTAGGTTATTAAAAGACGCATACTCGAAGCAAAGAGTATGTTAGGTCAATTTTAATAACAAATAAAAAAAAAATAATAAAGTGACAAAAAATATAGCTCGCGAAAATGAATTTCGAAGAATTCATCCAACATCAAAGGATGTTGGGCGAGTATATAGTGTCCATTGATTTACAAATATACAAAATTGCTCAAACAAGTGTAGCCAAGGAAATTAGGGAAAAGTGTTCCAAAATAGTTAGTTCTTTCGCGGAAGCAAGAACGGACTTTTTAGGTAACGAAAGGGAGCTCCGACGTATGGAAAAAGTACCATACGATCATTGCATATTCGCTGTGGGAGTGCAATATGCCGTTAAAAGCATAGAGGAAAACATGGAAGCTATGGGTTTGTTTGTGCCTATAGAAGTGCCACGTTTACATAATGTAGATTTTATAGCTGAGGTGAACAGCTTAAGTTCATCGGAACAGTGTGGAAAGAAATCCGGACTGCTCCAAACAGGACCGCCAAATATTAGGGAAACAATTAATTTAGTAGATGCTTCTTTTGATTTTTGGGGGGAGATTAGAAAAGCTCTTTTCTCAAGAACAAAAGACTTCGAAAAGAGTTATCAGTCATTATTGTCACATTACGTGCGATATTTGGAGGTAGTAGGGATAGAGGGTGACTACACAAGTCATTACCATTATCTGCAAATTTGTTACCAAATAGTAAGAAGTGGGAACATTTCAAGAGTAGCACCAAAAAAGGTGAACATAAATTATGAGGCACAGTTCTCAGGTAGTTTAGGGCCTATACAGGAAGTTGTTAGGAGCTCGAAAACTGAGAATGAAAAGGCGTGCGTGGATGTTTCGCGAAAATTAAAAAGTGAAACAAATCGATTACTAGAAGAAAATGAGCAATTTAAGTCCAAATTGGATCAACAAATCAAGGACTGCCGACTTGCTGAAGAAAAGGCTCGCATGTATGAGTCACAGGTCACTGACGTTACCGTCAAATACAATGCTGCTTATGCTGAAAAGGAAAAGGCTGTGGAAAATCTTTGTGAAGTGCAGAAAGAATCGGAGTGTCTACGACAACAATTGGACGAAGCTCGTAAATATTTAAACGCTGAATCCATGATCCGTACGGATTTGCAAAACCGCATTCAGAGACTACGCGAAGAACTCACGTTTAAGGAGCAAAGTCATTTGCGAGAAATTGATGAAATACATTCTCGCCACCAAGCTGAAATCAGTGCAGTGTTACAACAGTTGCGTGAACAACACGAAGAACAAATGCGCAAACTTGAAATGATGTACCAACAAGAGATTAATAGTCTTCAAGCAGAAGCCAATCATAGCTTGAATAGTCGCATTAATGAGTTGGAAGCTACAAATGCTGCATTGAATACCCGTAATCGTGATTTGGAGGAATTGATCCAACAGGAACGGACATGCCATGCTGCTGAGGTAGTAAATCTGGAAGATGAATTGCGACGTCTACGAAATGGAATGGCACAACAACAACTACAAGAAGAAAGTGCTATGTACGACAAATTACTGTGGAACGAAGAAGATATGAGTCAACCCAGCAGGGAGAAAGATCACATCGAAATTTCCCAAAGTGATCTTGAAGAAATGGTACTGAAGAAAGGTACTAAAGAAGTACATATCGGTGGTTTCCAATTTAAACCTAATGCCAATGACAAAGAGAATGACGTCAATTTCCATCGCTCAGGCACCATTGAGGGTGATATCAACAAATTGAGAGTTAGTGCAACATATGAACCTCCGATCCACATGGTTATGAAGTCACAAGAAATACAAGGTGGCGCTAGCAAAAAGGCATCGATGTTTAATGCCAATGAAGAAGTTACCGGTTATCGCACAACCAGAGCTGACGCTAGCAATGTTTCAGGTTATCCTCTACGAAGAAAATGGATTTACCACGTAATTAAGCAATGGAAAAGAAGTCCCCGTCCGAGCTGGTTGCTGAAGGTGTTGGGTGCCATCACCTAGAATTAAGTTATAATAATTGTTGCATTCATATAATTAGTTTTAGAATATAAGTAATGCCTTCAGCAGTTACAAAATTAAATGTAATTGCAATATTACTAAAAAATTTAGTTTGTAAAAGATAAGATACTAATACATACAATTGTTAAAAGATTAGGATCTTTTCACGGCGGGGAGTATGGACAATTTTATAGAATTGTTTTTAATGGTGTCAGGTAGATTTTAGTCAACGCACCAATGTGCTATCTTTACACATAACAGATGTCGGCCATAAATAGAAAGGGTCGGTAATAAAATAGTGTATGTTTCTTATCACCCGCAACGCAGTGTGTGCGTGGTGTGCATGATGTATTTATGTACACAGCGTACATTACTAAATGTATTGTCTGTGTGTGTTAGTTTTAAGAGTTGTAAATATTTTGTAGAATAGTAAATAAAATTTGAGTTTCTTTCGAACCATCGAAGAATATACATCACCCGCGTGTTTTCGTTCTTGGGGTTTTCCTTAGGTTTTCTTGGGCTGCATTGTAGTGATGAGGCTAGGAGTCGCCTCATCAGCCTTCATATCTCCTATATTTATTCGTTAAAATATTAAAAACGTTAAAATAACTATGGCATTCCATTATATTTTATCGTAGTCGAGGCAGCAAAGCGCACCGGGTTAAGCTAGTGCTTTATAAAATTGAATTTAAATATTTCAATGATTTTATGAATATGTGTAAAGTTGTTAACATAAAGTATGTAATAAACATAAAATACAAAATATCAAATAATAAATACAAAATATAAATATTAAAATATGGAATATAAAATATATAAAAAATAAAATAAAAATATAGAATATAAAATATAAAACTTAAAATATAAACTAAAAGCAAGTAAGCTAAGGCTATAGTCGGACGGGGCGACCAAGTGATACTCTACACCACTACCCCTGGGAATTAGCTTTCAGCAAATCAAAATTCATTTTTGGAACAAATAAATTATTGTACGAAAAAATTTTGTGGATTATGTTAAACACGTGCAATGGTATAACTGTTTATATCAACAAAACAGATATATCATATACATAACAGATATAATATGATATAAATGTGGGAATGAGTGTAACAGTTATGATATTGTTTGGGTTGTGTATACTCACAATAACATAACTGTTAGAAACAGTTCTGTGTTGTATATGAACGAGTGAGAACTTTATTTGTTTTTTCGTTCTCAAATATCTGTTGTACAACAGATATTTTTCAAATACTACAGATACCAACAGATACTATAGGTGTAACAGGCATGTGTGAATAAGTTCTAAGGAAAAATTCATAAAAAATTAAATTTTTAAACATTTTTATTATTTAGGGGATAAAAAATATTAAAGACATGAACTCTTACAACTGAACGCACCAATTTGAATGTTTTTCTGGTTTCAGTGAGTGGAATGTACGGGGGCTACTAGAAAAGTTTCCGACCTAATAATGAAAACGCGAATATTTATCAAAAATAGTTTTATTATATTCCAAATATTTATTGCAAATAGTTTTCAGAGAGGTGCATAAAATGACACCCAATTTTTTTCGGAATTAGTTTATTTTTTTGTATTTATTAATTAACTATTAATATTATTATAATTTTTTATTTATTGTATTATGGATATTTATGAAATTAGTCATATTATGTACAATAATCACAAAAACATTCGATTGTATACAAGTAAATGAATAAATATTGACTTTGGAAGTGAATGCTATAGCATACACGTCATCCTACGTCACCATGAAAATGAATGCCCTCGAACGTGTTAAATTGGTGTGGTACTGATTAAAAAGAGAGGGAGATAGACAGAGTAACATATTTGCTTTCCTATGGTTAGTTTAACAAATACTTACATATTATATTTATTTATTATATTTATTTATTATATTTATTTAAATAAATATTATATGTGCCTACAACATCCCGGAAGGGAGAAGGCATACTTCTTCCATATCAATGAATGCACAGCGATTCATATTGGCACAATAATATGGGACTTACTTTTATCGCCGAGTCCGAACGGAGTATCTTACGACACAACTTGTAAATAAGTTTTCATGGAAGGGAAAAGGAATACTTCTTCCATATCAAGTCCGAGCCCGAACGGATTATCTTACTACAAAAATTGTAAATAAGTTTTCATGGCTGAAATACTCAGGCCACCACCGCCGAAAATGTTGTTGTTCTGGTCGGGGATTGACCTTAAGAGAATAATACCTTCAAAAGCCCTTAAAACGACGCGTCACTTTGTAAGGTAGGGGTTGTTCGAAGCTGGATGTACCTACAATACATTTACCGAAGTATTATCCACCTACATACTTGGGACATTAAAGTCATTTCCACAGAAGTACAGTCATGGGGCTATATCGGTGTACAAGCAGGCTGATAAAGAATATATACACTTTATATGATCTTAAATTATTATTTCGAGGAGTTACAAACATAATGATAAACATAATATACCCTCCATAACAAATCAAACGATTTTGTTATTCCTAATGGTTTTCATAATGCAGAATTTGTTATTGGTCCATGGAATGATTCTAAAGAAATTCGAAATTCACATTTTTGATTTGGTTTGTAGTACTCGGTCCAGTAGCACCATGTCTAACCAGATGTTGTATCCTGACTTTCGGGTCAAATAAGTTATAGGTGCTTTATATGTGCATATCATTATTATTTGACTCTTAGGGACGCGATATCTTATAGAGAATTTTACGGTCGTTGTCTTTTGCTTTAGTCACTTTTTGGTAAGGCTCACAGTTTTTGAGATATATAAAAAAACCAAAAATATGACATATGACCATGAATAAGTTTCTTCGCACGCATGGGATCAACAGAGATTTTTAAGACCTCATTTGTAATGACAAATCCTACTTTTCCACCAAAATTCAGCTCTGTGGGAATTTTTCTATTTCAATTCCTATTTTGTTTGGGCTACATACAATAAATACTTATTGTATCACACCAATATCCATTTATATCAGTTTGTACAAACCAGATATAAACAAATATGTTCCTATTTTTCTGTCTATACCAACTCATATCATACCTGTTTGAAAAAGTATCAGTATCAACTTGTAACTGAAACTACATTCTACATATCCTTACTCACTCAATGTTGAAAAATGTCGGAACTGATATATTCAGTTGTATCCATGCAGGTGTTTAGATTATGTCACCTTATCACAGCAAGCTTAACTAATAATATAATAATTGTTCCACAAACATCCCAGAAGGGATATGGAGTCCCCACCGATTCATATCAGCTCATCGCCGAGTCCGAACGACGCACAGTGGTCGAAATCACTGATCTAGCGGCGCGAAATTAATAACTTGGAAACGAATGGAGATATCTTTCTGAAATTTTGCACAAACTCAGTCTGTGTCCGTGGGTAATAATGTACTAAATATGAACAACATCGGCTAATATTTTGGTATAGCCCCATATAACGGTACCTCCTGATATTCGGTATTTTGAGGATTTAAGCCACCCTTTCGTTCAAAATTTGTTGTAATTTGGTACTTAGGGTTTCTAGCGATCACTAAACCTTTCCATAAAAAATTGTGGCTATAAGTTCACTATTGGGTATAGGCCCCTTTTAAGGTACCTCCCGATTTTCAGTATTTTGGGGGTTTAATGCTACATTTTCCGGCCAAATTATGTGTAATTTGGTATTTGGGGTTCCAAGTGGACACAAACATTCTCCACCAAAAATTGTGGACATAGGTCTACGTTTTGGTATTGTCCCCATATAACGGCACCTCCCAATATTCGGTATTGTTAGGAATTTGTCTACATTTTCAGACCAAATAAGTTGAATTTTGACATAGAAGGTTTTCGTTGGTTATACATCTTCTCCACCAAAAATTGAGAACATATCGCTAATTTACTCAAAGAGCGGCATAACTCAAAAAATGCGTTTTCTGAGTTAGCAATTTATCTTTTTTCTATGACTTTTACCTTATCTTGTGTCAAATTTTCGTTCTGATAGCTCTAAAACTCAACGAGTTACAGCTCATTTACTACGAGTTTGGCATAATTCAACAAAAAAGTTTTTAGGGTATTTGAAGCACTAAAATACTTCAAATCATGCTTGATCTTGTACAGAATTTTAGCACTTATATCTGGCTAGCTCTTTACACAAAATGCTCCAAGTAGTTATTTAATTTTTCGTGTAATAATCTTTTTATGTTGATAAATAATATTTAAATCGCCAATTTAAAACTCGTTTTTCTCGAAACTGGTTTTTTGAGATGTGTCACTCTTTGAGTAAATGAGCGATATCTAGGTCTATATTTTGATATAGCCCCCATATAACTGTACCGACAGATTTTGGGTACTTTGAGGATTCAAGCTATTTTTCAAGACAATTTATCAGCAAGATTTGCAGCTATTTGCAGCTAAATTGTGGTTATTCGGAATCTAGGAAGTCCAAATTATTTGGTAAAAAAATTGAACTGGACCTTAGAGAACCTTTGTAGTTACGCTCCATTCAACACAAGTATATTGCACTAAAAAAAGAAAAAAAAATAATAATTTTTGAAAATTTATTGCTATATAACTATGTAACTTCAGGCCCAAAAATTTTTTTTTTTAAATTTCACTTAAACCCTCCCCAGTCAATAAAAAAACTTTGTTTAGTTTTATTACGAATTTGTTTAACAATTAAACAAATATGAAATCAGGTTTTTTAGTAACAATTTTGTTAAAATCTGATGCATCAAAATTGCTTGCACTTGACAGTGAATAACTGTGTGAATATTTACAGCAACAAAAAAGTGAAAACAAAATTTTAGTCAGCAGAGTGTCTGTAATCGATACAATGGAAAACATTTCGCAATTTTATACTTTGATTTTTTGACTTTCGCGCCGCTAGATCAGTGGTTTCGACCAGTGTGCGGCGTGCCCTAAGACACCACCTGTAGAGAATTTTTACATGGCTAATATACTCATTAAATGTCGCTAACATTACTAAGCGGTATTTTGCCACCGTTGAAAATTTGATTTGTAGAAAATCCAGGTCAGGCCACAACAAATTTCAATGATGGCAGAATACCCTCAGTAATGTTGGCGACATTTCCTGAGTATTTCAGCCATGTAATACTTCTCTAAAGGTGGTGTCTTAGGACACGCCGTTCGGACTCGGTGATAAATAGTAGGTACCATGCATCGGGGTGCACTCATTGATATTACAGAAGGCTCTCTTGTCCCTAATCGGATGTTTATGGCACAATTATATTTTATACGTTTCTAATGAAAATTCCAAAATTGGGAAATTGACATTGTTTAGCTCCTTCTGCTACATATTTAAATTTTCTTTGAATATCAGGTTTCTTTTTGGAATACACCTAATATAAATATATAAGCCCGACATAAGGACACCGAGTACATTTTAAAAAATGTGACGACGATGCTGCAATATATTTAAAGAAAATCCAATTGGATAATTAATACGCTAGGCCTCCACGTAATTTGCATGATAGAGACAATATGCAGAATGATAGGAATATGTGGTTTTCTACACAAAACCCATTATATATTAGGCAGTAGGCCCGTTATCTAGCAGACACGTTATTGCAATTTGCATCAGGGGGAAAGGTCAGTAATTTTTTTGTACCCTCAGCATTTATGCTAACGAGGGTATATACACTTTCATACGGGCAAAATGTGCCTCATCGAAATAATGGTTTTAGACCCCAAGTATGTTTGGACGAAATGTGTTTCAGAAAATTTGGAGTTGATTTAGCCATGATATAGCCGTCTGTCTGGCCGATTTGGTCCAAAATTTGGCTTTGGTAATATTTTGTCCAAACTTAGTTTAAGTTCGAAAATGGGTTATATCTACCCACAAAAGTTCGAAATTGTTCGGAAAATTTGTGCGCACGATAACTCTTGAAGGGAGTAACCGATTCGGTCCATGCTTATCACATCGTGAAATTTCTACCAGACATAGATGAGGTTTCAATATGGACTCAGTCGGTCCACTCCTTCAGTTTAGGACCAGTTTAGGACCAGCTCTCGAATCAGTTTGATTTTTGTTGAAGCAACCTTTATTTACTGCCCTCCATACGACGGTACAAGTTTCATCAGGTGCAAGTTCATACTTCCTGAGAAAATAACCTGAAAGGTGCAAAAAAAACCCTATGACAACGTGTGTAGTGGTTGTAGCACATCCTAATATTTCTACCAGATATAGATCAGGTTCGAATATGGACCTTATTTGTCCACTCCTTCGGGTACCTCCCACCCTTATCTTTGGATAAATTCACTTTAAGACCTTGACTTTGATTTTTGCTCTTTGTTGAAGCAACTTGCATTCGCTGCCTCAATTACGACAGTAAAAGCTTTTTTCTGGGGCAAGTCCATACATCATGAGAAACAGCCCGAAAGTTTTAAAAAACCCCTATGGCACCATATGTAGTGGCTGGAGAGGTCGAACCGAATACTGCGTTCGTCCAGACTTTGGATATCGTAATTTTTCTTCAAATATTATATGAAATTCGAAAGTGGTGCTTATAGGTCCCCTCCTTCCGCTACCTCCCCCACAAAAATTCGAAAATATTCGCTAAAATGGTACGCGCGATTTTTCATAGACGTAGTAACCGATTTGGTTCAAACTCTGGACATTTTTACCAAAGGTTTTCCTAGTGGCCCTGTTTATAGCGATATTACGTTTTTCGTAGGCTAGTATGGTTAAAATGCCCTATCTATCGATATTCCCGCAAATTTTTGAACTCTAATCCTATCCATATTTTTGTCGGTTCATACTCCCAAAATTTTAAAAATCCCCTAAATAAATAAGTTTTTGTTTTTTTTTGGAAAAAGTATTTCAGTCCACACAGGCTGAGGATATCTCTCTGCCAACTGATACTTTTTTACTTGTTCCATATGTAGGCTACTTTAGCGGTATATGCCCTCCAGGAAATAAAATATAGACCAAAAACATTTTTTTTATTTTTCATACAAAAGTAATGATCCATTTCACCCGCCAAATAATATCAGATGATTATCCAAAATTGTAGGCCTCTTCTTCTACTAAATCTCATACCATGTGCACAATTTCGTGATTATTGAGCTATAATTGCGACTTTTAGCGTGTTTATGATTACACTACAAACAACTAACTAGGTACATTAGACTGTAACTCTGTTATCTTATCATGTACAACAACACAATTGAGATTAATAGAAAGGTCAAGCGTTCCTCTTCAAAGTATAGTTTACTTGCCCGGAATGTCTCTTCCGGGAATAAAGGCATAGGCTGTATATTATATATTTAATATTTTAACCCTCTAAATATTACCTGATCGCCATCTCAAATTGCAATCTTCTTCGTTGTCATATACTCTTACCTTATTTAAAATATCGCGTTGATTGGGCTATCATTGCGACCTACAGAGCCGCTACAAAATTGGATAAATATTATTTTTTTGATCCATTTCACCCGCTAAATATTTCAGGATCATCATCAATAAAAATATGGATCTATTCTGGTCTGAACCCGACCTCCATACAAAATTTCGTGACGATCGCCCATAATTGCGGCCACAATTTACAATTTATAATGGACAGACGGACGGACACACATCTCAAAATCGCTTTATCTCGTCGAGATATGAAGATTGGTATACCACATTGGGGGACTCCGAAATATAATAATAAATAACTAGAACGTCTAAATATTGTGCTTTGGTGACTAAAACGACGTACCAGTAACGCGGTGTATATACAATCTATCTAAGTCATCGTTGGGCACCATCACAATTAAAGGCCAAACATTGTGTATGTATTGTTTTTGTGCTTGACCGAATTTGATGAAATTTTGTCTGTAGGTACAATAGGTGTGAGAATACCGAAATATGGAGTGGGAAGGGGACCGCTACCAAAACGGTTCAATGAATCAGCACTTTGATAACAAGAAGTAAAAACGCCGTTAAGTTCGACCGGGCCGAACTTGTATACCCTTAACCATAAATTATATTAAAACAATCAAAATCCCCAACAAATCGGGAGGTATGGTTTATGGGGGCTATAGCAAAACGTGGAGCTATACCGACAATTATCTCCCGAAATATTTGATACCTCCAAGGGAGACAAAAATACCTAAAATCCGGAAACCTGAACCTGTACAGAATATTCTGTGTGGAAATACCCACAACGAAGACAAAATACTAAACTGTAGCCATTTCGGTGGTCAAATGATACTAAATGAAAAATATCGAAAATCCGGAGGTAGCAGAACTTGGACCTACTTCCTTACATAGCTGGCTTTTTACAGAACATTTGTTCCATAACCCGAACTAAGAAAAGATCTCCAATCCTCTCTGTTTGCTGCGGTATTTTCCAAATCTGGTATATGTAGCTTTCTGATGTCTCGTTTCACTTGTTCATTCCAACGAAGATTTGGCCTTCCAGATCTGCGTGAACCTCCATGCGGCCCGTTTTTATACGCCTTTTTAGCAGGTTCATCATCACTCATTCTTATGACATGGCCTAACCATCGCAATCGTTGTATCTCGATTCGTTCAACTATATTGATGTCGCTGTATAGTTAATACAGCTTATTGTTCATGCGACGTCGATATTCGCCGTCAACGCAGATTGACCCGTAGATCTTTCGAACAATTTTCTCTCAAACACAGCCTTATCTGCTTGCGCAAGTACCCATGCTTCGGAACCATACTTAAGCACTGGCAGTATTAATGTTTCGTTAAGTGTTACTTTTGTTTGAAGAGATGTGGCTTTATTCCTAAACTGCTTACTCAGCCCAAAGTAGCATATGTTGGCCAACACTATTCTTTTTCGTATTTCACAACTGATGTTGTCTGTTGTTTTTATGGTGGTGCGAGGTAGACGAAGTTCTTTACAACCTCAACATTGTAGGTACCAACATTCACAGATGGTGCGAGATCTGTGGACATATTACGCGTTGATACCATCAACTTGTTTTTTCGTCGTTTACTGCCAGGCCGACTTTAGCAGATTCCTTTCGACTTTTGCAAAGGTGTCAGTTACTTCCTTTACCGATAGACCCATGATGTCAATGTCGTCGGTATAAGCAAGTAACGTATGGCTGTTTATATATATGTTCCACTTCTTTTGACCTTCGCGTCTCGTATGACCTTTTCCAGCAGGATGTTGTCACACGACAGGCCGCCTCCTGGTCTGAAAACTCTTTTGGTATTGAACTCTTCGGAGAGGTTCTTTCCTATTTTAACTGAGGACCGAGTATCAGTTAATGTCATCTTACAAAGCCGAATGAGCTTTGCGGGAATACCAAATTCAGACATGGCTTGGAATACCTTTGAACATATAGGGCTGTCGAAGTCTGCTTTATAATGGACAAAAAGATGGAAGGTATCGATCTGAATTTCTTGGGTCTTTTCCAGGATTTGGTCTTAATGTAAATATGTGGTCAATGGTGGATTTGCCCGGTCTAAAGCCGCACTGATAGGGTCAAATTATTTCATTGACCATAGGCTTTAGTCGCTCACACAATATACCAGATACTATCTTATATGCAATAGGGAGCAGACTTATGCCCCTGTAATTGGAGCACACAGTCTTATCTCCCTTTTTGTGGACTGGACATAGGATGCTCAAGTAGCAATCGTCGGGTACGCGTTCCTCCTGCCAGATGGTACTAACTAGCTAACGCATACACCTTATCAGCATGTCGCTTCCGGTTTTGAAAAGCTCGGCTGGTAGGCCATCGGCTCCTGCTGCCTTATTATTCTTCAGCCGAATTATTGCTGCCCTTACCTCATCTTGGCCGGGCGGTATACATTCAATACCATCTTCTGGGATTGGACCTATGGTATCTTCGTTGTTTTCGTTAGTACGAGGGGAACTAGAAAAGTTTGCGGCCTAGGCAACACGCAGTATCGTCAGGCGTCGTTTGACATTTTTTTTTTGGAAAGTTTGACAGTTTTTAGCCTAAGCGTACTCAGGACCGTCTGACATATGACCATCTGTTTGGTTTGTTGGTTACAGTGGCTCAATTGAGACACCTCCAAAACACGGGTTTTCAACGCTTTTACAGCTTTTCTCATACGCATAGTTCCATGATTCGTCACCAGGCAACACGGGATCCGATTATAAAAATGGCCAATTATGCCTCTATCTCATGGTACATAACATGGCAATCTTGCATTATAAGACCCTCACGAACTTCGCATTTTGTGGAGTGTCGGCCACGATTGAAATTATTAAACTAGTTTTTCATAGGACTATAGGATGTTCGTTTATCGACATACGAAAATTTAATTTGATCGATGCTCTCTTGTCGTGATTATCCACGTCGAAAGTTATGAAAAATTATCGGACCAGTAAATTCCATTTTTTTGCAAAGTGATTTTTTTAAGTCACTGTAAACAACACAACGCATGGTCGTATGTCAAACTGTCCTGAGTACGCTTAGGCTAAAAACTGTCAAACTTTCCAAAAAAAAAAGTCAAATGACGCCTGGCGACACTGCGTGTTGCCTAGGCCGCAAACTTTTCTAGTTCCCCTCGTATTGGATACCAGCAGTTTGGAAAAATGTTCTTTCCATATCCCGAGCACACTATCTGTATCAGTTACCAAATTACATTGCTGGTCTCTACAGGAGGATGTGCCTGTACCAAATATATCAGTTTGATGCTTCACTCTTTGGTAGAATTTACGGACTTCATTCTGACCCCTGTACATCTCGATTTTTTCACACTCCCGCTTTTCCATTTCTCTATTTTTCCTGCGGAAAAGACGTTCATCCTCTCTCCTTTTCTCCCTATACCTCTCTCGTGCGCTACGTTGCTACTGATTGTAGAGTATCCCTATATGCCGCATTTTTCTCTTCGGTCGCAGCAAGACACTCCTGGTCATACTATGGGTTCCTAGGTGGAGGTTTCTGGTGTCCAAGTATGGATTTTGCGGCTGTTTGTGCTGATATATTATCGGGACGAGGAGTGCTTCCATTAAGCAATTGTGCCAGTTGAGTGGAATATGCTGTGGCTATCTGTTGTGTTTACAACTTACCGATATCGAACTTTCGAGTTGTTTCTGTTCGCACTTTATTTGCAACGTTTAGACGGGTGCGTACCTTTGCTGCAACAAGATACGAGGGCTGGCCTATCAATGAAAACGCGAATATTTACCATCAAAAATAGTTTTTTTTTCTTTTCCTAAGTAGTCTCCAGCATGATTTTTACGCTTTTTCATGCGCTCAAACCAATTGTTGAATCCCTTTTTCCACTCCGATTTAGACACCTCAAAAACTTGGTGTTTGGTGGCTATGAAAATCGTTGACCACGTCTTTTTTCTGGAATCAAATAAAGTCATTGGATCCCCAGTCAGGGCTGTACGGCAGATGAACCATCGATTCCACGTTTTGTCCGGTCAAACAGGCGCTGGTGAGAATCGATGTGTGAGAGCTCGCATCGTCATGATGCAGAATGATTCGCCTTCTCTTGTTCGTTTTTCTAATTTCTCAGGAGACTTCTGGCAAACAAATTGTAGTGTACCACCCAGAATTAAGCGTTCTTCATTTCTGAAGCCGTATAGTCGCCACACGGTCAGTTTTGCCGAAGGAACAGCCGACCATTTGCTTCGAAGTGCATTATACATTAACAACTTTCGTTGTATATGGCTCGCCTTCGAAGACCTAAACGGTCGATTTCTGTTTTGTTTCGGGCTCCTAGTCATCGATTCAAGATTCGTCGTCTGTAACGATCTTATAAACGTCGTTTGAAGCACAACGATTGTTTTTATTCACAAGTTCATTGCACCAATCCACAAGAGCCTCTTTTTGAGCGATTGTCCAATTTTGCTAGATCTAACAAGAAAAATCCATTTTTGCGGCCAGGTGTACGTGCAACATCAAATGTTATTTGGTGGAAAAAATGCTATCGACATACAAAGATTTAATTTGATCGATGCATTCTTGCCGTTATTATCCACGTCAAAAGTTGTGAAAAATGTTCACATTTCAATTTTTTTTTGTGGCAAAGTGATTTTTTTGAAGTCACTGTAAACAACACAACACATGGTCCTACTTGACGTACTTGACTGTCCTGAGTACGTATAGACTAAAAACTGTCAAACTGTCAAAAAAATTTCAAGATATTCTCCTTTCCAATTTTGCCGTTCAAATCGCCTAGAATAATTTTAATGGTCAACGGCCATATGTTTCTTCTAAGTGCTCGTAGAATATATGTATCTTTGGTCTGTTCGTCCTTGTCTTCGGTTGGAGCATGAGCGCAGATAAAGCTAATGTTGAAGAATTTTGCTTTTATCCGTATTGTAGCAAGTCTTTCATTCACTGGAAGCTGGAGACCAGATGTTTAAAACTCCGACCAACTACAAAACCGCAACCAAACTCATGCTTTGGGTCATGGCACCTTTAGGTTTTGTTGTGGCGTTTTTCCCAATCCATCGTATCTTATCAAGTACATCTGCCACCTTTCCTATAAAGAGTGCGAATATTCAAGGTGCAGATTCGCAGATTATGGCCCTTAAAACGTTTGCGGGGGTCGTAAACTTTACACGCAGAGAAAAATATTTTTCGCTTTTGTTGGAACAAAAATATCTGTTTTGGTTCCAAAAATGTATTTGTTTTGTTTAAACATTGTAGTCCAAATCCAAAAATACCATCTTTTGCTTCAAACATAGAAAACAAAAACAACTTTCGAATTTCCGCAATATTATAAAAATCGTTAACAATACCGATTGTAGGAACTATCATAATCTAATTTTGTTTACAAAAAGTATTGTCAACCCAGAAAACCAGACCAGAAATTTTTGATTTGAGTGTATCTACTTCTCATATACACTTTTCGTAAAACTTGGATATAAATGTCGCGTATAATATTGCAATCATTGATGAACACAATACATGGTTTGCTGCATTGGCTCACAACAAAGACAAAAAAAAAGCAACAAGCACCCACCACAACATAAGGAATAATTAAACACCATAACAAACTCCGGTATAACACCAAACCTCAAAGCACAATGAAGATGAAGAATGAGACAAAACAGAAACAAATAAAAACAAGAGTCTCCTTGTTGGGTACACACAAAAACAAAGATAAAGGCCGTGTTGAAAAAAACAATTATGGTGAGTTTTGTCTGTATGACATGATCATACAGACAAAACTCACCATAATTGTTTTTTTCAACACGGCATCGAATAGCGAGAGAAGAGAAAAAATTGTCGAAGAAACGAGAGAACTATTGTCCAGTTGACAAAAACAATTTTTGGATTTTACAAAACCCAATTGTTGGAATCACAATACTACATTTGGAATTTAACAATATCTTTACAATACATATTTTGCTCTTCGAATATTGTTGGATCAATCATATTTTTTTCTCTGCGTGTAGAGGGGTTTGTTTTTCTTTTCTTTAGTTCTTTCATAGTAGACTGTTTTTTTCTAGGGGAGGGTTACTAACCCGACACCCAAACCCAAGTTTTTAACGTTCTTATGGGAGAACGCGCGGTACATGTTATCTCACTACCTTTAACGTTTTATGAAGGATTTTCTAAAAACCTGGACCTGTACCGACCATATTATACAGATTGTTTTATACCCCCAAACTAATATGAACACTCAATTTAAACCATTGCCGAACAGCCATTTGTCGCTGGTTGCAAAGTTTTTCGGCAATTCACACACACGACCCGAACGCAAAGAAAGAGCGTTGAAGAGAGAGCAAATATTTTTATTTTTTTGTTTATTTTGTAGCTTGCGTGCATACAAACTTACTAACACACTGTCATAAAATACATTCACGTTTTTAGCTGACCTCTTCTTTTTCGGCACTGATTTAAACCATTTCGGTGGATAATGCGGCTGGAGAACAGTTTTATGAGGGCTATATAAAATGTGGACCGATATAACTCATTTTAAATAAAAAAAATCCTACGAGTAATATAAACTTCTGGGCCAAATTATAAAGCTGTGTGTTAAATATTGGGATTTCATTGATATGACTTATGTTTTATGATGAATATACACATTATAGTGTCTCTGGCGAATGTTCCGATGTGTTACAAACGGATTCACAAAGTTCCATGTTAGAGTGGAAGGTATAAATAAAGAAATTTTCTATATTAAAACTGGAGATAACCTAGGGTAAACAGGGTAATTCCAAAACATCGATTTATTTTATGAAGTTTCAAAAAGAATACATAATTATTGTCAATTCAGTATTAATGCTAGATAAATAAATAGGTATGTAGATAGATTACTAAGGTTTACACGGAAAATCCGAACAACGGGCCAGCAACGCGGACCCGGGTCAGCTAGTATAAAATGTAAAATAAAAAATATACGGCTTCTTGCCTTGCCATGTGTAAAGAGATTTAGGAATTGTTTTTATTTGTAAAAACAGAATGCACAGTATCCTACATTCCAGCCTCATTTCGTCAAGTGTTATGTCATAAATGTCTGCTCTACATATACATTTGTTGTTGTTGTCGAGAACATTGAGTTTGCTTTGCTTTAAGATATCCTGTCTGACTTTTGTGTAGTAAACATGCTAGGGATGGCTTACATTTTGCATATTAAAAAGGAAAAGCATGAACAAACCAAAAGATAAGTGTGCATCCGTTCTCGCTTACACTCCTTTCGCTTGGTGGCCGCCATATAAAGAATAAGGAATATTCTCTAATCCTTGAGATGTTCGTTGCTAACTTTGTTTGTGGGTAGGTTTATTTTATTTCTATTTTTTCTAAGATTTTACTTTTGAATTGTTTTGAGTGAGCAGAGGCAATGCATTGGTTGTTTTTGTTTTGTTTTGCATTTTAGCACTTTACATTGCCTGGTGCCTTCCTTTTTTGCCATTTTGTTTTAACACAATTTTGAAAAGTAGATGTTCCAAAGAAAATGTGTTTTTTTTTTCTTCTGTAATGCGGATAGTTTGTGGTCATTCACCGACTCTTCAAGTCACTACACCGGCGATGGTCTGAGTATCGCAAGGTTCACTTGTATGTGTGTGAAGAATTAGACCGTGTGTAAATATTGGAAGTGTAACCATTAGTAGGCGCAACCGGACGTGGTAAATAGCAACGTTTGTTTAATGTCTACCAGTTATGACAAAATGTATGCACATTTTTAAGGATTATCTTAAGAATGGGGATTTTTATAATTTTTCCAGGCTCTTAGCCTTCAAATTTTGATTTATTCTCGAAGGTAGTTTTTTCGATTTCTTTAAGCCAAATAATAGGTTAATGTAGTCATAACCGCTAACAAATCAAACCTACTAACCCATTATTTAAAAAAGGGTATGTTACACGAAATCTGTACGTATTCTGCGGCCACTTAAAGTCGAAATATAAGTTCAAAAAATTATTTGTTGTTCCATTTATATTTGTTGTTGTGCTAAACAACGTCATATTTGCTCTCGTAGTAGGGTAATGCCTGTCTTGAAACTGTGTAATCCATTGTCGGGTACAAATTTAAATAAACTGCATTATTTCATTCCTAGAACAGTAGTTGTTGGAATTATTTTGCTCAGCTTGTATTTTGTGGCATGTTACAACAATCCCGTTAAAAGGATTTTAAATAAATCGGCTTTGTCTTGGTAATACACCATTTTCTCTTAACACATACTTATATATACTTTTAAATAAACTTATGTTTGGTAGACTTGGCTCATATCGAGGATGATAAATAGATTATATTTGGTTTAAATATTACAGGATATTCTTCTTTAATCGCATATGGACACTGAGAAAGTGGTGTCACTTGTGTTGACATGACATTAACTCATGCGGATGATTGTACGATACTACCTTTCCTGATGACATTTTTGAAGGACTGAATTCCCGATCTTACCAACTTTTCCACGCGAGGAATATGCAGATATCCGCCACTAAATCTACGGCCAATCTGTTCACCACATGGACGGCGCAAGTGAGAAGAGAGTTGAATGTCGTGGTCGATGGTAGCAGAATTCCGACCACAATTCTAGGGGTCACATTTGACAACACGTTCTCGACGTCCGCGCATGCCGCAGCTGTATGCGACAAACGAAAATGTAGGAACAAGGTCCCTAGCCGGTAGCACTTAGGGTGCAGATAAAGAAACCACGTTGACCACATAAAACGTTATAGTTCGGTCTATTTGGTCCACGAGTGTAAGTGGAACGCAATGGAAAAATATTCAAACTTGTTAGAATGCCGTAATGAGAACAGCAATAGAGTTCCTCCTATAGTCTTCAGTGGACCATCTACATGAGGAGGCAAAGATTTTTCTAGTACAGCAACACAATGAGATGCTTTCGTTGCTCGGGTGTTATCGTAAGGGACATCCCAATCACCAAGGATCTTCACGTTCTAGAGAGGGAGGTCCACCGATATAGTGCGAATAGACCTCGAAGTACATCTCCCATCTATCACATCTGAGGAGCGTCAGCTGCCACGACAAACCAGAGTAGTGTTGGCTAACTACGTTCGGGATATTGCATTCGCCTGAATTCTTATAGGCCAAGGATGGCACCGTGCAAAACATCTGCCCAGAATGCGGCATTGCCCGCACAACACACTGCACCTTTTCCACTGTCCTGGCAAACCTACTCAATCTAACTCCAGTGGATCTATTGCTGCACCCATCGAAGCCGCCACATTCCTGGAATTGGAGATAGACCCAGAGCTAGATTGAGCAGAAGAACGAACACACAAACATACTATAATAAACAGTGTTACATCGACAAACAATACTTACTTAGTTGTCCTTCTACAGAACATTTGGCACGGTGCTCTTGAACCAACTTTAGATGGAAGGTGCTTAAACCTGGGAAGTTTTTGCGGATTCTGAAACTACAATATTCATAGATGAAATAATCAATAGTCAATGAAATCGCCGGAGCGCTTTTTAAATAAATCGTGATTCAAGTTGACATTTTAGGGGTTTTTTAGGCTTTCAGGATTTTGCTTGGAAAAGGGATTAAAGATAATGTTTCAGATATGAAAATTCTCTACAAGACTGACCTTTATGATATTTTCGTAAGTTTTACCGTTATTGAGATATAGAAGTTCAAATTGGGACAATGAATTGACTGTATCGCTATCTTATATAAAACAATGCCATACATGGTGCGCCTTAACTAACTTTAAGTAAAAACTCATTATACCTGGGAAGTTTTTGCAGATTTTGAAACAGCAATGTTCATAGATGAGAAAAATCCAAAAACAAGAAGAAATCGCGTGAGGGATTTTTAAATAAATCACGGTCAAAGTTCACATTTTTACGTTTATTTTAGGTTTTCAGGATCTTGCTATCTAAATGGGACTAAAGAAAATGAGTTAGCAGTGAAAATCCTCTACAAAATTTTCTTAAGTCCCATTTCGACGGGACTTGCGGTTTCCAACCAAAATCCTGAAAACCTAAAATAAACCTAAAAATGTGAACTTTGACCGCGATTTATTTAAAAATCCCTCAAGTTAGTGGTTCATACGACGCGAATAGTCGCAGTTAACGCATAATTGGGACATAGATCTTTCGAAGAATTTTTTCTATCAAACACACCATGCACCATTTGCTTGGACAAGTACCCAGGCTTCGGAACAATACATTAGTACGGGTAGTATCAGTGTTTTGTAAATTGTTATTTTTGTTTGACGAGATTTCACTTTGTTTTTAAACCGCTTACTTAGCCAAAGTCGCATCTGTTAGCCAATATATTCCTTCTTCTTATTTCACAACTTATGTTGTTTGTTGTGTTTATGGCGGTATCGAGGTAGTCGAAGTCTTTAACTACCTCAAAATTATAGCAACCAACTTCCACATTTGTTTGTTTACTACCAGACCCATTTTTGCAAATGCTCCTTTGAATGTACAAGTTACTTATTTAACTGATCGACCTATAATGTTAATGTCAACAGCATAATCAAGCAATATGTGGCTATTGGTGTATATTGTGCCATTTCTTTTGATATTTGCATCTCGTATAATCTTTCCCAGCAAAATGTTGAAGAGATCACACGAAATACTGTCACTTAAAACCTCGTTAGTTGCTGAACTGTTCGGAGCGGTTATTTCCTATTTTAACTGACGATCGGTTATCAGTTAATGTTATATTACAAAGCCGAATGCGGTTTGCTCGGATACCAAATTCAGACTTAGTTTGCAATACCTTTGAACGTAAGCGGCTTTCGACGGCTGCTCTATAATTCACAAAAAGATGGAAAACGTCGATAATTGGGAAAATTGTGGATTTGCCGTATCTAGGCTTTAGTGGTTCACACAATATCCCAGACACTACCTTATATGCACTAGGGAGCAGACCTATGCCCCTTTACTTAGAGCACACATTCTTATTTGGTTCTTGTGGACGGGATACATGATGTCCAGGTTCCAATCGTCGCGTACGCATTCTTCCTACCAAATGGTGCTAACTAGCTGATGCGTACGCCTTATCAGCGTGTCGCCTTCGATTTTGAACAGCTTTGCTGGTAAGCTGACGGTTCCTGCTGCCTTATTATTCTGCAGCCGGTTTATTGCTGTCCTTTGCCTCATCTTGGCCAGGCGGTATAGATACATTCAATACCATCTCTTGGGATTAGATTTGTGGTACCTTCATCTTCTTGGCTAGTGTTTGAAAAAAGGTTCTTTACATATCCTGACCATACTATATTTATCTGTTACCAAATTACCTAACTGGTTTCTACAGCGGGATATGCCTCTTTGATAGAATTGTCCGACTTCATTCTGGCTCCTGTGCATCTCGATTTTTTTACACTACTGCTTTTTCATTTCTCTCTTTTTCTGTGGAAAAACTTTTCTTCTTCTCTCTTCTTTCCTTCCGATACCTCTCTTTGGCAGCAGCACGACACTCCTGATCATACCATGGGTTCCTTGGTGGCGGTCTTTGATAACCAAGTATGGATTTTGCGATAGTTTGCATGGATTAAGGCAATCTATTGTCCAACTTTTGGGTTGTGTCTGTTCGCAATTTATTTCCCTGCCAACATTTTTGAAAATGTTCGATCGCTTAACATTGTGATAATCTGGGATTCGTTGGGATGATCAATTCAATCGCGGAAGAGCGCACCTAACGATCTTCTGCGAATCCCCAACATAAAGTAACTGTGTCCGGGAAGCGAATCCCGAGGAAGAATCGCAGATTAATCATATGGAAGATCATTAGAAGATTAAAATATAAAGAAACAAGTGAGCAAAGGCTATAGTCGGGACGGAGCCGACCATGTGATACCCTACACCACTACCCCTGTGCATAAGCTTTTCACTGGTAAATATTTGTTTTAGGGAATATAATCCGACTACCACCAAAAATAATATGCCTCTTTCTCTCTGATCCGATCAAAATTACGACCTGTAGCTTGATTGCAAAAAATGGAAGAATTGGATGCATTACCGACTATTGTGGTATCTCCCTTGTTTGACCACCTTCGCCAACCTGCTTTACACCAATGTAAAGGTAATATTTTTTTCTTCCATTGACAGGCTTTGCCGTTGGAATTCCCCTATTAGAAGCCGATATATTCACAAAGAATAAAACTTGAATTTGGCTCCAAATGAGTTTTTCCCCATTCCGACCCCTAAATATTATCCGACTATCACCAAAATCAATAGGCTTCTTAATTTGTGGGGCCCCATCTACCCCCAAAATTTCTTCACTATCCGATCAAAATTCCAACTTGTAGCGTGATTAAAAAAAATGGAAACATTTGGTATATTACTGAATTTTGCAATATCTCGGTTTGCTCACTTACGCCAACATACTTTGCATCAATATAAACAAGATCTTTTCTTCTTCCATTGACGGGTATTTCTTTTGGAATACTCCAACCAGAAGCGGGGATATTCGCATAAGGAAAAAACGTTGACTTTTCTCCACATAAGCTTTTCGCTCATTCCGACTCCTGAATATTATCCGACCATCACCAAACTAAATAGGCTTCTGTGGGACCCCCATTAACCGCTAAAATTTTGTGACGATCCGATCAAAATTGCGACCTGTGGCGTGATTACAAAAAAATCGGAAAAAGGGATGCACTATCGACTATTGCCATATCTCTGCTATTTGACCACCTACGACAACCTACTTTACATCGTTGTAAAGGTGATATTTTTTAATTTTCTTTTTGCTTTTGATATACCAGATTTTGCTTTTGATATACCTCTTAAAGAAACAGAGATATTGGCTTTGAAATAAAATGTTGACTTTTCTCCAAATAAGTGTTTGCCCATTCCGACCCCTAAATATAATCCGACCATCACCAAAATCAATAGGCTTCTTCATCTGTGAGACCCCCATTAACCCTCAAATTTTCATGACGATCCGATCAAAATTGCGACCTGTAGCGTGATTTCCAAAAAATGGAAAAATGGGATGTATTACCGACTATTGCGATATCTCCGTTATCTGGTTACCTATGCCAACCTAGTTTGCATCATTATAAAGACGGGATCTTCTACTTTCGTAGTCGGGCTTTGCTTTTGGAAAATTTGCAACCAAAGCTGTGATATTCGTCAATATAAATAAAATAGCAAAAATGAAAATTGGGGTTTTATTTGCTACTATTGTGATATCTTCGTTGTTTGATCACCTACGAGCACCTACTTTACATCATTGGAAAGGCGATATTTTCTACTTTCATTGTCAGGTTTTGCTATTGGTATACCCCATATAGAAGCTGAGATATTCGCTTTGGAAAAAAACGTTGTCTTTTTATCCACCAAAGTTTTTTGCCCTTTCCGACCCCTAAAAATTATCCGACCATCACCAAAATCAATAGGCTTCTTCCCCTCCGGGATCCCCATCAACATCCAAAACTTTGTGACGATCCGATCAAAATTGCGACCTGTAGCGTGATTACAAGGTTTAGATGGACAGACGGACGGACGGACGGACTGACGGACGGACACACATAGCCAGATCGACTCAGCTCGTCGAGACATTCATTTTGGTATATATAAGTATTGGTCTACGACCATTATTTCAATGCGTTACAAACTTTTTGGCCAAAACCAACTTATAATTTCCTCCCCACATAGTGGTGTAGGGTATAAAAAGTAAAAAAGAATAGAATTATTTTCTTTGGATTTTGTTCTTTTGTTTCTTTTTGTTTTATTTGTTGTCTTTGAGTTTTACACCCTTTTGTTTTCTTTTCTGCTTTGTTATGATTTTTAATTATTCCTTATGTTGTTGGTGGTTACCCTGCATTATTCTTCTGCGCTTCTTTTAGCGAATTTGTATATAAAATTCACCCACGCGAGTAATTTGCCATTCGTAAACGATTCTCTACAATTATTGTTTATTATCAATCGCTATGAATCTCTACGATCGGTTGTTACTAAATTTTTTTAATTGGTTCCATATAATTCTCATATACACATTCTACATAAATTTGATATAAATGGTACGTATAATATTATCATTGACAAACACAACACATGTCCGGGTTTCGCCAATTGAAATGAAGAAAGTGAATGGAACCATTATACAACCACCACTACAACATAAGTAATAATTAAAAATTATAACAAATCAGAAAAGAAAACAAAAAGGGAAAAATCAAAGACAACAAATGAAAGAAACAAAAAAAAAGAAGAATGAAAAAAAATTTGATGATTCGTCACCGCATCTTGGTCGCAATTCCCATTGCATAAACATTTACTTTAGGTAAATTATTCGCCCACGAGAATTATTCTTAGGCTATAGAAAATGTTTGCAGGGTAGTTATGCTGCTTCTTCATTCACTTTTTTGTCTTTCTAGTTAAACTTGGCAAAACTCAGACATGCGTTGTGCTTATCAATTCTTATAATATTATGCGTGACATTTATATCAAAGTTCTGTAGAAAGTGTATATGTGAATTATATGCAACCAAATCAAAAATGTCACTAACAATCATCTAATGCTCTTCTGTTATTCTCCAGGACGATCATTTGACAAATCTAAGAACAAAAATGTAAACAATCATCTGTTACTCTTCCAGAAGAGTATTCTGTTATATTCCAGAGCGATCATTTGACAAATTTAAGAAAAAAATGGTAACAATCGTCAAATGATCGCCGTTGGGAATCACATAAGATTAATCTGCCGACGACTCGTTTACAATTTTGAAAAATATTTGCAGGGTTGTTACATGTAATCGGTTAAGTAACTTTGTTTGTAACTTAGTGGTGGTGAATGTTTTCCATCTATCACAACGTGACCAATCTTTTGTTGGTTTGGTGCTGGTACTGCTAACTACCATGTTTTTTTGGCGCTGCGAAGTTTATCAACCTAATTCCATTGTCAGATGTTTCACTGTGGAGACTGAATTTCTCGACTGTTGGGCGAAAGATATTCTTCTTTCTAATTTTGACATTAAAATCGCCTCAAATAGTTTTAATGTCATGCATGGGCAAGGCAACGGTCATATACATATGTGTTTCTTCTAAGCGATTTGTTTTGTCCCTGTCTTCAGTAGGATCATAAGCGTAAATAAAACTGATGTTGAAAAATATATTTCATTCAGCCGGAGGTGAAGCTGGAGACCAAATGTTTTAACCTCCGACCAACCATACCATACCATGGAGGGTATATTAAGTTTGTTTTTTTCTGTTTGCAACACAACGAACTTATCATTTGCGACCACACGCAGAGAAAAAAATATTTTTCGCTTTTGTTAGAACTACAATATCTATTTTTGTTCCAACAATTTATTTGTTTTGTTCAAGCATTGTAAATCCAAAATATACCATATTTTGTTCCAAAGATAAAAAATAAAAACATGTTGCGAAATTCCGTAATATTGAAAAAATTATTAAAAATACCGATGTTAAAAACTATCATAATCTAGAATTTTTACAAAAACTATATTTATTGTCAGCCCAGAAAACCTGTTACTGAAATTTTTGATTTGATTGTATGTAATTCTCATATACACTTTCCACTTAACCATGTATAATATTATGAGTATGTACTGACAAACACAACAGGTTTTGCCAGGTTGAACTAAAACGACAACAAAGTGAATCATAACTACTACTCTATTACGCTCATCCAAGAACACACCTCAATATAAGGAATAAAAACCATAACAAATATGAAAAGAACTCACAAATTACGACCGGGCAGGTTTTCTCCCAAAAAAACTTCACAGATTGTGCCGGGTATAACTCAACTATCAAAACCAAAAGAAGAATGAAAAGAAGAAACAAATAAGAACAAAAATCTCATTATTGGTCAAGGGTAAACATAAAATCATTCTGTCAAACAAAATTCGCCAAAGTTGTTTCCCCACGGCTTCGAATACCGATAGAAGAGAATAAAATTGTCAAAGAAAAGAGATTAATATTTTCCAGTTGACAAAAACTATTGTTCGATATGACACAAACAATTGTTATAATTGACAAAATACATACATACATGATCGAACAATATCTTTACAATACTTATTCTGCTCTTCGAATATTTTTGGATAAATCATATTTTTTCTCTGCGGTGACGTAGGGGATGGAAGATACCAAGAAACGGTCCTGACCCGGGTTTATCTTGGTCCCTCTTTCATCTCAAGTGGACACTGACCTCCCCGTGGTGACACATGGGGAGCTGCCTTTAACACCCGTTAAAGGTAGTGAGCTAACATGTGTCGCGCGTTCACCCATAAGAACGTTAAAAACTTGGGTTTGGGCGTCGGGTTAGTAACCCTCCCCTAGAAAAAAACAGCCTACTATGAAAAAACGAAAGAAAAGAAAAACAAACCCCTCTAAAGTTGAGGAACCCCGCAAACGTTTTAAGGACCATGATCTGGGAATCTGCACCTGGAATGTTCGCACTCTTTATAGAGAAGGTGCAGTTTACGCATTGACAGATGTACTTGAAAGGTACAAGGCCGATATTACTGCCATACAGGAAATACGATGGATTGGGAAAGGCGTCACAACGACACCTACAGGTGACGCACTGTATTATCGCTGCCATGACACAAAGCATGAGTTTGTAGTTGGTCGGAGGTTAAAACATGTGGTCTCCAGCTTCACCCCAGTGAATGAAAGACTCGCTGCAATTCGATTAAAAGCAAAATTCTTCAACATCATCTTTATTTGCGGTCATGCTCCCACTGAAGACAAGGACGAACAGACCAAAGATATATTTTACGAGCGCTTAGAAGAAACTTATGACCGTTGCCCTGCCCATGACATTAAAATTATACTAGGCGACTTTAATGCCAAAATTGGAAAGGAGAATATCTTTGGCCCAACAGTCGGGAAATTCAGTCTCCACAGTGGAACATCTGACAATGGTATGAGGCTGATAGACTTTGCAGCTGCAAGAAACATGATAGTTAGCAGTACCAGATTTAAGCAATTCGATATTCATAAGGGCACCCAGCTGTCGCCAGATCAAAGAACAAAATCAAATCACGTACGATCGTTCCAAGGTGCAAACATAGACTCGGACCACTACCTTGTTGCAGCAAAAGTACGTACCAGATTAAACGTAGCAAACAAAGTGCGAACAGAGACAACACGGAAGTTGGACATCGGTAAGCTGCAATCACAACAGATAGCCACAACATATTCCACTCAACTGGCCCAAATGCGGCATATATGGTTACATTACAATCAGTAGCAACACGTAGCGCACGAGAGAGGTATAGGGAGAAAAGCGTCTTTTCCGCAGAAAAAAGAGAAAGATGGAAAAGCGGGAGTGTGAACAAATCGAGATATACAGGAGACAGAATGAAGTCCGAAAATTCTACCAAAGAGTGAAACATCAAACTGATGGCTTTGGAACTGGCACATCCTCCTGTAGAGACCAGCAAGCAAAATCTAGTAACTATACAGATAGAAACGGTTGGTATCCAATAGTAGCGAAGTCGACGAAGATACCACAGATCCAATCCCAGGAGATGGTATTGAATGTATACCACCCGGCCAAGATGAGGTAAAGACAGCAATAAACCGGCTGAAGAATAATAAGGCAGCAGGAGCTGATGGCCTACCAGCCGAGCTGTTTAAAACCGGAGGCGACACGCTGATAAGGCGTATGCACCAGCTAGTTAGCTCCATCTGGCAGGAAGAACGTGTTCCATCCATAAGAAAGAGATAAGACTGTATGCTCCAACTATAGGGGCATAAGTCTTCACCCTATCGCCTACAAGATAGTGTCAGGGATATTGCGCGAACGACTAAAGCCCATGGTCAACGAAATAATTGGACCATGCCAATGCGACTTTAGACCTGGCAAGTCCACCATTGACCAGACATTTACCCTTCGGCAAATCCTGGAGAAGACCCAAGAGATGCAGATCAACACATACCACCTTTTTGTCGATTATAAAGCAGCCTTCGACAGCCCGCTACGTTCAAAGGTATTTATTTATGAAGGTCGAAGGGGAATTTGCTAAAGTGGGTCTGGTGGTAAACGGCGAGAAGACCAAGTTAATGGTGTCGACGCGCAATGCGTCCATTGAGCTCGGACCAACTGTGGAAGTTGGTTCCTATAATTTTGAGGTAATAAAAAACTTCGGCACCTCCGTAAACACAACAAACGACATCAGTTGTGAAATAAAAAGAAGAATTGTATTGGTCAACAGATGCTACTTTGGTTTAAGTAAGCAGTTTAAAAACAAAGCCACATCTCGTCAAACAAAAATAACGCTCTACAAAACACTGATACTACCCGCGCTGATGTATGGCTCCGAAGCCTGGGTACATGGCAGTGCTTGGCGTGTTTTAAAAATTTTTATTTTGTTTCAAGAATGTGTTTCATAAATTTGATTTAAGATTTTCGGTGCTATTCGCGAGTTTACGTTCTACTCGACATCTACAAAGCAAGTGAGTGATTTTGACATTCTATTTCTACAAATGCATATACCCAAATTTGCATGGAAAAGTGTACGTTTACGTGTTATTTCGTATGGATTGTCGGTCGCATAGGTTTTCGTTTCGAAGGTATTTACATGAACAGAAAATTATTTTTTTTTCACTTCGGATGCGAAAGAAACCTTTCGGTCGACATACATGAATGTTTTTTTACTTTTTCTTTATTGTGTGCTTTTTGAGAGGTGACTTAGGTGTTCTTGTGAACCCATGCGATGTTAATTGATGACAACAGTGAATACTCATATATTGAAGCATTTTAAATACCCGTATGTAAATAAACTATTTGCAGCTTATTCAATTTGTCAGCATTTTCTCCTCCTCCTCCCACCAAACATTTCGGAAACAAATGTAAATCTCTTTGCCAAACGATAAGCTTTTATTTACATGGATTTAATTAAAAAAATATAGCTTTGATTTTTTAAAAACGCTGTTATGTTTATTGCTGATTTAATCGTTAAATGTACATTGTAAATAAATGCTTTGACCCCAAGCTACAAAAAAGTCATTCAAAATAAATATCAGATCTACAAATCATTCATTTTATGCAGCAAACCCAACAACAAAAAATATTGTTATACCGGCATAAAATATTATTTATTTATTTACTATTTGCTGATATATGAATCTCATTTTATTTCATCAAATTGGCAAACATATGGATATTTACAGCTTTCATAAACAGACATCCGTACAAAAACAACAAAAACTATAGCGAATTAATAAAACTCCATATAAATCATTTATATAAAATGGCACAAACGAGGAAAAACTATTAAATTTAATTGAAAATACAATTTTTATATTTAGCGATGAATGTTTTAGGGGCGGGCACACAAGAGGTATTTGTTTAAAAAAATAAATACAAAATACAGCAATTTCATTGGGAATAAATATTTATTATTATTACACATGTATATTTGTCGGAAACCTGTGTGATTAAAGGGAGACAATGTAATTACCTATACCACATTTCGTCCTAGGGAGCTACTCCCCAACAAGAGCTAGCTTATTTTATTTTTACTTTATGTATACGAACCCGATTGCCATTATCCGAGGAAAACATGACTGAGCACGGCTGGGGCGAGAAGGTAGCCAATTCCTCCGGAAACAGGACCCGGTAGGGTGGGTCTTTACAATATCTTTGGCGAATACCCACATTTTTAAGTCGTACTTAGCCAATTACAGAAAATTTGCCCCATAAGCCGAACAAAAAAAAAAAAAAAAACAATTTTCCATTCTTCTCTGTTTGCTGATTTTCTTTTTGGAATACCGCGTCTTACGATCTAGTTTTCTACTTGTTTGCTCCATGGAAGCCTTGACCTACCAGGTCAGCGTGTTCCGCCATGTGGGCAGCATTTATAAGCCTTTTTAAGGGGTTCATCATATCTCATTCTTATGAGATACAAAGCAATCACAGTTCATACGACGTCCATACTCACCGTCAACACGAAATGGCCCTTAGATCTTTCGAAGAATTTTTTTCTTAAACACACCAAGCACTGCTTTACCTTCTTGTCCAAGTACCCAGGTTCCAAAGCCATGCATTAGAACGGGTGGCATCAGTGTTTTGTAAAGAGTGATTTTCCTTTGAAGATATGTGAATTTGCTTTAAAACTGTTTACTTAACCCAAAGTAGCATCTGTTGGCCAATACAATTCTTCTTCTTATTTCACAACTGATGTTGTTTTTTGTGTTTACGGCGGTGTCGTGGTAAAGGAAAACTTTTACTATTTCAAAATTATAGGAGCCAACTTCCAAAGTTGGTCCGCATTGCGCGTCGACATCATCAACTTGGTCTTCTCGTCGTTTGCCACCAGACCCACTTTAGCAAATTCCCCTTCGACCTTCTTAAAGTTATCAGTTACTTCTTTTAATCATCGATCCATGATGTCTATATCGTCAGCATAAGCAAGTAACATGTGGCTATTGGTGTAAATTGTACCATTTCATTTGAATTTTGCATCTCGTATAACCTTTTCCAGCAGGATGTTGAAGATATCACACGAAAGGCAGTCTTCTTGTCTGAAACCTTTTTGGTACTAAACTGTTCGAATAGGTTCTTTCCTATTTTAACTGAGGACCTGGTATCAGTTAAAGTCATTTCACAAAGCCGAATTCAGACAATGTTTTGAATACCTTTGAACGTGCATTTCTTGGGTCTTCTCCAGTATTTGCCGCAGGTTAAATATCTGGTCAATCGTGGGTTTGCCAGGTCTAAAGGCGCATTGGTATTGCCCAATTATTTCGTTGACCATAGGCTTTAGTCGTTCGCACAATATCCCTGAGTCAGGGACCCTGACACTATCTTGTAGGCAATAGGCAGAAGACTTGTGCCCCTATAGTTCGAGCATGCAGTCAGTCCTATCTCCTTTCTTGTGGACAGGGTACAGGATGATTAGGTTCCAATCGTCGGGTACGCGTTCTTCCTGCCAGATGCTACTAATACAAAATATCAGCCATTTCCGTGGGATATTGAGGCTAAAACCTTTAAAATACCGAACATCGAGAGGAAGCGTTCTTTGGGGGCTATTTTAAAACGTGGACCGATATAGGCCATTTTCAAAATCAAAAATCCTAGGAGTAATAGAAACTTCTATACCACCTGATTTTCGGTATTTTGAAGGATTAGCCTCATTATCATTACTTGGTGTTCGTTCGGGGAAATTTGTCGGTATAGGTTCACGTCGTGGTATTGCCTAATTATTTCGTTGACCATAGGCTTTAGTCGTTCGCACAATATCCCTGACACTATCTTGTAGGCAATAGGCCGAAGACTTGTGCCCCTATAGTTCGAGCATACAGTCAGTCCTATCTCCTTTCTTGTAGACAGGGTACAGGATGATTAGGTTCCAATCGTCGGGTACGCGTTCTTCCTGCCAGATGCTACTAACTAGTTGATTATTAGAGTGTCGCCTTCGGTTTTGAACAGCTCGGCTGCTGAGCCATCGAGTCCTGCTGCTTTATTATTTTTTAGCCGGTATATTGCTGTCTTTACCTCATTTTGGCTGGGATTGGTTCTGTGGTATCTTCGTCGTCTTTGCTACCATTGGATACCAAAAATTTGGAAAAATGCTCTTTTTGTATCCTGAGAACACTATTTGTATTAGTTACCGAATTACCTTGCCGGTCTCTATACTTTATTTGTTACGTTTAATCGGGTACGTATGTTTGCTGCAACAAGGTGGTGGCATGAGTCAATGAACGTACATCCAACGTACATCGATGAATGTCTTCCATCTATCACAACGTGATCAATTTGATTTCTTGTTTTCTGATCTGGAGATAGCCAGGTGCTCTTATGAATGTCGAGCGGCTTAAATCTGGTACTGCTAACTACCATGTTTTTGCCACTGCGAAGTCTATCAGCCTCATACCATTGTCAGATGTTTCATAGTGGAGACTGAATTTCTCGACTGTTGGGCCAAAGATATTCTCTTTTCCAATTTTGGCATTAAAATCGCCTATAATAATTTTACCTTCATACAGGGAGGTCAGTGTCGACAAGAGATGGAAGAGGGACCTGGCCTTTGCCATGTTAAAACCGGCCGGGCCGTTGCTTGGTATCTTTCAGTATCAGAGCTTTTATCATGGATGAAGTTATTGAAGTTATTTGTTTCTTATGTTTTGCCTTGCGTCTTTTTATACCCTACACAACTATGTGGGGAGGGTATTATAAGTTGGTTTTGCCCAAAAAGTTTGTAACGCATCGAAATAATGGTCGTAGACCCATACTTATATATACCAAAATGAATGTCTCGACGAGCTGAGTCGATCTGGCTATGTGTGTCCGTCCGTCAGTCCGTCCGTCCGTCCGTCTGTCCGTCTGTCCATCTAAACCTTGTAATCACGCTACAGGTTTCAATTTTGATCGGATCGTCACGAAATTTTGCATGTTGATGGGGGTCCCGGAGGGGAAGAAGCCTATTGATTTTGATGATGGTCGGATAATATTTAGGGGTCGGAAAGGGCAAAAAACTTAGGTGGATAAAAAGACAACGTTTTTTTTCCAAAGCGAATATCTCAGCTTCTATATGGGGTATACCAAAAGCAAAACCTGACAATTAAAGTAGAAAATATCACCTTTCTAATGATGTAAAGTAGGTGCTCGTAGGTGATCAATTAACGAAGATATCACAATAGTAACAAATAAAACCCCAATTTTTATTTTTGCGATTTTAATTATATTGACGAATATCACAGCTTTAGTTGCAAAATTTCCAAAAGCAAAGCCTGACTATGAAAGTAGATGATCCCGTCTTTAGAATGATGCAAACTAGGTCGGCGTAGGTAACCAAATGACGGAGATATCGCAATAGTCGGTAATACATCCCATTTTTCTATTTTTTTGGAAATCACGCTACAGGTCGCAATTTTGATCCGAGCGTCACGAAAATTTGAGGGTTAATGGGGGCCTCACAGATGAAGAAGCCTATTGATTTTGGTGATGGTCGGATAATATTTAGGGGTCGGAATGGGCAAACACTTATTTAGAGAAAAGTCAACATTTTATTTCAAAGCCAATATCTCTGTTTCTTTAAGAGGTATATCAAAAGCAAAACTAGGCAAGGAAACTACAAAATATCACCTTTACAACGATGTAAAGTAGGTTGTCGTAGGTGGTCAAATAACAGAGATATGGCAATAGTCGATAAGGCATCCCATTTTCCGATTTTTTTGTAATCACGCTACAGGTCGCAGTTTTGATCGGATCGTCACGAATTTTTTGGGAGTGGATGCGGGCCCCACAGAGAAAGAAGCCTATTTAGTTTGGTGATTGTCGGATAATATTCAGGAGTCGGAATAAGCGAAAAGCTTATGTGGAGGAAAGTCAACGTTTTTTTCTTATGCGAATATCTCCGCTTCTGGTTGGAGTATTCCAACGGGAATACCCGTCAATGGAAGAAGAAAAGATCTCGTTTATATTGATGCAAAGTATGTTGGCGTAAGTGAGCAAACCGAGATATTGCAAAATTCAGTAATAAACCCAATTTTTCCATTTTTTACAAGTTGGAATTTTGATCGGTGACGAAATTTTGGGGGTAGATGGGGGCCCCACAGAGGAAGAAGCCTATTGATTTTGGTGATAGTCGGATAATATTTAGGGGTCGGAATGGGGAAAAACTCATTTGGAGACAAATTCAAAGTTTTATTCTTGCTGAATATATCGGCTTCTAGTAGTGGTATTCCAACGGCAAAGCCTGTAAATGGAAGAAGAAAATATTACCTTTACATTGGTGTAAAGCAGGTTGGCGAAGGTGGTCAAACAAGGGAGATACCACAATAGTCGATAATGCATCGAATTCTTCCATTTTTTGCAAACAATCTACAGGTCTTAATTTTGATCGGATGGATACGAAATTTTGTTTGCTTATGGGGGTCCCAGAGAGAAAAAGGCATATTTTTTTGGTGGTAGTCGGATTATATTCCCTAAAAGAAATGTTTAGCAGTGAAAAGCTTATGCAAAAGGGTAGTGGTGTAGGGTATCACATGGTCGGCCCCATCCCGACTATAGCCTTTGCACACTTGTTTATTTTTATTTTTTACCCCATTAAAGTTGTGTTATGGGTTCCAAAATAACCCTAAATATGGCACGTCATTAAATTATGATTTCGTACACCCACCCACCCTTAATTGTGCACCATTTCACAAAATAATTAAATATTAATTTGAGTGACATTGTATTTGTTTGACTTAAATATTATATTAACATTCTGTTTGTCAATGACAAGCAAATATTAATATTACTCCGGTTGCCCGGTGTTGCTGGTGCTGCTGTTATTCATTATTTTTCTTCATTGTTATTTATGAACATGTCCAAATAGCATTTGTTGGCTTAAACACCTGTGGGCCTTTTGTGTCCATTTTTATTAGCAAACATTTCAAGTTTTATTTTATTACAAGAATATTTTGCTGCCGGGCGGGAATTGCAATAAACAAAAGCATAAATCATTAAATGTTAGCTATGTTCGGAATCACAGAGTCGTTTAGCCATTAGGTCGGTCAGTCATTTGAGTGGCTCATAGTCGCAATTTAATGTGTTAAGGACGTGTATAAATGTTTATTGTCCTTCGATCATTAATATTCTATGATATTATTGTGTGTATAGAAGGTATATATTTTAGGGGGTCAAGTGAAATTGACAAAAATTATGAGTTTTTAAAGATTAGATATTCTTGAATAAGCAAATTTTTATTGCATTTTAAACTGATAAATATGTCCGAATGTTTGTTGCACATGTGATAAAAAGATATGTGAAACTCCAAGAAAACTACGTTTTTATACACGCAAAAAAAAATCGGCCTCTCTAACATATGTCCCAAACATATTTTGCAGCAAACATATATATGTTTGCAACAGTCCCAAACATAATATATGTTTGGGTCTGCAAACATATATATGTTTGGGTGCAAAGATATTTATGTTTGGGTGCAAAGATATATATGTTTGGGTGGAAACAATTTTATGTTTGGGTGCAAACATTTTATATGTTTGGGTGCAAAAAAATACAAACCCAAAAGGCACAAAAAAAAACAAACACATGCACCAGTGGGCGCTTACTGAGAGCAAGGGAGCGTAAAATTCAATGTAAAACACTTTAAAATGTGTGCTCACTTGCTCTCAGTAAGAGCTCACTGGCTATCTCTATAGTATACACACAAATGTTGTGGTTTTTTATTAAAAGGCAAAAGAACAACAAACACATAGCTACATACAAAATTCCAAAGAAATACATAGCACAATTTAATAAAAGAAAAACTGATTGAAATAAATTGTAGTCACACTTTTAAAAAGGAAAAATATATAGAAACGTAGTTGAACGCTTCTCCTTAGTTGTGAAATAAAACAAATTGTCCTCTTAGTTGAAATCATCAGCGGGGAATCGGCATCTAGAATCAAATGATTATGTAATGTAATAAATAAATATGGATATGCCATATTTCAAATATACATAAGTATGTATGTAATTACCAATATTAAATGCGATTTCTTCCTTGTCCAATAAAATAATTCCATTCAACTTTCCGATTCAATTATAAAATGTATTGGGCATTTAATTTACTAAAAAGCACAATTTCTTTAAGAAAACACAAAACACTTATATTTATTCACTCACTTTAGCGTCTTGACTCTACAAAGGCAACTAAAACACTGAAGAAAGAAAAAAATATAATTCATATCATTTCTTATTTTCTTCTTCGTTGGTTAACAACAACAAAACAAGAAACACACGAGTTTGACGCATACATGCCACCAAAGCCCCCTTCTTCGCTTCTACGTCTCCTATTATACAATACACACAACTCTTTATTATAAAGCAGCATTCCACAGTCGCGAGAGCACTGTTATTACTCTCGTTGACAAACATCCTCTCTCCACCCATGAAAAAAATGTTCTAACATAAAAAGTATGTTTTACCCAAACATATCAAATTGAGATATGTTACAAAATGTTGCAAACATATATTTGTTTGGACCCAAACATATTATGTTTGGATCCAAACATATATTTGTTTGCTACCGGTCCCAAACATATATTTGTTTGGATCCAAACATATTTCTAACATAAATTTTTCTGCGTGTACCCTCAGCATTTATGCTAACGCTGGTATATACACTTTCATACGGACAAAATGTGCATCATCGAAATAATGGTTTTAGAGCCCAAGTATGTTTAGACGAAACCCGTTTCAGACAATTTGGAGTCGATTTAGCAATGTCCGCCCGTCTGGCTGGCTTGTGCGCACGATAACTCTCGAACGGATTGACCGATTTGGTCCTAAATTTGGGTTTCGTAATATGTTGTCCAAACTTAGTTTAAGTTCGAAGATTGGCCATATCGCTACGCTCCTTTGGTTACCTCCCCCACAAAAGTTAAATTTTTTACAAAAAATATGCGGATGATAACTCTGGAAGGAATTAACCGATGTGGTCCATATTTTGAATATCGTAATATTTCTAACAGACATAGATGAAGTTCGAATATGGACTATATAGGATCAATCCTTCGGCTACCTCCCACACAAAATTTCAGAAAAGTGGAGTTTAAGACCTCCTCTCGAATCCTTTTGATTTTTGTTGTAAGAGTTTGTATTTGCTCCCCCAATACGATGGGGCAAATTCTTCAGGGTTAAGGCCATACTTCCTGAGAAAATGGCCTGAAAGCTGTAAATACCCGCTATGGCACCATGTGTGGTGGATGGAGCGAGCGGTAACTTTTGAACTTATAAACCGATTCGATCCAAAATGTAGCAATCGTAATATTTTGTCCAAAGTTAAATCAAGTTCTAAGATGGGCCTCCTTTGGGTACCTCCCCCACAAAAGTTCAAAACTTTTCGCTAAAATGGTGCGCACGACAACTCTCGAAGGCAGTAACTGATTTGGTCCATACTTTGGACATCGTAATATTTCTACGAGACATAGATCAGGTTGGAATATGGACTATATATGTCAACTCCTTCGGATACCTAACACACCAGTAGTGCGATTCTCTAACTCATTTTTTGAGTTACCGACAAAAATCGGTAAAATTAAAACGCAAAAATATGGAATAAAAGTTGACAACACTCTTGCTATCGGTAGAACTTTACGACTACTTTTTATTCGTCGCTAACTTACCGAAAAACATCGGTAATTACCGAAATTATAAGCATTTTAATTTTACCGACAATTGTCGGTAACTCAAACAAGTAAAAAAGTATCAGTCGGCTTTGCCGACAGATATATACCCTCAGCCTGTGTATATTGAAACAATTTTCTCCCCAAAATACGTATGTATTTAGGGCGTTTAAACCGACAAAAATATTGATTAGGATTAAAGATCAAAAGTTTTGCGGAGGAGATACTGAAAGGAATGGATCTACATTGACCGTTATGGGAGTGGATCTCCAGATACAATATATGTGCCATAGGGGGGTTTTACACTCTTCGAGATGTGTGCTCACGAAGTATGGACTTGCCCTAAAAAAACTTTTACCATCGTAATTGAGGCAGAGATTGCAAGTTGCTTCAACAAAAATCAAAGTGCTTCGATTGCAGGTCTTAAAGTGAACTTATCCAAAATTTTGTGTGGGAGCTACCGGACGGAGTAGACAAATGTAGTACATTTATAACCTGACCTATACCTGGTAGATATATTAGGATGTGTAAAGTATGGACCAAATCGGTCACTCCCATTAAGAGGTATCGTGCGCACAAATTTTCCGAAAGTTTTTGAACTTTTGTGGGGGAGGTACCTGAAGGAGTGGACCGATATGGCTTATCTTCAGACTTAAACTATGTTTGGACAAAATATTACTAAGGCCCAATTTTGGACCGAATCGGCAGATCCGTTCGAGAGTTATCTTGCGCTCCAACCACCTCACACTGTGTCATAGGGTTTTTTTTGCAACTTTCAGGCTATTTTCTCAGGAAGTATGGACTTGCCCCCGATGAAACTTGTACCGTCGTATTTGAGGGCAGTGAATACAAGTTGCTAAAATAAAAATCAAAACGATTCGAGAGATGGCCCTAAACTGAACTTTTCCCAAATTTTGTGTGGGAGGTACCCGAAAGAGTGGACCTATTGATACCGTATTGGAACCTCATATTACTCTGGTAGAAAGTTTATGCTATACAAAGTATGGACCAAATCGGTCACTCCCTTCAAGAGTTATCGTGCGCACAAACTTTCCGAACATTTTCGAACTTTTGTGGGGGAGGTACCGGAAGGAGTGGACCGATGTAGCTCATCTTCGAACTTAAACTAAGTTTGGGCAAAATATTACGAAAGCCAAAATTTGAACCCGTTCATCCGTTCGAGAGTTATCGTGCGCTCCAGCCAGCAGGACAGACAGACAGACGGACGGACATGGCTAGATCGACTCCAAATTGTATGAAACACATTTCGTCCAAACATACTTGGGGTCTAAAACCATTATTTCGATGAGGCACATTTTCATTGCATCAAAGTGTATATACCCTCCTTAGCCTTAAGGCTGAGGGTATAAAATTGAGTTAGAGAACCGCACTACAGATTTCGGAAAAGTGCATGTTAGGAAATTCCATCGAATCGTTTTGATTTTTTTTGCAACTCAAGGCCCCTATTACGATGGTACAAGTTTTACAGTGGCAAGTCCATACGTCTTGAGAAAATGACCCGAAAACTGTAAAAAATCCCTAGTGTGTAGTGGCTGGTGAGCACGACAAATCCCGAACCGAATACTGCGTTGGTCCACACTTTGCATATCGTAATATTTCTTCGAATATTAGATGATATTCAAAGTTGATGCTTGTAGATCCGCTCCTTCCGGTACCTCCCCCAAGTTTGCAAATATTCGCTAAACTGGTAAGCATAATATCTCTTAAACGGAGCAAATGATTTGGTCCAAACATTGGATCTCGAAATATTTTATCCAAACATAGTTTATGTTCAAAGGTGGGCCCTTTGGAAATTTTTATTTTTAATTTTCGCCTTAAGTCAATTTCAATGGAAGGTGCTTACACCTGGGAAGTTTTTGCGGTTTCTGAAACTACAATGTTCATAGATGAGAAAAATAAACAAAAAAAAGAAAACAAATCGCCGGAGGGATTTTCAAATAAATCGCGGTTAAAGTTCACATTATTAGTGCTTTTTTAGGGTTTCACGATTTTGCTTGGAAACCGCAAGCCCTATCAATATGGGATTGAACAAAATGTTGTAGCTGCGAAAATTCTCTACAAGATTGACCTTAACGGTATTTTCGTGGGTTTTACCATTTTTAAGATATACTCGTAGAAATTCAAATTGGGACAATTTACTGACTGTATGGCCCCCTTAAAAAATGTCATGTAGGGTGCACCTTAACTTACTTTGAATGAAAACCGCTTACATTTGGGAAGTTTTCGCGGATTCTGGAACAGCATTGTGCATAGATGAGAAAATAAAAAAAAAAATCGCTGGAGGGATTTTTAAATAAATTGCGGTAAAAATTCACATATTTAGGTTTATTTTATGGTTTTGTGCGATTTTTCTTTAAAACCGCAAGTCCTATCGAAATGGGGCTAAAGGAAGTTTAGTAGCTGTGAAAATTATTTAGAAGATTGACTGTTATGATTTGTTCCTATGTTTTACCATTTTTGAGATATATAAGTTTATGTTGGGAAATTGCAGTCATGACCTTGTTTTATAAGGACACCTTACGGTCAGTAAATTGTCAAAATTTGAACTTCTATATCACAAAAATGGTAATACCTACGAAAACATCATAAAGGACAATCTGGTAGAGAATTTTCGCTGCTACAACACTTCCTTTAATTTGATTTCGATAGGGCTTGCGGTTTCCAAGCAAATTCGTGAAAAACTCAAAACCCCTAAAAACGTGAACTTTGAAAATCTCTCCGGCGATCATTTTGTTTTTGTATTTTTCTCATCTATGAACATAGTAGTTTCAGAAACTGTATATTATATGAAACTGTATATACCATCGTTAGCATAAATGCTGAGGGTATAAAAACATTATTTTTGACGGCCATTTGTCACTTTAGTATAAAATATGTCTTAATAAAAGAGTACTGAAACTTTTACCAGATATGTTATTTTGTAGTTTTTTTTTTTTTTTTAACAACAAAACTTTTAGACTACAAGTGAGGTAATCCTTTAAACGTTCACCTTACACCTACCCATCAACCCTGAAGCTGCTCTTCCGTTTCAAGCAAAACTATTTTACTTTTCCAAAATCATAAACATGCTATGTACTCCGAAATCAACATACATTCATAGTTGATATCTTCATGTGTTCCGCAACACCATAAAGAATATTTAAACTTTGTTGCCTTGGCGATGTCATATTAATCAAAATAGTTTATGAATAATCACCTAATGGTGCGCATATTGCATATACATATGTATGTATGTACATGCAAAGAAGAAAGCGTTTAACATGTTTTATTAATAAAGTTTCTATAAGCTTAACACAAACTCGTACAGACATTTACCTCTTTATACAACTGCTGAAAACTGATTTTAATGTGAAAAGGAACTCATAAAAACAGAAAACTTAATAAGCAATAACATTTCACTTCATAACGAAAAAACTTTGAATATAGAATTTGTTGTATAACAAGTGTGCAAAGGCTATAGTCGGGATGGGGCCGACCATGTGATACCCTACACCACTACCCCTTTGCATAAGCTTTTCACTGCTAAACATTTCTTTTAGGGAATATAATCCGACTACCACCAAAAAAAATATGCCTTTTTCTCTCTGGGACCCCCATAAGCAAACAAAATTTCGTATCCATCCGATCAAAATTAAGACCTGTAGATTGTTTGCAAAAAATGGAAGAATTCGATGCATTATCGACTATTGTGGTATCTCCCTTGTTTGACCACCTTCGCCAACCTGCTTTACACCAATGTAAAGGTAATATTTTCTTCTTCCATTTACAGGCCGTTGGAATACCACTACTAGAAGCCGATATATTCACCAAGAATAAAACTTTGAATTTGTCTCCAAATGAGTTTTTCCCCATTCCGACCCCTAAATATTATCCGACTATCACCAAAATCAATAGGCTTCTTCCTCTGTGGGGCCCCCATCTACCCCCAAAATTTCGTCACCGATCAAAATTCCAACTTGTAAAAAATGGAAAAATTGGGTTTATTACTGAATTTTGCAATATCTCGGTTTGCTCACTTACGCCAACATACTTTGCATCAATATAAACGAGATCTTTTCTTCTTCCATTGACGGGTATTCCCGTTGGAATACTCCAACCAGAAGCGGAGATATTCGCATAAGAAAAAAACGTTGACTTTCCTCCACATAAGCTTTTCGCTTATTCCGACTCCTGAATATTATCCGACAATCACCAAACTAAATAGGCTTCTTTCTCTGTGGGGCCCGCATCCACTCCCAAAAAATTCGTGACGATCCGATCAAAACTGCGACCTGTAGCGTGATTACAAAAAAATCGGAAAATGGGATGCCTTATCGACTATTGCCATATCTCTGCTATTTGACCACCTACGACAACCTACTTTACATCGTTGTAAAGGTGATATTTTGTAGTTTCCTTGCCTAGTTGCTTTTGATATACCTCTTAAAGAAACAGAGATATTGGCTTTGAAATAAAATGTTGACTTTTCTCTAAATAAGTGTTTGCCCATTCCGACCCCTAAATATTATCCGACCATCACCAAAATCAATAGGCTTCTTCATCTGTGAGGCCCCCATTAACCCTCAAATTTTCGTGACGCTCGGATCAAAATTGCGACCTGTAGCGTGATTTCCAAAAAAATAGAAAAATGGGATGTATTACCGACTATTGCGATATCTCCGTCATTTGGTTACCTACGCCGACCTAGTTTGCATCATTCTAAAGACGGGATCATCTACTTTCATAGTCAGGCTTTGCTTTTGGAAATTTTGCAACTAAAGCTGTGATATTCGTCAATATAATTAAAATCGCAAAAATAAAAATTGGGGTTTTATTTGTTACTATTGTGATATCTTCGTTAATTGATCACCTACGAGCACCTACTTTACATCATTAGAAAGGTGATATTTTCTACTTTAATTGTCAGGTTTTGCTTTTGGTATACCCCATATAGAAGCTGAGATATTCGCTTTGGAAAAAAAACGTTGTCTTTTTATCCACCTAAGTTTTTTGCCCTTTCCGACCCCTAAATATTATCCGACCATCATCAAAATCAATAGGCTTCTTCCCCTCCGGGACCCCCATCAACATGCAAAATTTCGTGACGATCCAATTAAAATTGCGACCTGTAGCGTGATTTCCAAAAAAGTGGAAAAATGGGATGTATTACCGACTATTGCGATATCTCCGTTATTTGGATACTTACGCCAACCTGCTTTACATCATAGTAATGATGGGATTTTTTACTTCCATTGTCAGACTTTGCTTTTGGAAGGTCCCGAACCAAAGCTGTGATATTCGTCATTATTATTAAAATCGCAAAAAATGAAAAGTTGTGTTCTATTAGCGGCTTTTGCGATATCTTCGTTGTTTTTCCACGCACGACAACCTACGTAACATCCTTGCAAAGGTGATATTTTCTACTTTCATTAGTGATAACAAAAAAAAAAAAAAAAAACGAAAAATGGGATGTTTTGCCGACTATTGTGATATCTCCGTTATGTGGCCACCTACGCCAACCTACTTTACATCACTGTAAAGATGGGATTTTCTACTTTCATAGTCAGACTTTGTTTTTGTAAGATCCCCAACCAAAGCTGTGATATTCGTCATTATTATTAAAATCGCAAAAATATTAGCGGCTATTGCGATATATTCGTTGTTTGATCAGCTACGAGAACCTACTTTACATCATTAGAAAGGCGATATTTTCTACTTTCAAGGCCAGGTTCTGCTTTTGGTATACCCCATATCGAAGCTGAGATATTCGCTTAGGAAAAAAAGTTGTCTTTTTCTCCAAATAAGTTTTTTGCCTATTACGACCCCTAAATATTATCCGACCATCACCAAAATCAATAGGCTTCTTCACCTGTGTGACCCCCATTAACCCTCAAACTTTCGTGACGATCCGATCAAAATTGAGACCTGTAGCGTGATTTCCAAAAAAGTGGAAAAATGGGATGTATTACCGACTATTGCGATATCTCCGTTATTTGGTCACCTACGCCGACCTAGTTTACATCATTGTAAAGATGGGATCTTCTACTTTCATAGCCAGGCTTTGCTTTTGGAAAGTCCCCAACCAAAGCTGTGATATTCGTCATTATAATTAAAATCGCAAAGATGAAAATTTGGGTTTTATTTGCGACTATTGTAATATCTTCGTTGTTTGGTCACCTACGAGAACCTACTTTACATCATTAGAAAGGCGATATTTTCTACTTTTATTGTCAGGTTTTACTTTTGGTATACCCCGTACAGAGGCTGAGATATTCGCTTTTAAAAAATCGTTGTCTTTTTATCCACATAAGTTTTTTGCCCATTCCGGCCCCTAAATATTATCCCACCATCACCAAAATCAATAGGCTTCTTTCCCTCCGGGACCCCCATCAACATCCAAAATTTCGTGACGATCCGATCAAAATTGCGACCTGTAGCGTGATTACAAGGTTTAGATGGACAGACGGACAGACGGACGGACGGACGGACACACATAGCCAGATCGACTCAGCTCGTCGAGACATTCATTTTGGTATATATAAGTATGGGTCTACGACCATTATTTCGATGCGTTACAAACTTTTTGGCCAAAACCAACTTATAATACCCTCCCCACATAGTGGTGTAGGGTATAAAAACGTTAAGTTCGAGCGGGTCAAACATTTTATACTCTCCACCATAAAATATTAGTTAGTTTTCTTTCCTGCCCACAATTTTAGGTGGAGATATTTTGTGACCACGCGTAACCAAATGCCTACAAATCGTCAGGAAATTTATCAAACAATGTCTTCAATCGGGCGGCTTCTTTAAATGGGGGCTATATCAAAGTGTGGACCTACTTTGACTTTTTTTCGTGGAGAAGTTTTGTGAACACTGCGAACATCAAATGTCAAATTACAGATAGTTCGGTCAAAAAAGTAGCCAAAGGTGGAGAATTTTTATGGCCACTGGGAACCTGAAATGGCAAATTACTACTAGTTCGGTCACTAAATGTAGTTAAAATCCTCAAAATACCGAAAATCGGGAGGTATCATTACAGGGATGCTATAACAAAACATGGACATATGCTGACGATTTTTTGGTGAAGATATTTTGTGACCACTGGTAACTTTAAATGTGAAATTACAGGTAGTTCGGTCCAATAATGTAGCTAAAATCGTCAACATACTAAAAATCGGGAAGTACCGTTATCGGGGGCTACACCAAAACATGGAGATGTTTTGTAACCACTGGTAATCTCAAATGTAAAATTACATGTAGTTTGGTCCAAAAATGTAGCTAAAATCCTCAAAATACCGAAAATCGGGAGGGAACGTTATATGGGGACAATACCAAAAATCGAATGCTATACTCAAAACACTGTGGTGCAATGGTATGCACGCCCGCCTTGCACGCAGAAGGTCGGGGGTTCGATTCCCCGGCCAGGCAACATCAAACATTTTTCAACGGTGGCAAAATACCCCTCAGTAATGTTGGCAACATTTCCTGAGTATTTCAGCCTTGAAAAACTTCTCCAAAAGTGGTGTCTTAAGACACGCCATTCGGACTCGGCGATATACAGTAGGTCCCATATCATTGAGCTAAATATGAATCGGGGTGCACTCATTGATATGAGAGAAGTCTCCCTTGTCCCGTATGGGATGTTGTGGAACAATGTTTGTTTGTATACTCAAAACATGGACCTTTGTTGACAATTTTTGTTGGAGATGTTTTGTGACCACTGGGAATCTCAAATGTTAAATTACAGGTAGTTCGGTCAAAAAAATAGTTAAAACTCTAAAAATACTGATAACCGGAAGGTACCGTTATATGGGGGCTGCATCAAAACATTTCAGTGGTGTTGTGACCGCTAGTAACCTCAAATGGCAAAGTACTGCTAGTTCGGTTAAAACTTGTAGCTAAAATCCTCAAAAAATACCGAAATCGGGAGCTATCGTTACATGGATGCTATGCCCAAAACATGGATATTTTGGTGGAGCTGTTTTAGGACGACTGGGAAACTTAAATGTGAAATTACAGTTAGTTCGGTTCAAAAATTCCTGGTCAACACCACAATTTCTTGTCGTCACCGATTGTTAATGTCTATATGAGATTCGATAGTAATCATATTGAAACCAAGTCAAACAAGTAAAAAAGTATCAGTCGGCTTTGCCGACAGAGATATACCCCCAGCCTGTGTGGAATGAAATAATTAAAAACAAGTGAGCAAAGGCTATAGTCGGGACGGGGCCGACCATGTGATACCCTACACCACTACCCCTGTGCATAAGCTTTTCACTGGTAAACATTTCTTTTAGGGAATATAATCCGACTACCACCAAACATCATATGCCTCTTTCTCTCTGGGACTCCCATAAGCAACCAAAATTTCGTGACCATCCGATCAAAATTACGACCTGTAACGTGATTGCAAAAAAAGGAAGAATTGGATGCATTATTGACTGTTGTGGTATCTCCCTTGTTTGACCACCTTCACCAACTTACTTTACACCAATGTAAAGGTAATATTTTCTTCTTCCATCGACAGGCTTTGCCGTTGGAATATCCCTACTAGAAGCCGATATATTCACAAAGAATTAAAGTTTGTCTCCACATGAGTTTTTCCCCATTCCGACTCCTAAATATTATCTGACTATCACCAAAACCAATAGGTTTCTTCATCTGTGGGGCCCCATCTAGCCCCAAAATTTCGTGACTATCCGATCGAAATTCCAACATGTAGCGTGATTACAAAGATTGGATATATTACTGCCTTTTGCGATATCTCGGTTGTTTGCCGACTTACGCCAACATACTTTGCATCAGTATAAAGGAGATATTTTCTTCTTTCATTGGCGGGCTTTCCTTTTGGAATATGTACTTCTACCAGAAGCGGAGATATTCGCATACGAAAAAAAACGTTGACGTTTCTCCACATAAGCTTTTTCTTATTCCGACTCCTGAATATTATCCCACTACCACCAAACTTAATAGACTTCTTCCTCTGAGGGGCCCGCATCAACTACCAAAAAACGTGACGATCCGATCAAAATTGCGGCAAATGGGATGCAAATGGGATGCATTACCGACTATTGCGATATCTCTGTTGTTTGACCACCAACGACAACCTAATTTACATCGCTGCAAAGGTGATATTTTCTACTTTCATCAGCATCAGGTTTTGCTTTTGATATACCCCGTACAAAAGCGGAGATATTAGCTTTGAAATAAAATGTTAATTTTTGCTCCAAATAAGTTTTTTGCCTATTCCGACCACTGAATATTATCCGACCATCACCAAAATCAATAGGCTTCTTCCCATCCGGGACCTTCATCAACACCCAAAATTTGGTGACGATCGGACTAAAATTGCGACCTGTAGCGTGATTACAAAAAAATTGAAAAATGGGATGTATTACCGACTATTGCGATATCTCCGTTATTTGGCCACCTACGCCAGCCTACTTTGCATCATTGTAAAGGTGGGATTTTCTACTTTCATAGTCAGACTTTGCTTTTGGAAAGTCGCCAACCTATGCTGTGATATTCGTCATTATATCTTAAATTGTGTTGTGTTGTGTTCTATTAGCGGCTATTGCGATATCTTCGTTGTTTGACCAACTACGACAACCTACGTTACATCGTTGCAAAGGCGATATTTTCTTCTTTCATTAGCAGGTTTGGACTTTGATATACCCCTTATAGAAGCTGAGATTTTTGCTTTGGAAAAAAACGTCCGACCCCTAAATATTATCCGACCATCACCAAAATCCGGGACCCTCATCAAAACCCAAAATTTGGCGACGATCCGATCAAAATTGCGGCCTGTAGCGTGATTACACGGTTTAGATGGACAGACGGACGGACTGACGGACGGACACACATAGCCAGATCGACTCAGCTCGTCGAGACATTCATTTTGGTATATATAAGTATGTGTCTACAACCATTATTTCGATGCGTTACAAACTTTTTGGGCAAAACCAACTTATAATACCCTCCCCACATGGGCGTATGAACCGACAGAAATATGGATTGGTTTAAAGCTCCAAAATTTGCGGGGGATATCGATAGTTAGGGTTTTTGTACCACACTAGCCTACGAAAAGCATAATATCGGGTCACTAGGGAAACCTTCAGTAAAAATGTCCAAAGGATCCTTGAACAGACCCTTAACTACAAAAATGTGTTGAACATTTGTATGAGTGGTACGCCAAGTATTGGACCGATAGGGCCCAAATAAACTAAGTTGGGCAAACAATTTTGAGATCGAAAATTTAGACCAAATCGGTTGCTACGTTTGTGAGATATTGCGCTTATCATTTTAGCAAATATTTTCAAACATTTGTGGGAAAGGTACCGGATGCAGTGGAGCTATAAGCACTTCCATCGAATTTAATCTAATATTCGAAGAAATATTACAATATCCAAAGTGTGGACGAACGCAGTATTCAGTTCGAGCTCTACAGCCACTACATATGGTGCCATAGGGTTTTTTTTACAACTTTCGGGCTGTTTTCTCAAGAAGTATGGACTGAAAACGTTTACTGTCGTAATTGAGACAGAGAATGCAAGATGCGTCAACAAAAATCAAAGTGATTCGAGAACAGATCTTAGCTTGAATTTATCCAAAATTTTGTGTGGGAGGTACCCGAAGTACTGAACAAAACAAATATAATCCATATTCGAACCTGATCTATATCTGGTAAATATATTAGGATGTGTAAAGTATGGACCAAATCGATCACTCCCGTCAAGAGTTATCGTGCACACAATTTTTACGAACATTTTTGAACTTTTTTGCGTAGGTACCTGAAGGAGTGGGCCGATATGGCTTATCTTCGAACTTAAACTAAGTTTGCACAAAATATTACGAAGGCCACCTGGTGGACCGACTCAGTAGATCCGTTCGAGAGTTATCTTGCGCTCCAACCACTACACACGGTGTCATAGGTGTTTTTTTGCACCTTTAAGGCTAGTTTTAGAGGAAGTCCATATTTTAACCTCATCTAAGTCTGGTAGGAATTTCACGATATGCAAAGTATGGACTAAATCCGTTACTCCCTTCAAGAGTTATCGTGCGCACAAATTTTTCGAACATTTTCGAACTTTTGTGTGGGAGGTACCGGAAGGAGTGGACCGATATAACCTATCTTCGAACTTAAACTAAGTTTGGACAAAATATTACGAAATCCAAATTTTGGACCGAATCCGTTGATCCGTTTGAGAGTTGTCGTGCGCTCCAGCCAGCCAGACAGACAGACGGACGGACATGACTAAATCAACTCCAAATTGTCTGAAACACATTTCGTGCAAACATACTTGGGGTCTAAAACCAGTATTTCGATGAGGCACATTTTGCCCGTATGAAAGTGTATATACCCTCGTTAGCATAAATGCTGAGAGTATAACGAGTGCACACCGATTCATATTAGCCATGACAGAAATACTCAAATTTCAATTTTTCCTACAAATGTGGGGGATGAATGATACCAAGCGATGCCCCTGACCGGGTTTAAGATGGAAAAGTCCAGTACTTATCTTGGTTCCTCTTTCATCTCAATCTGCCGTCAACACCTTCTTAAGTTAGTGAGGTAACATGTGCGTGCGTTCACCCATAAGAATGTTAAAAACTTGGGTTTAGAATCCAAAAAAACATCGCATTGTCGGGTCCTGCTATGTGATACCCTACACCACTACCCCTGTACATAAGATTTTCATTGGTAAACATTTATTTTAGGGAATATTATCTGACTACCATCAAACTCAATATGCTTATTCTTCACTGAGACCCCCATTACCCAACAAAATTTCCTGACGATCCGACCAATTTGGGACCTGTAGCGTGATTACAAAATATACAAAAAATTGGATGCATTATTGTGATATCTCTCTTGTTTAACCACCTTCGCCTACCTATTTTCGATTAATGCAAACGTGATATTTTCTTCTTTCATTGACACCGCAGATCCAATCCCAGAAGATGATATTGAATATATCTACCTACATTCATTTACCGCCCTTCCAATATGAGGTGAAGACAGCAATAAACTGAAGGATAGTAAGTCGACAGGAGGCGATGGCCTACCAGCCGAGATGTTTAAACTGAAGGCCACACGCTGATAAGGTGTATGCTTCAGCTAGTTAGGACCTTCTGGCAGGAAGAACGCATACCCGACGATAGGAACCTGAGCATCCTGTGCCCCGTCCAGAAGAAGAGAGATAAGTCTACATGGGTATAAATCTGCTACCTATTGCTTTTAAGATAGTGTTTGTGATATTGTCAGGGATATTGTGCGAACGACTAAAGCCTTTGGTTAACGAAATAAGTGGACCATACCAATGCGACTTTAGACCTTGGAAAACCACAATTAGCTAGATATTTATCTTGCGACAAATCTTGCAAATCACACAAGAGTGCAGATCGTCGCTTATTGATCGAATTCCGAATCCCCGATAAAATAGAAAAGAACTTCTCCGAACAGTTCAACACCAAAAGACGTTTAAGACAAGGAGACAGCATTTCTTGTAATCTCTCATCCTGCTGGGAAAGGTAATACGAGATGCAAATGTCAAATGAAATTGTACAATATGCACCCATAGGCACATGTTTCTTGCTTATGCTGACGACACTGACATCATGGATCGATCATTAAAGAAGTAACTGATGCACTGGGTCTGGCAATAAACTGCGACAAGACCAATTTGATGGTATCGACACGCAATGCGCGCATCAAACTCAGACCAACTGTGGAATTTGGCGCCAATAATTGTGAGGAGTTAAAGGCTTCATCTACCTCGTAGTAAGAAGTAAGAAGAACATTTACATTGGCCAACAGATTCTACTTGGGCTTAAATAAGCAGTTAAAAATCAAATCCACATCTCATCAAACGAAAATAGCTCTTTAAAAACCCCTGATACTACCCATGCTAATGTATGGTTCCGAAGCCTGGGAAGTTGCGCAAGCAGAAAAGGCAGCGAGTTCATGGTATGTTTGAGAAAAAAATCTTCAAAAGATTTATGGGCCAATATGCGTAGACGGTGAATATCTACGCCGCAAAATGGAATTCAGCTTTGCAGTCTTCGGCAATATTGTAGCCATAAAGTAGTAGAACGTATGTGTCAAACAGATGAACTAGGAAAAGCTGCATCTAGCGCTTTAAATTCGTTAAAATATAGAAAAGTTTACATAATTTCTGAAATTCCGGTCAGTAGCAACTAATCTGTTGGGAGTTGAACTAAGTAATCATTCTAAAAATATTCCAAATAATGTGACCATCAATCCTTCAGAATATTCTGAAACTCTATAATGGTTATTTCACGTTGTTTAAGGAGTATTTCATAACATACCTTTTTCAAAACTTATTTGAAACAATGTCCACACAGGCTGCTTATTCTCATGTTGGGGATTTCAATGAGTTATTGAAATATTTACCAAATTGTTGTTGAAAAATTTGCTATAAACAAGGCGATAGAGGCATTTTACAACGATGCAATGTTCTGCAGAGTTGTGCATTACATTCCAGAGAATATTTTCTCAAAGGTAACTTTAAGAAAAATTTAACAGTTTGGGAGATACTCTGAGAAATATACACAAATTATAGAATTTTTAGATATATTATAAAATTTGGGACAAAAAGTGCAGTTTTTCGAGTTCACTAGTCCTCCAAATATTTCCTTCTTGCTCTTATCTACAAGTTTGCTGCAGATGTCAAAACAAGATTCGTACTGGTTTCAGAGATACAGCCCCGATATGTTTAAAAAATTCGATATTTAACCATGTTTAGATTAGGCCATAAAACCGAACCCGATCTAAGAAAACAAACCCCAAATATGGTTTTTGCCTACTGGTCCTCTACTTTCATAAAATTCTGGACAGAAGTTGTTTGCACGCGATTGGCCAAAAAATGTTGCACAGTGTTATAGCTTTTTTTACACATATGAACATTTCTTTAAATACGTGAGGTTTTATATGAGTTTTATGAAAAAACCAAGTCCAGTTTCTCACTAGTGTGATTTCATTGAAAATTTGAAATTAGGCGTTCTTAGATCGAGTTCCATACTAATGTAATTTTATGCAATAATTTTATACGCCCACCAGTCAATATTTAACAACTTAATTATTTAAAATATTAACACTATTTAAATTAAATTAAAAAATACATATTGTTTTTATGGTGAAATATAATTTCATATTATTTTGTTGTTCATTTGCCACACACAAAAACACACAAAAACTGTGGTCTGCATTTGACTTGGCCACTTTATTAAAAGTTAATTAAATATTGCTATGAATAGGCAGACATAATGAATGCTAATTTGGTTTTTGGTGGCTTCTCTAGCACGTTTTATAATTATTTTATTATTTTTTTTTTTATATAACATTGTTGTAAATTAAATTTAAAGACTTCTTGTTTAAGATTAAACCGGTATATAATATCCATCTGAACATGTAATAGGTAACACTGTGTGTAATTTTTTTGAGTCATGGTTTATTAACCATATTCTGACACCGCAGCATGATAGAAGACCAAAAATAATAAGATACGTGTCCCGGCGTTTTTCCCTATCACTTCAGCTTTCGCGGTTATGGGCCCCCAAGACCTGAGGCCTTGATGTCAAAAGGGATCACTTTGTCAGGCACATATCTTCTAAACCGCTAAGAATTTGGTTTTACTCGTAGAAGAAAAGTTGTAGTTCTTGTCTTAAGGAATAATAATTGTGAACACATAAAATCCATTCAACCTTACCTTCAAGGTCAAAATCGTCAAAGTAACATTTCCCTTTTAATTTTTTCTTGAATTTTAGTCTACAGATATCAAACTGATCAAAATTGAAGGAAACAACCAACTAGAAAAATTTACCTTAGATCTTAGTGACCAACTTCGTAGAACATACGAACTCTGTAGAAACGGTTCTTAATGGTCAAAATAGCAAAAAATGCTATTTGATTCCTCTTTCCTCGGTTCCTGCTCCATAAATACTAAACCGTTCAAAATTCAAGAAAACAATGGACCACAATAATGTAGCAAAGATATCAGCAAACAACTTTGAAAATTTTCGATTTTTATACTTTTTTTCCGAGTCAGTCCACAGATACCGAACCGCCCAGAAATAAAGGATACAGTCAACTACAACAAGTAAGAATGGCTTTAAGTTCGGCTGGGCCACCACAATTTGTATTGAAGTAAAATACAAGTGTATGAAGAAGTCTTAATACTAAATTTCAGCAATTTCGGAAAAACAATGTGAGGTACCGTTCTATGGGGGCTATTTCAAAACGTCGATCAAATTTCTGACGGAAAGTTTCTAGACTCAAAGAAGACTAAATACCAAATTTCCTATATTTCCGTAAGAGAATGTGACTAAAACTTAAAAAATACCGAAAATCAAGAAGTACGCTTCTATGGGGATATAGGAAGACGTGGACCTATGCTAATAATACTCTTCTGGAATATTTTATAACTCTTGGAAGACTAAATAACGAATTTCAGCCATTTCGGTGAGATATTGACGTCACAATCTTCAGTATTACGAAAAATCGGGAGGTACCGTTCTGAGGTGGCGTGGACCTATACCGACGAATTTTAGTCGGAAATGGGGCAATATGAAAGCGTGGACCTGTACAGACAAATTTCTGGCGAACAGTTTTATATCACATTGAAGACTAAGTACAAAATTTCAGCCATTTTGGTGGAATATTGGAGCCACAACCTTCAAAATACGGAAAATCGGGAGGTACCTTTCTATGGGGCGTGGACCTATACCGACAAATGTACCCCCAACGAAGTCTAAATACCAAATTTCAGCCATTTCGGTGGAATATTGAGGCCACAACGTTCAAAATACCGAAAATCGGGAGGTACCGTTCTATGGGGGTTATATGAAGGCATGGACCGATACCGACAAAGTTCTGGGGGAGTACCCCCAACGAAGTCTAAATACCAAATTTCAGCCATTTCGGTGGAATATTGAGGCCACAACGTTCAAAATACCGAAAATCGGGAGGTACCGTTCAAAGTTCTGGGGGAGTACCCCCAACGAAGTCTAAATACCAAATTTCAGCCATTTCGGTGGAATATTGAGGCCACAACGTTCAAAATACCGAAAATCGGGAGGTACCGTTCTATGGGGGGTTATATGAAGGCATGGACCGATACCGACAAAATTCTGGGGGAAAGTTTTATACTCCTAAAGAATACTACGTACCCAATTTCAGCCATTTTGGTAGGATAATGAAGCTAAAACCTTAAAAATTCCGAAAATCGGGAGGTACCGTTCTATGGGGGCTATGTGAAGGCATGGACCGATACCGACAAAATTCTGGGGGAAAGTTGTATACCCCCTAAAGAAGACTACGTACCCAATTTCAGCCATTTTGGTAGGATAATGAAGCTAAAACCTTAAAAATACCGAAAATCGGGAGGTACCGTTCTATGGGGGCTATGTGAAGGCATGGACCGATACCGACAAAGTTCTGGGGGAAAGTTTTATACCACTAACGTAGACTAAGTATTAAATTTCAGCTATTTCGGTGTGATAATGAAGCTAAAACCTTCAAAATACCGAAAATCGGGAGGTACCGTTCTATGGGGGCTATGTGAAGGCATGGACCGATACCGACAAAATTCTGGGGGAAAGTTGTATACCCCCTAAAGAAGACTACGTACCCAATTTCAGCCATTTTGGTAGGATAATGAAGCTAAAACCTTAAAAATACCGAAAATCGGGAGGAACCGTTCTATGGGGGCTATATTAAAACGTGGACCGATATATCCCATTTTCGATACCAACCATCCTGCAAGTAATAAAAACTTCTGAACCAAATATTGACTCTCTATTTTTAAAATTGCGAGCTGTATCTTGATTTCAACAGACAGACAGACGGACGGACAGACGGACATGGTTAAATTGACATAGGCTGATCAATAATATATATACTTTATAGGGTCTCCGACGAATATTTCGATGTGTTACAAACGGAATGACAAATTTAATTATACCCTCCATATGATGGAGGGTATAAAAATGATTTAGATCCCAAGTATGTTTGGACGAAATCCGTTTCAGACAATTTGGAGATGATTCAGTCATGCCCGTCCGTCTGTCTGGCTGGCTGGAGCGCACGATAACTCTGGAACGAATCCACCGATTCGGTCCAAAATTTGGATTTCGTAATATTTTGTCCAAACTAAGTTTAAGTTCGAAGATGGGTTATATCGATTTGGCCCATACTTTGCACACCGTGAAATTTCTTAAGTCTGGTAAGGTTTCAATATGGACTCAATCGGTTCACTTCTTCGGGTACCTCCCACACAAAATTTCGGAAAAGTTCAGTTTAGGAGCTGTTCTGGAATCACTTTGATTTTTGTTTTAACAACTTGTATTAACTGTCCCCTATAAGACGGTGTAAGTTTCATCAGGGGCAAGTCCATACTTCCTGAGAAAATAGCCTGAAAAGTGCAAAAAAAAACCCTATGACACCGTGTGTAGTGGTTGGAGTGCAAATTAACTCTCGAACGGATCTGCCGATTCGGTCCAAAGTGTTGCCTTCGTAATATTTTGTCCAAACTAAGTTTCAGTTCGTGCCCACTCCATGCAAACAGCCGCAAAATCCATACTTGGATAGCAGAGGCCTCCACCAAGGAATCCATGGTATGATGAGGAGTGTCGTGCTGCCACCGAAGAGAAAAATGCGGCATATAGGGCTACTTTACAATCCGTAGCAACGCGTAGCGCACGAGATAGATACAGGGAGAAAAGGAGAGAGGAGAAACATCTTTTCCGCAAAAAAAAGAGAGAGATGGAAAAGCGGGAGTGTGAAAAAAATCGAGATGTACAGGAGCCAGAATGAGGTCCGAAAATTCTACCAAAGAGTCAAGCATCAAACTGATGGCTTTGGTACAGGCACATCCTCCTGTAGAGACCAGCAAGGTAATTTGGTAACTGATACAGATAGTGTACTCAGAATATGGAAAGAACATTTTTCAAATCTGTTGGTATCCAATAGCAGCGAAGACGACGAAGATAGCACAGTCCCAATCCCAGAAGATGGTACTGAATGTATACCGCCAAGCCAAGATGAGGTAAAAACAGCAATAAATCGGCTGAAGAATAATAAGGCAGCAGGGGCCGATGGCTTACCAGCCGAGCTGTTCAAAACCGGAGGCGACACGCTGATAAGGTGTATTCATCAGCTAGTTAGCACCATCTGGCAGAACGAGTACCCGACGATTGGAACCTGAGTATCCTGTGCCCCGTCCACAAGAAGGGAGATAAGACTGTATGCTCTAACTATAGGGGCATAAGTCTACTCCCTATTGCCTACAAGATCGTGTGCGAACGACTAAAGCCTATGGTCAACGAGATAATTGGACCATACCAATGCGGCTTTAGACCTGGCAAGTCCACCATTGACCAGATATTTACCCTGCGGCAAATCCTGGAGAAGACCCAAGAGATGCAGATCGACACCTACCACCTTTTTGTCGATTATAAAGCAGCCTTCGACAGGCCCCTCCGATCAAAGGTATTCCACGCAATGTCTGAATTTGGTATCCCCGCAAAGCTCATCCGGCTTTGTAAAATGACTTTAACTGACACGAGGTCCTCAGTTAAAATAGGAAAGAACCTCTCAGAAGAGTTTGGTACCAAAAGAGGTTTCAGACAAGAACACAGTCTTTCGTGAGACATCTTCAACATCTTGGTAGAAAAGGTTATACTAGAGGCAAACGTCAAAGTAAGTGCCACAATCTACACCAATAGTCACATGTTACTTGCTTATTCTGATGATATAGACATCATGGACCGATCAGTAAAAGAAGTAACTGATATCTTTATGAAGGTCGAAGGAGAATCTGCTAAAGTGGGTCTGGCGGTAAACGGTGAGAAGACCAAGTTGATGGTGTCGACGCGCAATGCGTCCATTGAGCTCGGACCGACTGTGGAAGTTGGTTCCTATAATATTGAGGTAGTAAAAGACTTCGTCTACCTCGGCACCTCCGTAAACACAACAAATGACATCAGTTGTGAAATAAAAAGAAGAATTGTTTTGGCCAACAGATGCTATTTTGGTTTCAGTAAGCAGTTTAAAAACAAAGCCACATCTCGTCAAACAAAAATAACGCTCTACAAAACACTGATACTTCCCGTGCTGATGTATGGCTCCGAAGCCTGGGTACTTGCGCAAGCAGACATGGCAGTGCTTGGTGTGTTTGAGAGAAAAATTCTTCGAAATTTCTACGGACCAATCTGCGTTACGGTGAATATCGACGTCGCATGAACCACGAGCTGTATCTGATGTACAACGACATCAATATTGTTAAACGTATCGAGATGCAGCGATTGCATTGGCTAGGCCATATCATAAGAATGAGCGATGATGACCCCGCTAAAAAGGTGTATAAACACGAACCGCTTGGCGGTGCACGCAGAATTGGCAGGCCAAGGAATAGATGGCGCAAACAAGTGGATGATGAGATGAAAAGGCGCGGAATTCCAGAAAGCGAAGCAACAAATAGAGAGAATTGGAGATCTTTTCTTAGTTCGGCCTATAGAACAAATGTTCTGTAATGGGCCAGCTAAGTAAGTAAGTTTCAGTTCGAAGGTATGCCATATCGGTCCACTCCTTCAGGTACCTCCCCCACAAAAGTCCAAAAATGTTTTTGATAACTCTTGACGGGAGTGAAAGATTTGGTGCAAACTTTACACATTCTAAGATATCTACCAGATATAGATCAGGTTCGGATAAGGACTATATTTGTCCACTCCTTCGGGTACCTCCCACACAAAATGTTATGCACGATATCTCTTGAACGAGACAACCATTTGGTCCAAATTTTGGATCTCCTAATAATTTGCCCAAATTTAGTTTAACTTCTAAAATGGCCCATATCAGTTTTCTCCATGGCCCATATCGGTCCATTCCCCCACAAAAATACGAAATTTGTGTCTAAGTGCAGTTTAGGGTCTGTTCGAAGATCCTTTGGAAATGTACCGACGCTGCTCGTTATGGTCCTGTTAAAAGCGATATTATGTTTTCCGTGGACAAGTCCATGCTTCCTGGCATAGTGGTCCAAAAGTTATATGATGACCTACTGAAATGACTAATGGGCGCGATATCTATCGATAAGATTTGACTCCCAAAATAAGATCCTCTCCCATAATGGACCAAGTCGGTCAATTCCTTTTAGTACCTCCTTCGTAACACTTTTAAACTAATCCACATTTTTTCGGCAATTCTCAGAAGACCCTACATACATTCGATCTGTCCGTAGATGAAAGTTTAAGTGCACATAGGCTGAGGGTATACCTCTGATACTTTTTTATTTGTTATAATTCTTTTTTACTTCTTTTAAATTTCAATTCGCATTTCACTTTCAACGATTTTGGTTGTTAACAACAAAAAACGTTACTTAATTCCACCACAGGACGAAAAAGGTCAGGACTTTCAATTCTTTTTTGCTTTTAAGAAGATTTTAAACCAACTATTTTTTCTTTCATACACAAAACCCTTTTGGTTCCCCCAACTATTTGTTCGTTCCCGCATTTAGTTTTGCAGTTGTAAAAGCATGTTATCCTTGAGCAGGGATATGTAATTTGCATTTAAATTCAAAAACCATTGACTTTCATATTCTATCCTTCGTGCATCACATTCATATGCTCTATGACAAATCGCCCCCTTATTTTTTGTAGTGACGGTTGCATTTTCTGCTCTATGCTGTTGTTCTTGTTTACTTCCTGTGTATCCCTGCCGTTGCTTAGTAACTTTATTAATCTTATCTGCTTACCTCGGACGCATTATCTTGAAGTATACAAAGCATTATTATCGTCATCTTTCTTTTGTGGAAGACGACACACGAGAAAGAAAAAAAAAAAATACCCATAAAAAGCACACTGCACAAAAATGCGACGATGTAGATCTCTATTGTACGGATACGCACGCATTTCCATAAAGGGATGAAATGCGGCAAGACTGAAGGAATAAACTTAAATTTGCCAACAATACTGATAAAATGCATTTATTCAATGGTGCAGCAGTGTTTGGTAATAGTTTGATGCGACGGCGGCGGCAGTGTGTGTATCTGCCTGGTAAATTGAAGAGGAAAATAAAACTTAACGTTTTGACAGCATTTATGCCCCCCCCTCTCTTTAAGCCAAGTATGATGGCAGACAAGCTTATAATAATTTTATGCCTTTTCTTATGACACCATTCAGTGCGACCACAACAACACAGAGGAGCAGGAGCATAAAGCGTCATACAGTGGCACCTGTTTAAATTGAATGATACGTAAGGACGTACTAAAGGCCCTGTTTGAGAGGCCAAGACGATCAATGGTGGCCCAAGCCATGCCTGATATGGGTATCCTAGGGTTGTGTGGTCCGAATCCACATTCCGAGCATGAGTGGGGTATCGTGGCATCAATTCTGTTGCTGTTGTTTTAACAGTGTTTATTATTATGTTTGTATGTTCGTTCTTCTGTTAAATCTGGCTCTGGGTCTATCTCCAGTACCAGGAAAGTGGCTACTTCGATGGGATGTAACCACAGATCCGCTGGAGTTAGATGAGTAGGTTTGGCTGGGCAGTTGAAAATGTGTTTTGCGTCGTGCGGGCCCATGTCGCATACTGGGCAGATGTCTTGCTCGGCGCGGTCGATTTCCGCCCAATAAGAATTTAGGCGACTGCAATATCCCGAGCGTAGTTGAGCCAAAACTACTCTAGTTTGTCGTGGCAGCTGACGCTCCTCAGCTGCGATAGATGGAGGATATGTTTCGAGGACTTTATTCATACTATATTTGCTTATTTAAACCTGCTTGTTATGCCTGTTGATCTAGGGGTTCTCTCCTATATGGAGAGCAAATGGTGATTGGGATGGCTCTCACGGTAACACCCAAGCAAATACTGCAACGAAAGCATCTCATTGTGTTGCTTTACTGGAAGAATCTTTGCCTCCTCATGTAGATGGTCCACTGAAGACTTGAGGAGGCACCCTGTTGCTGTTCTCAGGGCGGCATTCTGGCAGGTTTCAATCTTTTTCCAATTCGTATCACATAATCCCGGGGACCAAACTGGATACGCATAGCTTACCACAGACCGACCTATCGCGTTATATGTGGTCAACAAGGTTTATTTATCTGCACCCCAAGTGCTGCCGGCTAGGGACTTGAAGACCTTGTTCCTACTTTTCAGTTTGTCGCAGATAACTGTAGCGTGCGCGTACAACTTGAAAGTAGTGTCGAATGTGACCCCTAAAATTAGGGGGCAGTTTGTGGGGTGGGATTCTGCTACCGTCGACCACGACATTCAATTCTCTTCCTAACTGCGCAGTCCATGTGGTGAACAGAGTGGCTGTAGATTTTGTGGCGGACATCTGCATATTCCTCCCGTGGAAAAAGTTGGTAAGATCGGTTAAATAGGAGTTCAGTCTCTCACAGATGTAATCAGGGAAGGTACCTGACGCCAGGATCGTGCAATCATCCGCATTCGTTAAGATCTCGATGCCGGCTGGAGGGGGCGGAATACAGAAGAAGTAGAGGTTAAACAATTCCGGAGATATCACCCCACCTTGGGAAACTTCCTGTTTCACTCACACACTACGGGGTTTGGACTTCTTGTTCCTGAATTCCACGTACGACTGGCTTCCACACATATAGTTGACTATCCAACGTTTCAAGCTTGGCCGGATGTTTGTCTGTTCCATGTCCTCAAACAGCATGGAGTGCCTGACTGTATCAAAGGCTTTTGATAAGTCAAGCGCCACCATCACTGTTCTATCACACGGCTGTCTCTGGTTGAGTCCTTGACAAATATATGTGGAGATGGCGTGCAGCGCTGTTGTCGTGCTGTGCTGCTTACGGAATCCATGCTGATGATCAGCAACTTGATAGCTATTCCTGATACTGGGGAGGATTAAGGCTTCAAGGGTCTTTGCTACGGGCGACAAAAACGAAATCGGCCTGTACGATTCACTTTTGCTGACATCATTGCCTGGCTTCCGCAGCGGGACCACCTTGCCCATTTTCCGGACTTCGGGAACAATGAGGGTGGCTAGCGACAAGTTGAGAACTTGAGTGAGATACTCCACCCCCGGCTCATCCAGCTGCTTCAGCATTACCATGGAGATTCCATCAGGGCCCAACGCATTGGATGATTTTGCGTTCCTTATGGCATTCGCAACATCATCCATTGTAAACTGTGGTGGTTCATCCTCGGCAGGAAGAGATCTGATGCGACGTAATAGTCTCTCCTTCGCCCTGTCACTCTTGGAGTGCTCGACAAACTTGCGCACCTCTTCGGGTCAGTCAACGTAACGTCGCCAAAAGTGAATGAGGTCCTATCTTCCATCCCTCCAGGATTCGAGAGTAACCGTTGCCCACAATTCACTTATACCGGCTCCAATGTTGCAACTGTTCAGATGATTTAACTACTTGTTCCTCTTATGTTCACCGACCAGCCTGTTAACTTCCAGTTACAGTTCCCTGACTCTGGGGTCATTGGGGTTGGCTCGACGAAGCTCATCAAGCTCATTTGTTAATCCCGTCGCCTCTGCTGGGAAGTTTGGTCTTTCCGCTACCCGAACATCAGAAGAATTGGGCAGTTCTCTGAAGCGGTGATTGGTGAACTCTCTGAAACTCGGCCAATCATTGACGAACGTGTGGCGTTCAGAGGTGATGAAATCGGGTGGTCTGCTAAGGGAGACATTTATGGGGAGATTGTCTGATCCAAGGGAAATGACGGGTGGCCAGGTGACGTTATTTGTCAGACCAGGTGACACGATGGTTATGTCTGGCGAACTGTCCTCTAATTCTGGTAGGTTCGTCCTGATTGACCGTGCAAAACGAAGAGCTATCAATCTGCTCAGCCAGCGCTGTACCCATCTGGTCGTTTCCGAGGGCCGAATGCCACATCTCATGATGCGCCAGGACCAGATGATTATGACCTTCCAAAAGCGGCCTAATATCAGGCTCGCAATCTGAGATACAGCTATTTCTCGGCGGGATGTATACGTTCAGCAACTCTATTCCGGCAGTTCCACATCTGACTGCTAAACCCATACATTCATGTACGGGTCATTAGAGACAGGCTCAAGCGAGATGGGTCTGTATTGGACAGACTGGTGCAATAGGAAAGCTAATCCTCACCTCCACCTCCGGTGCGATCCTTCCTTAACACGTTGTAACCATTACAACGTTGTAAGCTACAGTTGCTGTTAAGCTTGGTTTCTTGCACCGACGCGACTTTGATGTTCCTCTGACTCATGAAATCTACTATTTCCTCGGTCTTACCTCGGAGTCCATTGCAATTAAACTGCAAAAAGGATGCATTTTCTGGGATAGGGACAATAACTGTTGGCGTTAAAGGCTGCGTGTGCGGTTACTGTCTAGGGGACTGCGGGGGCGTTTCATAAACAGACGACGAGGGAGTTTCGTAACCCATGACGACTCTTTGGGGACTGTATCCACGCAGTATGCAGCAACATAGTCCCTGTCGTAGTCCCTCACGTGTACAAGTCCAGAGCAACCCCTTAGATGAACCCACTTCTCACATCTAATGCATCTCACCGAAGGTTAGATATGGCTGAAGATGCGAATGTGACAAGCTGACCACAGATAAATTGGTCCTGGGTTTTCCTCCGTCCCAGCACGGACCAAAAGAATTCGGAGCAGGCAATCCGGGATATGCTGCTCCCAATGCAGAATAACGAAACAAATACGAACTCATGTTCACTGAGGTGGCAGCCGCTGGCCGGAACACTGATGTTGTGTGGTTTCGGGTCAATCCGGTACGAAAGAACCCGCTGCCTATCAATTCTGATAGGCTCGTTGGTCTAGAAGTTGCACCGGTAAAACCTTCGTCTCCTCGTGAACATGGTGACACCAGTGGCATGTGGAGGTAGTCCTTAAGGCAGCTCTGGTAGGTTTGAATGACCGGTATATTGCTTTGTAAGATGTCAACAAGGTTTCATTGTCAGTACCCCCAAGTGCTGCCGATCAGCGACTCGAGGACCTTGTTCCTACTTCTAATCTTTTCGCAAATAGCTGTGGCTTGCGCGGACGACTTAAACATGCGATTTAGCGGCGGATATTTTCATATTCCTCAGATGGAAGAACTGCACTAGGTCAGCTAAGTAGACATTTAACCTATCACATATGTAATCGACGATAGAACCCGACGCCAAGATTGTACAATTATCCACATACATTACGATCTCTATGCTGTCTGGAGGCTGTGGAATTTCAGAGTTCCTCCTTGGGGAACTTCCTATTTTACTCTATGGGGTTTGGACTTCTTGTCTTTGAACTCCAGAAACGACTGGCTTCTGTGGAATTTCAGAGTTACTCCTTGGGGAAACCTCTGTTTCATTCTACGGGGTTTGGATTTCTTGTCTCTGAACTTCAGAAACGACTGAAGTTTGGACTTCTTGTCTTTGAACTCCAGAAACGACTGGCTTCTGTGGAATTTCAGAGTTACTCCTTGGGGAAACCCCTGTTTCATTCTACGGGGTTTGGATTTCTTGTCTCTGAACTTTAGAAACGACTGGCTTCCGCACATATAGTTGATTACCCAACGTTTCAAACATGGCTGGAGATTAGTCTTCTCTATATCCTCGAACAGCTTGGCATGGTTGACGGTATCGAAAGCCTTCGATAGGTCAAGAGCGTCCATGACAGTTCGGTCGCACGGCCTGTTTTGGTTCAGTCCTCTACCGATATCTGTGGATATAGCGTCTAATGCTGTTGTAGTACTATGTATTTTCCGAAATCCATGTTGATGTTGGACAACTGGAAAACAACTTCTGATTGTGGGAAGGAATAATACTTCTAGCATCTTTGCTAGTGGCGTCAAATATATCCGCCTGTACGATTCACCTCTGCTGACTTCCTTAACTGGCTTCAGTAGCGGAACCACCATGCCAACTTTCGAGGCTCCTGTACATAATGGGTGGCCACCGAAAGATTGAGGACACTTGTTAAATAGTGAAAACCGGATTCATCCAGGTCCTTAAGTATTACCACTGAGATTCCATGTGAACCCCATGCGTGTCGAATGTCGTCTACAACATCGCCCATCGCAAATTGTGGTGGTAGTTTCTCAGTTGGGAGGGTTCTGATCCTTTTTCCCCGAATTTGAGCGTGATATAACCGTTGCCCTCAATTTAGTTAATCCAGTACCAATTTGCACTGCTTCAGGTGTCTAGCTACTTTTTCCGCTTATGTTCGCCTAATAGCCTGTAAACTTCAAGAGTAAGCTCTTTAAGTTTCGGGTCTTCAGGGTTGGTACGACGAAGCACATCACGCTCATTTGCACAATCCACGGCAGCGGGTTCTTACGTACCGGATTGGCCCGAAACCATAGTGTTTCGGCCAGCGGCTGCCAAACCAGCATCAAACCTACGCTTCTACGTCCCGTCGCCTCGGTTGGAAAATGTGGTCTTAATTCGGGTATTCGACCAGCAGGTATGAAGCGAGTAGCTGCTGCAGTGATGATGTCCCGGAATGTTCTCTCAGCTACCCGAGGATCTGAGGGAAAGGGCAGCTCTCTCAAACGGTGATTGGTAAAATCTCTGAACCCTTGATTCAGGAAAGTACGGCGTTCAGAGGTTATGAAATCGGGTGGTATATTTACGAATACGATGATAGGGAGGTGGTCCGAGCCAAGGAAAATGACGGGATGCCAGGATACGTCATTTATCAGATCTGGTGTAACAATGGTGATATCTGGCGAGCTGTGGCAATCTTCACCAACCCCCGTAGGAGCGTCTTCATTCACCGTGCAAAACGTGGAGCTATTAATTTGCTCCGCTACCGCTGTACCCCTCTGGTCATTACCTAGGACGGAATGCCAAAGCTCATGATGAGCATTGAAGTCCCCTAGCACCATACGGTTATTGTCCTCTAAAAGCGAACTAATATCGCGCATATAACACTGGTCACAGCTATTCACCGGCGACATGTACCTCGGCAGTGCCACACTTTACTGTATGCAGTTGACGTCGGCATGGGTGGTGGTTATTAAACATCTGACTTCATGTGAAGGTCGGTGTCCACCTGAGATGGAAGAACTATAGCTCTACTGTGTCATTTTAAATGATTTTGACTGTTTATCTATAAGTTTATGCATTCTCTTTAAGTCTACACGTAAATATGTATATACTCATACTCACATGCATAGGTTTAAGGAGGTCATGGTAGTGTGTATCGTAATTGTGGGATAAGGATAAACGTGCATATGGTGGTTGTACGTATTACATTTTTGAAATTTTGTGCTTCTTATCCTTTTTGAGGTTCTTGTTGTCGTTCTCGTTTATGTTATTGTTGTTGTTGTTATTATTTCTGATGTCTTTGAACAGGCAGAAGCAGCAACAACTGACAATGCTTTTATAAACGACATCACATCACATCGTCCTTGTCGTCATCGTCGTGCATAATGGCATTTGCTACTGTGCACACACATTTTTTTTTCCTACAGGCAGAGCGGCTTTTACGGGAATGACTATGACAATAGCAAAAGATCAGGTGGCGGGGGCAGGAAATAAATTCAAACCCGGTCATTCTTCAGTAATGGCAGCTATAATGACAAGCTAGAGGTGGTGTTAAGAACTACATGCCAGCACTTGTGATGTGATATCGCGATATGAGTCATTATAAAGGGATATCATTGAACGACAAGTAAAAGAACATCGACATTATGTTTGACAAATCAATAGAAATTTATTATTGGGTGTTGAAGCCCTATCTAATGTTATGACAAAAAAAGCTTATAGTCTTCAATTGAAATAAATAAATGTTGGTACTACTCCACATGCCGAAACATAACCTTAGGTTTTGCTATACCTCATTCTGCATTCCACACAAATAACAAGTAAGAACGGCGTTAAGTTCGGATGGGCCGAACTTTTATACCCTCCACCACGAACTGTATTGAAGTAAATATGAAAAATTAGTAACTACTAAGCTGTTCTTCTACGTTAAAATTACAAATTTCTCTGTGAAGGTTTTTGAACCACCGTGAGTGCCGTTCTATGGGGGGCTATATGAAAACCTATACCCAAAAAATTTCTGGGGGAAAGTTTTATACCCTCAATGAAAACTAAATACCAAATTTCAGCCACTTCGGCGAAAATACCGAGAGTCGGGCGATATCCTTCTATGGGGACTATGATGGAGTTGTTTGGTGACAACTGAAACTATAGTATTCCCTACCCTCCGCTAGAGTTGTGCCAAAGGAAAAATATGGAACTATCTAGTTCGCTTCGCAGTTCCAATGGCCCACATTTTTTCTTTGAACAAACTGCGTATACTTAACATCACACGTTATATTTCATGATGTTACTCATTCGTTTTGGAACTAGTACAAGGAACTAGGAACTAGATTACCCAACTCTACCCTCCGCCCGCAACTAATCAATTTCATATCCACTGTAAAACATTTTGTTGTTATTCAAATACTTGAATACAACAAAATATGGACTCAAGCTGAAATAAACACAAGGATGTAAATACCACATTTTAGCCATTTCGGTGGGATATTGAGGCTAAAACCTTGCAAATACCAAAAATCGGGAGGTACCGTTATATGAGATAATATATGAAGACGTGGACCTATACCGATAAATTTCAGGAGGAAAGTTGTATACCCCCAATGAACACTAAATACAAACATTTCAGCCAGATATTGAGGCTAAAACCTTGAAATGCCGAACATCGGGAGGTACCATTCTATGGGGGCCATATGAAGGGGTGGGCCTATATTGACATATTTCAAGCGAAAAGTTGTATGCCCCTTATGAAGACTAAATACAAAATTTCAGATATTTCGGTGGCATATTGAGGCCACAAAATTGAAAATACCGAAAAATGGGGAGGTATATGGGGGCTTTATGAAGGCGAGAACCACAGGCATTTCTGGTGGAAAGTTGTATACCCTCAACGAGGACTAAATACCAAATCTCAACCATTTCTGTGGGATATTCAGGATAAAACCTTGAAAATACCGAAAATCGGGAGGTACCGTTCTATGAGGGCTATATGAAGACGTGGACCTATACCGACAAATTTCAGGTTTAAAGTTTGATACCCCAAAGAAGACTAAATACCAAATTTCAGACATTTCAGTGGGATATTGAAACTAAAACCAAAACTTCTTCACCATTTTTGGTGCAGACATTTTCTGATCTCTTGAAACTGCAAGTGCCACATTGGAGCCAATTTGGGAAGAAAATGTAGCTAAAATGCTCAAAATACTTTAAATCGGAAGGTACCGTTATATGAGGGCTATATTAAAACGTGAACATATATAGCCCATCTTCGAAAAAGACAGTCGCGTGCAAAATTCTAGCGGTCTATCTCAATTATTGCGGACGCTAGAGTGATATCGCTCATTTACTCAAAGAGTGACACATCTCAAAAACCCCAGTTTCGAGAAAAACGCGTTTTAAGTTGGCGATTGAAATTTGACTTCCCAACTTAAAAAGATTGATACACAAAAACTAAAATAACTACTTGGACCATAGTTTGCAAACAGTTAGCCAGATATTAGAGCTGCATTTCTGTGCAAGATCAAGCATGATTTTATGTGTTTTAGTGCTTCATAAACTCAAAAACGTTTGTGTTGAATTATGCGAAGCTCGTAGTAAAAGAGCTGTAACTCGTCGAGTTTTAGAGATATCAGCATGAAAATTTGACACAAGATAAAGTAAAAGTCGTAGAAAGAAACAGAAATTGCAAACTCAGAAAACCTGTTTTTTGAGTTATGCCACTCTTTGAGTAAATGAGCGATATATACTTTATAGGGTCGCAAATGATTAGTTCGATGTTTTACAAACAGAAAAACACACTTAATATACCTTCCATACTATGGTGGAGGGTATTAAAAAGTATCAGTCGGCTATGCCTCAGCCTGTGTGAATTGAAACACTTATTTCCCAAAAATCGAACTTGCCCGCAAAGATATGGATTAGGATAAAATCTCAAAAATTTTTGCGGAGGAAAGAAATGGACAAACATAATTCAATTTTGATGTGTGTCTTATTTTGGGAATTATTCCTCTCGATAGGAACGTTATATCAGGAAACATGGACTTGCTCACGAAAAACATCATATCGCTGAAAACAGGGCTACTAGGAGTACCTTCGGTAAACATTTCCAAAGGATTCTCGCACAGACCTTTAATCGCACTTAAACAAAAATGTTGCTTATTTGTGTGGGTGGTACCCTAAGGAATTGACCGAAAGGGCCCACTTTTGAACATAATCTAATTTTAGACAAAATATTTCGAGATCCAAAATTTTGAACAAATTGTTGCGTTTTGAGATATTGCGCTTACCATTTTAGCAAATATTTTCAAACTTTTGTGGGGAGGTGCCGGAAGGAATGGACCCATAACACCATCTTCGAATTTCATCTAATATTCGAAGAAATGGTACGATACGCAGTGGATCGATAAAACCCATTTTAGAACTTGATTTAACTTTGGACAAAATATTACGATTGCCAAATTTTGGATCGACACAACACAACACATGGTGCCATAGCGGGTTTTTACAGCTTTCAGGTCATTTTCTCTGGAAATATGAACTTGCCTCTGAAAAACTTGCACCGTCGTAATGGGGGCAGGGAATGCAAGTCGCTATAGCATTGAGCAATTTTCTGCATAGTTGATGTTAGGCTGGCTATAAGAGTTACTGAGTTCAGAACAAAACGTTTATTTGCTGGGTTTAAAATGCTAACGCCATATTAGCAAAAGCACTGAATATTTGCAGCTTTGCCTGCTAAAATTTCTTCGAAATATGTTTAGCAACAATGAACAACGGCAACATGTAGCAACAAATTTCACAAAAATATTGCTAGCGATGCTGATGCTATTTAATATTGTTGCTAAATTAAAAGAGCATCGGACACGCATACTCATATTTTGCAGCACACATGATCAACACATATTAGAAAAGAGAATAAGCAACATAGTTTCAACGGCTTAGCCAGGTTTTCAGCAAACAATTGTTTTTTAGATTAGGGTTACCAGTGTAATGCATTAAAAATCACGACATAATTAATTAATTCCACAAAAAAGAATTTTTCTGTCGTATTTTTATGTTTTGTTTGAACTTTCGAAGGTTAATAAAATCAAGATTATTGGGATTGAGGTCAATGTTTATATTTTACTTATTGTATATTATTGTATTATATTTCGAAATTACATTGAATTTCATCTTCAGGGATTTTTACAGATCGATTAGCGGCAACACAATCAAAATCCTTTAGGAGATTTTCAGAATTGTGTAGCCGTTTTCGGACGTATGAACTTGCCCACAAAATATGGATTTTATCATTGATCACAAGTGTTGCGGAGAAGATACCTGAAGAAATGGATCGGACCGACATAGTTCATTTTGGAAGTATATGTTATTTTGAGACATGCCCCTGAAAAAAACTTGTACTGTAGTAATAGGGGCTACGAGAATACTTGTTGCAAAAAATCAAAGCGTTTCCAGAGAGGACTTTTTATTTATTTATTAATTTATTTATTTCTTTTTTATATATGTAATACTAGCATGTGCCCGCTACTTCGTTAGCGGAAGTGACACAATTATAAAGAAAATCTCAACATTAAAACTATTTTTTATTAGAAATTATTTTTGTTATTTCTGACCGATTTTTTAATTTAATACCCTAATTTTGTCTTCAACAGCATCTCATATGTTCAACAAACCAAATATTATTGAAAGAATTTTTGTTATACAGCCTGTTCATGTATGTCGACCGAAAGGTTTTTTGCGCTTCGAAAGTGGAAAAAAATCATTTTCTGTTCATGTAAACGCCTTCGAAACGAAAATCTATGCGACCGACAAGCCATACGAAATAACACGTAAACGTACACTTTTCCATTAAATTTGGGTTTATGTATTTCGAAAGGGCTGTCAATTATAGAAAGAGAATGTCAAAATCACTCACTTGCTTTGTAGCTGCCGAGTAGATCGTAAACTCGCGAATAACACCGAAAATCTTAAAACAAATTTATTCAACACATTCTTGAAACAAAATAAAAATTTTACAGATACGATTCATTGGCGCTTTCATTCATTATTTTGAAGAAATCAATTAAATAAAATAATTCAAAATACCGACACATTTTATTTTTTAAACAAAACAAATCACACATATTTCAATATTTGTATGTATATGTGGATTTTGTTTTCATTTCTCATTTGGCTCTCATTTATGGAACATAGTTGTACAAATGTACATTCAAATTAGTAGTATTTCGCATAGGATACGTAACGGCAGTCGCACGATACTTTGCGAAATACATGAACGCATTTTTAGACGGAAGCGAGTGACTGCTTTCCTTTCGTACAGGTTTCCGTGCGACATACATGAACAGGCGGTTAATTTGAAATTGAAAATCAAAATTTTTACAAATTCATCGTTTGTAATCATTTTTTGTCTAACTGGATTTTAAAGAAAGAAAATCTTTTGTGCGACACCTGTTATGTGAAAAGAAAATTATTAAAGAGACGTAAATCACAATGAAGTTTGTACCATTATCACTAACTGCGACATCTGTTGCAATGGAAAATAACAACCTTCATTGTCTTTCCAATATATATTGGTTTACGATAACATAAATGCGCCTAGAAGTAAACTACAAAATTTGAAATTGTTTGTGATATTTTACGGTATTAAGAAATTATAGCATATAATTTGACAAATGTGTTGCCAACTACATAAGTACATAAGTAAGTAATAACAGTGAATAATAAGGATTTTTGTTATTGTTATTTTTTGTGGTTCCAGGACGAATTTTGCAAAACCCGGCCTTATCTCACACATTTGCACCAACAGTGACCTACTGGTAAAATTTCAAGCTCCTAGCTTTAGGAATATATATAATAGATTGTATATGACTGTTATATGATGTAATATTGAAAAATTAATTTCTAGAATAGAAGAATTGTCTAGCAACAACAACATCGAATATGCCTGAGGATGTTAAGCTAACCAGTTAACGAAACGATCGTCGAATAGCGGTTGATGTGTGTGTAGGACTTCACTAGATACCAATTTTTCAATGTAATCTCCTTAGGGCATATAGCTCGATTAATTAAATTATTTATTTCTTTTTTTACATATAACTAAATTATTAGCATAAAGGAAGTGAAGCCATGACTGCTTAGATCGTAAGCTTACAAATGTATATTTTCTAATTTCCCAGAGAGGTCTTAAACTGCACTTCTCTGACCATTTTTGAAATACTCTGTGGAAGGTTACCGAAGGTGATCAAAACTTGGACAAAATATCACGAAGACCAAATTTTGGACCGAATCGGTTGATCTGTTCGAAAATTATCACGTTCTCCAGGCAGCCACCCATACGGCCGAACATAGCTAAGTCGACACTAAGTTTTCTGAAACAGATTTCTTCCAAACACATTTTGACCCTAAAAGCATTATTTTGATGAGACACATTTTGACTAAAGGCTGAGAGTATAAAAAGTATAGATTGGGAAAAATTGTTTATGAATTTTTGTTAAAATTAAAATAAATTACTCAATAAAATTGCAGTGGAAAATTGAAGCCGTGATTTTGAACTTTTGTGAAGTAGGAAACAAAGGAAAGGTCCTCAACATTCCATGTAAACAAAAAAAAAATATTAAGATATTTCCGATTGTATACTCTTTTTTTGTCTTACCGAAGTAATATCACTGAATAACATAACATTCACTATAGTTGTGAGTAATTTGATAAATGATACACCCAAAAATATATGCGATTATTAATATATCCATTGTTGTGAACGTATATTAACAGCCTGTTCATGTATGTCGACCGAAAGGTTTTTGCGCTTCGGAAGTGGAAAAAAATCATTTTCTGTTCATGTAAACGCCTTCGAAACGAAAATCTATGCGACCGACAAGCCATACGAAATAACACGTAAACTAACAGCCTGTTCATGTATGTAGACCGAAAGGTTTCTTGCGCTTCGAAAGTGGAAAAAAATCATTTTCTGTTCATGTAAACACCTTCGAAATGAAAATCTATGCGACCGACAAGCCATACGAAATAACACGTAAACTTAGGGCCTGTTTATGTATGTCGATAAGAAAATGAATACGCAAGAAAAACTACCAAATTTGAGTGTGCTTTTCAAATTTGTTTTTTGTTTGGAAGTAAAAGCAAAGGAAATAATATTTCCAAAACTAAGGTTTGGGTGTGTTTCATGCGCACACATTTTCGTTTCGAAATACATAAACTGGGGGTTACACTTTTCCATTACATTTGGGTTTATGTATTTCGAAAGGACTGTCTCTTATAGAAAGAGAATGTCAAAATCACTCACTTGCTTTGTAGCTGCCGAGTAGAACGTAAACTCGCGAATAACACCGAAAATCTTAAAACAAATTTATGCAACACATTCTTGAAAGAAAATAAAAATTTTAGAGACACGTTTCAATGGCGGGTTCATTCAGTATTTTGAAGAAATCAATAAAATAAAATAATTCAAAATACCGACACATTTTATTTTTCAAACAAAACAAATCACACATATTCCAACGTTTGTATGTATATGTGGATTTTGTTTTCATTTCTCATTTGGCTCTCATTTATGGAACATAGTTGTACAAATGTACATTCAAATTAGTAGTATTTCGCATAGGATACGTAACGGCAGTCGCACGATAGTTTGCGAAATACATGAACGCATTTTTAGACGGAAGCGAGTGACTGCTTTCCTTTCGTACAGGTTTCCGTGCGACATACATGAACAGGCGGTAACACTTTTCCATTAAATTTGGGTTTATGTATTTCGAAAGGACTGTCTCTTATAGAAAGAGACTGTCAAAATCACTCACTTGCTATGTAGCTGCCGAGTAGAACGTAAACTCGTGAATAACACCGAAAATTTTAAAACAAATTTATGCAACACATTCTTGAAACAAAATAAATTTTTTATTTTTCATTCATTATTTTGAAGAAATCAATAAAATAAAATAATTCAAAATACCGACACATTTTATTTTTCAAACAAAACAAATCACACATATTCCAACGTTTGTATGTATATGTGGATTTTGTTTTCATTTCTCATTTGGCTCTCATTTATGGAACATAGTTGTACAAATGTACATTGAAATTAGTAGTATTTCGCATAGGATACGTAACGGCAGTCGCACGATAGTTTGCGAAATACATGAACGCATTTTTAGACGGAAGTGCGTGCCTGCTTTCCTTTCGTACAGATTTCCGTGCGACATACATGAACAGGCGATAACTCTGATATATTGTCAAAACAGTTTGGAAAACAAGGGGACATTGGCCAAGAAGTCTTATGTCAATTTAATTAAAATATAGTAATGAAAATTATTTCATCAGTAATTTAAGTCTAAAATAAGGTTTACGTCATTGCTAAATAAGAAATTTTCGCTCAGGTCAGGTGAAATTTCTACCAGACTAAGATGAGGTTCCAATGTGGGCTGGATTCATGTTCTATGAAAATTTCAAATTAAAAATATTTCTTTTATAATTTTTTTCGTTTGACAGTTGTTTCCTTTATAAAAGTTTTCATTTCACATTTGAGCCCCAGGACCTGCTTTCGAATCGATTTGATTTTTGTTGTAAGAACTTGTATTCACTGCCTTCCATACTTCCTGAGAAAATTGCCTGAAAGGTGCAAAAAAACCCTATGGCACCCTGTGTGGTGGTTGGAGCGCACGATAACTCTCGAGTGGATCTGCCGATTCTGTCCAGAGTTTGGCCTTTGTAATATTTTGTCCAAACTTAGTTTAAGTTCGAAGATAAGCCATATCGGTCCACTCCTTCAGATACCTCCCTCGCAAAAGTTCAAAAATGTTCAGAAATGTTGTGCACACGATAACTCTTGAAGGGATCGGCCAATTTTTTGTCTATACCTTATACATCCTAATATGTCTACCAGATATGGATTATATTTTTCCACTCCTTGGGGTACCTCTCACATCAGTTTGATTTTTGTTGAAGCAAGTTACATTATCTGCCTCAATTACGACGGTAAAAGTTTTTTCAGGGCAAGTCCATACTTCCTGAGAAAACAGCCCGAAAGGTGTTAAAAATCCCTATGGCACCATATGTAGTGGCTTGAGAACACGATAATTCTCGAACTGATACGATAACTGTTTCGGTTTGGTCCAAAATTTGAACCTCGTCATATTTTGTCCTAACTTAGTTTCAGTTCGATGATTGGCAATACCGCTCCGCTCCTCCAGGTACCTCCCCCATAAAAGTTCAAAAATGTTCGAAAATATTGAGCGAGCGATAACTCTTAAAAGGAGTGACAGATTTGATCCATACTTTGCACATCGTAAAATTTCGACCCGACATAGATCAGCTTCGAATATGGACTATATCGGTCCACTCCTCCCTCATCAAAGTTCAACATTTTTGTTTAAGTGCAGTTTAGGATCTGTTCGAGGATCTTTTGGAAAATTATACCGATGCTAGTCCTTGTGGTCCTGTTTACAGCGATATAATGATTTCCGTGTACCAGTTCATGCTTCTTGGCATACTGATCCAAAAGTTATACAATGACCCACTAAAATGACCAGTGTGCGCGATATATATCGAAAAGATATGACTTCCAAAATAAGATCCAGTTCCATAATGAACTATGTCGGTCCATTTCTTTAAGTACCCTCTCCTGAAGTTTAAACCTTATCCAAACGGGAAAAAAGTGTTTAAATTTACACAGGCTAAGGGTATATCTTTGTCGGCAAAGCCGATTGATACTTTTTTACTTGTCTTTCATGGTTTCGATTCATTTTAACAGATTAGTGTAGAATGACGCTCTAGAACTTCAATGCAATAACCCTATTAAATATGGAAATTATCACACACGCACGTGGGCATGTTGTAATGTCAGAAATGGCGTGAGGTAATGCATTTTCGGGTCTTGGCATTACAACTATGGGCACATACATGTGGATGCATCTATCTATATGTATGCATTTGCACTTCGAAAATTTTCCCTTATATCTGACAGCCAAACTGCCAGACTTCATATGAGTTTTTACACACATACAAACGTACACATGCAAGAGCAGGTACATACATCCATAAATATTGCATTATATCCTTAACTATACACTCACTTCACTTTGAACGAGTAGCAAGCAGTCACGCATAATGATATCAAAACTATACTTCATCGTCATCATCATCATCGTTGTCTACGTAGCTCGTCGTGCTCATTCGCATTAGTTGCATCTCTAGATGATGGCGATGGTGATGATGATGTTGTTGTTGTTGCTATAGTTGTTATGAATACTCACTCTAAATGAATAAGTGCTGTACGTGGAAGGATGTGTCCGTCCGTGTATCTATTTGCCGGGGTTAAGTCTTTATTCATATGTATGTGTGCATGTATTCGTATGTGTATAGGTATGTATAACTCAAATAGTCCTCATGCCTATGTTGGTTGGTACAATCATCTACGATTCCGGAGTATGTCAATAATGTTGATGTTTGTTGGTTGGCAAATGATTATTGTGTGTTGATGATGTTTTATTATTTGATTATTAAAGAAGTTATTTTTTCAATTTTTTTCAGGAGATCCTCTTCTTCAACGTTGCTGTGGAAATGCAAATTAGTGTCGGCAGGGTATTGTTGGTGCTATGCAACTATTTAGTTCAATTCATGTCATAATTAATAACACAATTGCTATCAAGTACATACATACATACATATGTACAACCGTACATACGAGTATACATACATATATGTCATGTACTGATTGAAGTATTTCAACTATTAATTGGCCAAGGTGAATCGTACTGGTCAGTTGCTACTCAGCATTAAGGATCATTATTACCTAAACTTCAGAAATAGGTAAAAACTTTAAATTAATTAAATTTTTAATTAATTAAATTTTAATAAACTAATAAGAATAACTTACGAATTATGTATCCGATTTGGCCGAAACTTGGTAAATGGTAATATTTCTTCCTAACGTACAGAAGAAGAAGAAGTTTTTTATCTTTGAACTAGAATACCTTTATGAGTTCTTTCATCTACAGAATATAGGAGGTCTGCCATTTATGGGAGGTCTTCCACCTATAGAAGAGCTTTAGGCAGTTAGGCGGAGGTCTTCTTCCTTGAAAAGCCTTGTAGGTTATATGTAGAAGAACTTTAGGAGGTCTTCTAACAGCAGACCTTTAGGAGGTCTTCTTACTATAGCAGACCTTTAGGAGGACTTCTATCATTAGAAACCCTTCTACCTATAGACTACATTAAGGAGAAGACTATTGAAGGCTTTTAGGAGATCCTCTATCTATAGAATAACTTTAGGAGGTCTTCTTTTTATAGAAGATATTTAGGAGGTCTTCTATCTATGGAAGTCCTTTAGGAGGTTTAATATATATAGAACCCCTATAGGAGTTCTTTTATCTATAAAAGATTTTTGGGATGTTTTCCCAGCATAATTTGAAGCAAGGGGTTCCATGCGATGACGTGATTTCATGGAATCTTTTGCATTGGTTCAAACGAAGTCGTGAAAGATCCGATCTTTTCATTAGCATTTGAACCAATGCAAAGGAATTTATCAGCATTTGAACCCATTCCATCGATCCAAAAGCAATGAATTTTGTATTTTTTTATTTATACAAATTTTTCTAAAAATATAAGATTAAATATTTACAATAGGCTTGATGTTGTCGGAGACTCGAAATCATAACCAACGTTGTTAAAACTCTCGACGTAATGATAATGTCATTGCAAAGGGTTGGTGAGAATGACATGCCAAAGCATTGATGAAAATGACATGTCAAACTTTAAAAGGTGTCCTATCCAACTATAGAATACCTTTGGGAGATTTTCTATCTATAGAAGACCTTAAGGATGTCTACTATCTATAGAAGACCTTTAGGAGGTGTTATATCTATAAAAGAACCATAGAGGGTCTTCTGTCTCCAGAAGATCTTTTATTAGTTCTTCTACCTATAGAAGACCTTAGGAGGGCTTCTATCTATAGAAGACATTTAGGTGGTCTGCTATTCAACTATAGAAGACCTTTGGGAGATCTTCTATCTATAAAATACCTTTAGGAGGTCTTGTATCTATAACATAACCTTAGGGGGTCTTCTATCTATAGAGGACCTTTAGGAGGTTTTTTATCCATTGGGAGGTACTCTATCTATAGAGGATCTTTAGGAGGTTTTTATCCTTTTGGAGGTCCTCTATCTATAAAAGATATTTTATTAGGTCTTCTATAGGTTGAAGGGCTTCTATCTAAAGAAGACTTTTAGTGGGTCCTCTATCTATAGAAGACTTTTAGGAGGTCTTTTTTCTATAGCACAGCTTTAGCAGGTCTCCTATCCAACTATAGAAAATATTTGGGAGATCTTTTATCTATAGAAAACCTTTGGGAAATCGTCTATCTATAGAAGACTTTTGTTAAATCTTCTATCCTTTAGGAGGTCTTCTATCTTTAGAAGATCTTTTATTAGGTCTTCTATCTATAGACGAACCTAGGAGGGTTTCTATCTATAGAAGACTTTTAGGAGGTCCTCCACCTAAAGAAGATTTTTAGGAGGACTTTTTTCTAAAGAAAAATGTCGTCTATCTATAGAAAAAAATTTCGGAGGTCTTCTATCTAAAGAATACCTTTAAACGGTTTTATATCTATAGAAGATTTTTAGGATGTTCTCTACCTATAGAAGAAGTTGAGGAGGTCTTCTATAGATAGAAGACCTTTACGATATGCTTTTCTACAAAGGACCTTTTGGAGGTCTCCAACTACAGAAGACCTTTAGAAGGTACTCCATCAAGAACATCCTTTTATGAGGTCTTCTATAGAAGACATTTAGGATGCCTTCTTTCTATGGAAGACCTTTTGAAGGTTTTCCATCTCTAAAGACCATTTGGAAATTTTCTATTTTTAGAAGATCATTGGTAGGTCTTTAGGAGGTCTTCTTTCCATAAGCCTTTCATCCATAGAATACCCTTAAGAGGCCTTCTATCCATGGAAGACCTATAGGTTGTTTTATATCTAGAGAGCAGCTCTAGAAGGTTTACTGTCTATTGAATACCTTTAGGAGATCTACCATTTAGAAGGTTTAATATATATACAAAATTTTGTAGGTCTTCTATTTTTTGAAAAATCGTTATTAAGTCTTCTATCTGTGGGAAACATTTAGGGGATCTTTTGTCTATAGACGACCTGAGGACTTTTATTGAAAGAATACCTTGATTAGGTGTGTTAGCAACATTGAATATAGAGAACTTTTAGGAGGTCTCTAAAAGAAGAATTGCTAAGAAGCGGAATTTATTTAAGAAAACACAAAACACTGATTTATTCACTCACTTTAACGTCTTTACTCAAATATTGCTATTAGGAAACTGAAAAATGTTCTCTAACGACTTTGTCGCAAAAAGAACAAAAATAATTCATACGTTTTTCTTTTCCTCTTTGCTGGCAACGTTGGTCGCAACAACAAAAACAAAGAACGAAATACACGCCGTTGGCCGCATACACACCACCAAAGCAAAAACAAAGTTTTTTTAAGCTCCCGTCTTCGCTTCGGCGTCTTCTATTGAACCATACATACAGCTTTTTATTTAAAAATATGCTAGAGCCCTGTTGTTACAGAGGTATACCCTCAGCCTGTGTAAACTGAAACACATTTTTCCCAAAAAAACGTATGTATTTAGGGGGTCTTCAGAATTTCGGACGTATGAACTTGACGACAAAGATATGGATCAGGATAAAATCTCAAAAGTTTTTCTGGGAAGGTACTTAAAGGAAAGGATCGACCTCGTCCATTTTGGAAGTGTGTCTTGTTTTGGGAGTAATTCATTGCGATAGGACTAATATATTATTCATTGCGATAGGACTAATATATTAGGATGGACTTGCAAGTCAATAAAGTAGAGAAATATATATCCACAGCCATAACCTTCAAATTACCGAATGTCGGAAGGTATCGTTTTATGGGGGCTATATGAAGGGCTGTACCTATACCGACAAATTTCAGATGGAAAGTTTTATACCCCCAAGGAGGACTTAATACCAAATTTCAGCCATTTCGGAGCGATATTGAGGCCACAAACTTCAAAATACCGGAAATCGGGAGGTACCGTTCTATGGGGGCTATTTGAAGACGTGGACCTATACCAACAACTTTCAGGTCGAAAGTTTTATAGCCCTATCTAAGACTAAATACCAAATTTCAGTCATTTCAGTGGGATATTGAGGCCACAACTCCTTGCATATGGTTTTGCATATGTTCATTTTATGCAAATATGTAAAAATATGTCAAAATATGCAAAAATGTCTGAGCCTAGTTCGTTTTATTTTGTGATAAAACAAATTTCTGTCTAAGCAGATTTTCTATACGACCATCCTAACCATATATGCATTTGCATAGGACTCCGCTGTCTAGTTATATCGTGCGACTTTAAAACTTGTTTTGACTTATATGCTTAAAGTAAAAAGAAAATCAAAAAGCTCATACATATATAAAAACTTTAAAAGCTATTGGAGGGCAATAACCGCCTGGTGCTAGGGGACTTCAATGCTTATCCTGGTCATTGGCAATGACCATAAAGTTGCAGGGCTGGCCTACCTAGTTGTTAGCCCCACATTTTCCGCTAGGGATGTGAGGCCATTGTGGTTTGCGGTCTGATAAATGGCATGTTCTTCTTCGTATGAATCCTGAAGATCCAAGAGATAGAGAACTTAATCTTGAAGTTAATAGGCATACGGGAAAAAAGTGGCCAAACTACCTGAAGCAATGCAACATTGGTACAGGATTAAAGGGAATGAGGGATGATAGAATGGCTGCTACGACCACAATTTACGATCAGCGATGCTACAGACGTCATCCGAAACGCGAAATCATACAAAGCGTTTCGCGCACACGGAATCTCAATGGAAATACTTAAGCAATTGGATGAACCTGAGTATTTAACAAGAGTTCCCATTTTATTTGCAATTATGTATTAGCTATCGTTAGCCATCCATATTCTATCAGAAGCCTGGATACTTGGCAGGGTGGTTCCACTACCGAAGCACGGATGGCAGCAGATGTGCATCATACAGGCTGATCTTCCTCTTGTCGCCAGTAGCAAAGTTTCTAAAAGCACTCCACTGTCATACTGTTCATTACCTCGACCGATGGAAAAGATAATGCGTGTAACGTTGGACATCGTATATAAGTCATCCTTGCAAGCCACTGTTATTTGCGATAAGATCAGAAGCAGGAACAAGGTTCTCAAGACGATAGCCGGTATTATTTGAAGTGATGAACAAGTAAGAAAGTAGTGTCGGCTGTGATATACCCTCAGCCTCGGATCTATAGAAAACAAGCCAACACAATACTTCTGACTTCTATAGACCAATTTCGCAGCAATTATGGATTTGCGAAGGAAAAATGGATTTGCCTCTAAAAAAATTGAACCGCCTTAACTGGGGCCGCATACCCAACATGTTGCAAAAAATTTAAAACGATCCCAGACGAGTCCTTAAACTCTTTACAAATTTTTTGTGGGGGGTTACCCGAAAGAGGGGTCCGATGTAGTTAATATTCGGACACAATTCGAAGCTGTAAAAAATAATAAGATGTAAAACGTTTGGACGTACTACCTTTTATCTCAGGAAAAATTATCTCCTGAAAAAATTTCGCCGTCGTAAACGGGTCCGCAAGAAGAACTTTTCGAAAAAAAAATCAAAACGATCCAAGACGAGCTTTTATACTGCAGTTTTCCCAAATTTTGTGCGGGTGGTACCCGAAGGACAGGACAGATATAGTCCGTATTCCAACCTGATACATGACTAGATGGAATAATACGATGTGCAAAATTTGGACCAATCTTGCGGATTTGCCATTTTAGTTGGTACCGTCAGGTTTTTTAGAGCTGCTAACCCATTATCGTAGGAAGTATGGACTTGCCCCCGAAAAAAATTGTGCCGTCGAAAAGGGGGCCGCAAGGACATGCTGAAGAAAATTTTACAACGATCAAAGGGGTGCTCTTAATCTTCACAGTTTCCGAATTTTGCGTGGGAGTTACCCAAAGGAGTGGACCAATATAATAGTCTATAAAGTAGTATTGCCATGTGCAAAGTTATGACCAATTCGGTTACTCCCTTCGAGGGTTATCGTGCGTACCGCCTGGCACGTGAGGAGATATCTTCATGCTCTTGAGAGCGATGTCCAAATGTAAAAACGAGAACCTATAGATCAACGAGCCGATTAGGCAGGCATGAATAGCATTCATACTGATGCAGTTGTACAAACAGTACTACGGAACAGTGTGAATAACGAACTCGGAGACCATCCCCCACCCATCGCAGCAGAAGAACGCCAGCTGCCAAGGCTAACACAAGTGGTTTTAGCCCAGTTAAGATCCGAACGAACCAGCCGCCTCAATTCATATTGGGCCCGAATTTATGCCACGGTACCCAACACATGCCCTGCATGTGGATTTGGGCCACACTGCACGCTACAGTTGTTTAGCTGCCCAGCTAACCCCACTCAACTGTCTCCTGATTCTTAATGAACGCAATTAGTCTAGGTTGCAGCATTTTCGAATCAAACAAGAACAGAACCAGACCTTTTAGGGGTCTTCTACCCACTTTTTTGTGGTCTTCCGTCTCTAGAAAACCTTTAGGAGGTCTTCTATCTGTAGACTACATTTAGAAGGTTTTCCATTTGTAGAAGTCCCTTGGGGGTCTTTTCACTTTAGAAGATAGTTAGGAGGTGTATTATCTATCAAATACTTGTAGGAGGTCTAATATACTATGTGTAGAATACCTATGTAGGTCTTCAATTCTAGAGAGAACCTATTATCATTATAAGACCTATAGAAGGTCTTCTGTTTATAGAAGACCTTCAGAAGGCCTACTATCTGCAGAAACCTATAGTAGGTCTTTTATCTATGGAAGACTTTTGGGATGTTTTTATATAGAGATCTTTTATTTAAGGTGACTTGAAGAAGGTTTTCACTCTCTAGATACCACTTACCAGTTTTCTTTCGTCTATAGGATATCTATCAAGAGAATACCGTTATGTGGTCTTTTATCTACGGCGTACGTTGGAAGACTTCTATTGTTTTCTGTAGAAGACCTTTAGAAGATCTACGATATATGGAAACCTATTGTAGGTTTTATACTCTCAGCATTTATGCTAACGAGGGTATATACACTTTCATACGGGCAAAATCGGCCTCATTAAAATAATAGTTTTAGATCCCAAGTACGTTTGGACAAAATCCGTTTCAGACAATCTGGTGTCTGTCTGGTCTCCGTCTGTCTGGCTGGCTGTAGAGCACGATAACTTTTGAACAGATGAACCGTTTTGGTCCAAAATTTGACTTTAGTAATATTTTGTTCAAACTTAGTTTAAGTTCGAAGATGGGCCATATCGGCCCACTGCCTCGGGTACCTCCCCCACAAAAGTTCGAATTTTTTCATAAAAATATGCGCACGATAACTCTCGACTAACAAATTTGATCCATACTTTGCACATCGTAATATTTCTACCAAACATAGATAAATTTCGAATATGGACTATATTGTTTCACTCCTTCGGGTACCTCCCACACAAAATTTCAGAAAAGTGCAGTGTCGAATCCTTTTTATTTTTGTTGTAACAAACTTGTATTCGCTGCCACCATTAAGACGGTGCATTTTGCTAAAGTTAAATCAAGTTTCAACATGGGCCTTGTCAATCCACCCCTTTGGTTACCTCCCCCACAGCAGTTCAAAACTTTTCGCTAAAATGGTGTGGTCCATACTTTGGATATAATTCTACGAGACATAGATCAGTTTAGAATATGGACAATTTATGTCAACTCCTTCGGATACCCCCACACCAAATTTCGGAAAAGTGCAGGTTAGAGGACCTGCTCTCTCATCGTTTTGATTTTTCTTGCAACAGGTTGCACTCAAGGCCGCTATTATGATGGCACAAGTTTTTTCACTGACAAGTCCATAATCTTGAGGAAAAGACCCGAAAAGTGTAAAAAACCACTACGGCCAGCAGGTGTAGTGGCTGGTGCGCACGACAATTGCCGAACCGAAAACTGCGTTGGTCCATACTTTGCATATCGTAATATTTTTTCCAATATTAGATGAAGTTGGAAGATGGTGCTTATAGGTCCACTTCTTCCGGTATCTTCCTCAATCGTTCGAACATAGTCGCTAAAATGGTAAGCGCAATATCTCATAAACGTAGCAACCGATTTGGTCCCAACTTTGGATCTCGAAATATTTTGTCCAAACTTAGTTTATGTTCAAAAGTAGGCCCTATCGATTCATTCCTTAGGTTACCACCCATACAAATGAGCACCAGCTTTCTTAAGGGTCTGTGGGAGAATCCTTTGGAATTTTTTTCCGACAATACTTCTAGTAGCCCTGTTTAGAGCGATATGCTGTTTGTACTGATCCATATCTTTGTCGGCAAGTACATACGCCCAATATTCTGAAGACTACCTAAATACTCACGTTTTTTTGGGAAAAAGGTGTTTCACCTCTGTCGGCAAAGCCGACTTATACTTTTTAACTTGTCTACCTTCCTGATACATGTGAGTATAGTAAGTCTTCTATATATAAAAGACATTCAGGAGGACTTCTATCTATAGAGAACTTTTAGGAGTTCTTCAGCCTATTGATTTTGGTGATGGTCGGGTAATATTCAGGGGTCGGAATAGGCAAAAAACTTATTTGGAGAAACAGTCAACGTTTTATTTCAAAGCGAATATCTCCGCTTCTATCCTCAGCAAAACCTGCTGAGGAAAGTAGAAAATATCACCTTTGAAACGATGTAACGTAGGTTGCCGCAGGTGGCCAAATAACGGAGATATCGCAATAGCCGGTAATACATCCCATTTTTTTAACTTTTTTGTAATCACGCTACACGTCGTAATTTTGATTAGATCATCACGAAATGTTGGGTACAGAGGAAGAAACCTATTGATTTTGGTAATGGTCGGATATTATTCAATTTTAATATTTGAATTTTACCAATCAAAAGCTTATGCACAAAGGTAGTGGTGTAGGGTATCACATAGTCGGCCCCGTCCCGACTATAGCCTTGGCTCACTTGCTTACCTATAGAAGATATTTTGGAGGTATTCTATCAATAGAATACCCCTCTGTCTATGGAAGACCTATAGTAGGTCTCCCTTCCATGGAAGACCTTTATGAAGTCTTCTATCTATGGATTATTGAAGACATTTATATCGAAATCTTTTTTAAGATGGGCTTTATTTTTAATTCAGGAAACTTAGATATACAGGTACGCAAATGACCTAAGAGCTAATAGATCAGTACTACACTTTGCCTTTTGAACCGCTATATATCTCTATTGTCAAGCAAGTTCTTGAGACTGAATACAAATATAATTATTGCATAATTAATTTATGTACACACACATTGATACATATATACCTACATATGTATACACTTAAGTATATGTTTACGGGTATGTTAAATTGTTGTCGATTTAATGCCTTGCATTATTTATGAATGGCAACCAATTAATAAAATAATTTTGTTATTTATTCCTCATAGCTGCAACATCAGCAGGAGTAGCAACAGCAACAGCAGTAATGAGGATAATTAGTATAATTTTATATTGAAAACACGTATCATGTCACGTCCACATGCCATGAGGTCGAGGAAGTGTTAAAATTTGATTAAATGCACACTCTCTCGTATGCGTGGTATGCGACTCTAAATGAGGTCAACTTAAGAAAGTGTGGGTGAGAGAAGGTGGTAAATATTGTACAGAAAAAATAAGTCCAAGTATCGATGTGCCAGTGTCAGTGCATAATTAAAGAAATTGTGTCATATACATACATACGTAAAGTGACATACATAAGTATGACATATAAGTGTGTATATTAATAAGGTTATGTGATATGATTATGCTCCACAAAAGGAATTAAAGATTGCTTTTGTTTTATTTTTGCCTTATAAGCGGGTAACAGAACAGAACTAGTGACATATTATACTAATTTAATTGTGTATTAAAAAATATATATGATATGTGAATTCCCAGTTGGGATTTCCCGCACAGTCTCTTATCGGTGAGTTACTAGCCGAATGCCTACATGCAGAAATGGAAGGCCAAGGCTTCGATGAAATAAACAAGTGGAAGACGAAATCGAAAAACACGGTAATTACTTTCCTTTCCTGGTACCTTATTATGGAGGATATATAAAAGTATGGACCTATTTTGACATTTTGTTGTTAAAAAGTTTTGTTGCTGCAGGAAACATCAAATGACAAATTACGGGTAGATCTATCAAACAATGTAGCTAAGACCCTCAAAATACCGAAAATCGGGAGGTACCGTCTTATGGGGGCTATACCAAAACATGGACCTCTGTTACAAAGTTTTTTGGAGAAGTGTTGTGGCCACTAATAACCTCAAATCTCAAATTAAGCTAGTTCTGTTAAAGCTAAAATCCTCAAAATATCAAAAATCGGGAGGTACCGTTATATGGAGGCTATATCAAAGTATGGACCTATCTTGACAATTTTTGTGGAAAATTTTTGTAACTGCAGAAAACATCAAATAACAAATTACGGGTAGCTCTGACAAACAATGTAGCAAAGAACCTCAAAAAAATTAGCTAATAGCCTCAAGATACTGAATATCCGGAGGTACCGTTATATGACAACCTTGAATGTCAAATTAGAGCTAAATCGGTTAAAAATTTTAGCTAAAATCATCAAAATACCGAAAATCGGTTGGTACCGTAATATGGGCGCTATACGAAAATATGAACCTATGTTGACGATTTTTAGTAAGAACTTTTGTGATAGCTGAGAACCTCAAATGTAAAATTACAGCTAAATAGTTTAAAAATTGTAGCTAAAATCCTCAAAATTCCGAAAATCCGGAGGTAGCCTTATATGAGGGCTATGTCAAACAAGTAAAAAAGTATCAGTCGGTTTTGCCGACAGAGATATACCCTCAGCCTATGCGAATTGAAACTTTCATCTGCCGGCAGATCAAATGTATTTAGGGTCCTTTTTTAATTTAAGCTCAAACGTGTTGAGGAGGAGGTACTTATGGGAATGAAACGACTTGGTTCATTACGGAAGTGGATCTTATTTTGGAAGTCATATCTTTTCGATAGATATCGCGTCCACTAGTCATTTCAGTGGGTCGTCGTATAACTTTTGGACCAGTATGTCAGGAAACATGGATTTGTCCACGGAAAATATAATATCGCTTTAAACAGGGCCACAACGAGCATCGGTATACATTTCCAAAGGATCATCGACCAGACCCTAAACTGCACTTACACACAAATGTTGAACTTTTGTGGGGGAGGCACCCTAAACTAAACAAAATTTGGACAAAATATTAGGAGATCCAAAGTTTGGACCGAATTGGTTGCCCCGTTCAAGCGATATCGTGCATAACATTTTATTGACATATTTTAAATAATGGAGGGGGAGGAATTTGTTGACCGGTATTGTCCATCTTCGAACTGAAATTAAGTTTGGACAAACAATAACGAAGGCAAAATTTTGGACCAAATCGGTTGATCAGCCACTACATAAGGTGGATAGGATTTTTTACACCTTTCAGGCCCTAAACTGCACTTAGAAACTTATGTTAAAGTTTTGTGGGGTAGGTACCCTAAGAAGAGGACCACTATGGGAAATTTTAGAAGTTAAACTAAATTTGGATAAAAGTTTGGAAGTTTGGACCAAATTGGAGATATCAGGAGATATCGTGGATATAATTTTTGTGACATTTTTGTACATATAGGTATTCCCCATCTTCGAACTGAAACTAAGTTTGGACAAAATATGACGAAGGCCAAATTTTGGACCAAATCGGTTGATCTGATCGGGAGTTATCGTGCTCTCCAGCCACCACTTATGGTGCCATAGGGGGCTTTTTCACCCTTCGTCTTTTTTCTCAAGAAGTATAGACTTGCCCATGAAAAAAACTTTTACCGTCGTAATTGAGGCAGCGAATGCAAGTTGCTTCAACGAAAATTTAGTGTGGGAGGTATCCGGAGGAGTGGACAAATATAATCCATATTTATACCTGATCTATACCTGGTAGATATATTAGGATGTGTAAATTATCGTCACTCCCATCAAGAGTTATCGTGCGCACAATTTTTCCGAACATTTTTTGAATTTTGGTGGCGGAGGTACATGTAGGAGTTTGGACAAAATATTACGAAGGCCAAATGTTGGACCGAATCGGCAGATCCGTTCGAGAGTTATCTTGCGCTCCGACCACTACACACGGTGTCATAGGGTTTTTTGTAACTTTCAGGCTATTTTCTCAGGAAGTATTCACTTACGCCTGATAAAACTTGTACCATTGTACGACATCAGATTTGATGTTGCAGGATTTGATAGCTTTAAGAGCCGCTCGACTATCCACAAAGATAGTCACCGGTTCAAAAATTTCTGCATCCAGACTTTATCTTCCAAATCGCGAAGATTTCAGCCTGGAACACACTACAGTTGCTATATAACCTGTAAGTGTTCTCAAGACCTAGACGCCAGCCCCAGTACCTTCTTCCATCTTGGAACCGTCTGTATAAAAAGCAGTTCCAGTCGTCTCTACTAGTAATAACGACATCTATATCGTCAAATATCAGGACTGCTGATTTATAATCGCTTAGTTTTCCACCCTTCAAAAGTTATCGTGCGCACAATTTTTCCGAATATTTTCGAACTTTTGTGGGGAGGTCTGGAAGGTGTGGACCTATAACCCATCTTCGAATTTAAACTAAGTTTGAACAAAATATTACAAAATCCAAACTTTCAACCGAATCGCTTGATCCGTTCGAGAGTTATCGTGCGCTCCAGCCAGCCAGACAGACGGATGGACATGGCTAAATCAACTCCAAATTGACTAAAACGGATTTCGTCCAAAAATACTTGGGGTCTAAAACCATTATTTCGATGAGGCACATTTTGCCCGTATGAAAGTGTATATACCCTCATTAGCGTAAATGCTGAGGGTATAAAGATGGACCTATTTTGACGATTTTTGGTGAAGCAGTTTCGCAACCACAGAGGACCTCAAATTACAAATTACAGCTAAAACGGTTGAAAATTGTAGCTAAAAATTGGAGCTATACCAAATCGTGGGCTAATATAGGGCATCTTCGAACTTGACCTGCCTATAGCTTAAAGATAATCGGGTGCAAAAATGTAGCGGTCTAGCTCAATTTTTGCGGACGGTAGAATGATTAAAACATACGGACATTTAAAGATCGACTCAGAATTTTATTCTGATGAAGAATATGTGTACTTTATAGGGTCGCAAATTATTATTTCAATGCGCTACAAACGGAAACAACAAACTTAATATAACCTCCATACTATGGTGGAGGGTGTAAATACACCAAGCTCCGTAGAGAGATGCAGAAAGTTATTCCGGAATTGTTTAACTTCTACCCTTCAACAATTCTTCTTAATATGTCAATATATAAGTTTTTGTACCCTCCACCATAATACGGAGGGTATAATTAAATTTGTTCTTCCGTTTGTAACACATAGAAATATTCATCGGAGACCCTATAAAGTGTTTATTCTTGATCAGGGTAAAATTCTTCGATATAACGATGTCCGTCTGTCCGCCCGTCTACCGAAATCAAGATGCAGCTCGCAATTTTTAAGATAGAGTTTTGTAATTTGGTATAGAAGTTTTTATTACTCTTAGGATGTTTGGTATTGCAGATGGGCTATATCGGTCCATGTTTTAATATAGCCTCCATAGAACGGTACCATCCGATGTTCGGGATTTTTAAGGTTTTAGCCTCATTATAACACCGAAATGGCTAAAATTTGGTACTTCGTCTTCTTTGGGGGTACAAAACTTTCCCCCAGAAATTTGTTGGTATAGGTCCACGCCTTCATATAGCACCCGGTTTTCGGTATTTGAAAGGTTGTGGCCAAAATAATCCTTCGAAATGTAAGAAATTTTATATTTGATCTTCGTTGGAGGTATAAAATATTCCTCCAGAAACTTGTTGGTACAGGTTCCTTAGTATGGCCCCCATAGAACGTTACCTCCCTATTTCCAGTATTTTGAAGGTTGTGGTCTCACTATTCCACCGAAATAGCTCAAATTTGGTATTTGGTCTTCATTTGGGGTATTAAACGTTCCATATGAAATTTGTCGGTATATCGTACCTTCCGATTTTCGGTATTTTGAATGTTTTAGCCTCATTATCTTACCGAAATGTCTTTGTACTTAGTCTTCGTCGGGGGTATACAACTTTCTCCCAGAAATAAGTCGGTATAGGTCCACGCCTTCATATAGTCCCCATATACCTCCCAATTTGTCGGTATTTTGAAGTTTGTGGCCTCAATATGCCACCGAAATAGTTTAGGGTCAAACAACTTTTCGCTTGATATTTGTCAGTATATCATTAGGGGCATACAACTTTCCACCTGAAATTTATCGGTATAGGTCCACGTCTTCATATTATCCTCATAGAACGGTACCTTCCGATTTTCGGTATTTTGAAGGTTTTAGCCTCAATATCCCACCGAAATGGCTGCAATGTAGTATTTGCTTTTCACTGGGGTATAACACTTTCCACCTGAAATTTGGGAGTTTAGGTCCACGTCTTTATATAGCCATCATGGAACGGTACCTTCCGATTTTCGGTAATTTCAAGGTTTCAGTCCCAATATCCCATCAAAATTGCTGAAATTTGGTATTTAGTCATCGTTTGCGGTATACAACTTTCCACATGAAATTTGCCTGTATAGGTCCAGGTGTTCATATAGCCCCCATAGAACGGTACCTCCCGATTTTCGGTATTTTGAAGGTTGTGGCCACAGCAACCCAGGTTAAAGCCTTTCTAACTGAAATTCCTCGGTATAGGTTCACGTTTCGATATAGCCCGCATAGAACGGTCCCTTCCGATTGTCGTAATTCTGAAGGTTATGACAATATCCATAGGGTTATAAAATATTCCAGAAGAGAATTGTCAGTATAGGCCCGCGGGTTACTATATCCCACATAGAATCGTATCTCTTGATGTTCGGTATTTTAAAGGTTTTATCGAAATATCGGAAAATTGGTATTTAGCTTTCTTTTATCCTCCGAAGGTTCCGCCAGAAATTTGAAGGTTTAGATCGACGTTTTTATATAGCCCCCATGGAATGGTACCTCTCAAATTTCGGTATTTTGGAAGTTATCCACATTGTTTTGCTTGCTGAAATTTTAGTCTTCTTCATAAACGAAAAGAAACTAATTGTTCCATTATACTTCAATATAAGTTGTGGTGGAAGGTATAACAAGTTCGGCCTGACCGAACTTAACGCCGTTCTTTCTTGTTTTTCTTATTTCATTATGGGATGCCACCGTGGTGCAATGGTAAGCACGCCCGCATTGTACTCTACATGCCCGGGGACGATTCCCAGGCCAGGCAACATTTAGATGCTACGGGCAATTATCGACATTGGCGACAATTCATGAGTATTTCAGACATGTAAAACTTCTCGGCACTCATTGATATGAGAGAAGTCTCCATTATACCTTCGGGAAACCTATGAAATTCCAATGTATTTAATTTCAAATTTATATGTGATGGCAAAAATTGGGAAATCGAATTCTGTATAAATACCTTCAGTATTCCTTTGCCTTCCTGATTTGTATGGCTTATATTTGATTGATCTTGTACAACCCAAGATGTCTTGTGTTTTGTAAACCATTCATCAGGTAAATCAATTACTTCATAATAGGCTTTTGTTTGTTATGACCTATTTAAGAGTAGTTGTCTTCAGAGGAGTGAAAAAAAGTCTCCCTAATCAACGATATATACAAGTCATACACTCATATATAGTGTTAATACTTTTTACAATTCCAGTCCAAGCCATAACATCTCATACAGATGTTCCTCCTGTAATGTCGTCCCCACTTTTGTAAATTGCAGATCATTTCAACTTTGTCACTTCACTTGTCACTCTCTAAATGTAATAAAATCACAACACTCTAGACTTCAGAAAAGTTCAAATTGCATGACATTTGTGTATGTATGTGTGTCTGTGGGTGTGTGATTCTGACAACAGATGTCACTGATATAAAGCTTAATTTCAATTGTGGTAGTTACCCAGTAAAGAAGTAAAGAATGAATGAATCTGTGGTCATTGTTGAGAGAGACTTCTTCTACAACTCACGTGGAAAGACACCCAATCATATGTGTGTGTTGTGGGTACGTACGTATGCAGCATTACTCCCATTTACTAGACATTATGTAATCTTTTCCAGCTGTTGTCCATCCATCCATCCACTCGGCCATAATGGAATGGAAACTAAGTGTTATACTTTACGTTCTAGTGGCCTCGACACAAATGGAAATATTACAAAGTTGTTAAGTTTTCAACAAAACAAAGTATGTGTTTGGGCGTGTGTGTATGTATAGTTTCGTGATGTGAAATAATTGGTTTTGTCATCTAAAAGAAGATGAGGAAAGGGGGCCGGCATTTTTCATTCACAATTGTAAATTTTGGTTTTATTGCTCGACTGTTGACATTTAACAAAAATGTGTCAAAAACAGTTTTATTAACGCATTTACTAAGCTGTTTGATGGATGTTCTGTTGAGATTGCGTGATTTTATAAAACGACATACATACACCATGGGGAAGTATGGTAGTTCATGTTGGGGAGGCAAATTAACAACTTTAAAGAGGCTTTAAGACAATTTTGCGAAAATAAGGGCACATTTTACAACTAAAGTCTTTAGTAATAAACAGCTAAATATTATAAACAAGTTCGGTAAAAAATTCGTAAAAATTTAATTTTTTATTTTTTAATAAATTAATTGAATTAATCGAGTTAACATGGCCTATCATATCATAAAACTTAAAAATACTTCATATCTACAAATTTGTAAAAATAGTTGTATAAATAGAAGTTATCAAAATCAGCCTTTGTCTTCTAGCCACTTACATTCAAAATATGCCTGATGAGCTGGCTTAAACCACCAGCGAAACGATCGTAGCATAGTGGTTGGGTGTGTGGTACTTCGCTAGAATTCAATTTTCCTTAGGCCATGTTAGCTCGATTATTTCAATTAATTAATTAAAAACTTTCATAAATAATGGCCTTCGTCCGAGTACGGGTGGGTACGAGTGGGTACTAGTTCTTCCTGACAGATGGTGCTAGCTCCGTTTTTAAACAGCTCAACTGGTAAGCCATGAGCTCTTTCTGTCTTATTAGTCTTCACTCGGTTTATTGCTGTCTTTAACTCTTATTGGGCGGGCGGTATACATTCAACACCATTTTCTGGGATTGGAACTACGATATCTTCGTCATCTTCGCTACTATTGGATACCAACAGTTTGGAAAAATACTGCTTCCACATCCTAAGCACACTATTTGTATTACGGATACGTATTACCAAGCAAATATCGATCTTTTGATTCTTACTTAGAACTCAAGAATCGATCTTTCGATCTTTTGATTCTTACTTAGAAATTAAAAAATCGATTTGTCGATTCTTACGTAGGAATCAAAAATCGATCTTTCGATCCTTTGATTCTTACTTAGAACTCACTTGGATAAAAGAATCGTTCGATCGAGATGACTCCTTAGTTGAAAATGTGAACGTTTTAGTGTACAATGCTTCGCGTTTAACACTGCCGTACCGTTGTGTTAACTTTGTTCATCAGTACAACAAATAATATAATATTGTTGTCTTCCTCTTACCAATGTAATCTGTATATTTCATTTTCGTGGTACATCAAAAAGTCAAAACAGAATTGATCTTTCGATTCCCACTGCAAGAATCGAAGAATCATAATAGAAAATCATACTTTCGATTCTCTATGAAGTCAAAACTCGATTCCTATTTTTAGATTCTTCAAATTAAAGAATCGAGGAATCGATTACTCGAAAATCGACTTGCGTATCCCTAATTTGTATGTGTTACCAAATTATATTGCTGGTCTCTACAGGAGGATGTGATAGTACCAAAGCCATCAGATTCATGTTTCACTCTTCGGTAAAATTTTCAGATTTCATTCTGATTCCAGTACATCTCGATTTTCGCACTTGCTACTGCTTGTAGAGTAGCCCTATATGGCGCATTATTCTTTTCGGTAGCAACACGAAACTCCAGTGCTGATATGTTATCGGAAGAGGAGTGCGTTGATTAAGCAACTGGGCCAGTTAAAAGTGTGGCTATTCCACAAAAGTTCAGAAATGTTCGGAAAATTTGTGCCCACGATAACTCTTAAAGAATGTAACCATATTTTTCACATCGTGAAATTTCTTCCAGACTTAGATGAGGTTCCAATATAGACTCAATCGGTCCACTTCTTCGGGTACCTCCCACACAAAATTTCGGAAAAGTTTAGTTTAGGACCTGCTCTCGAATCGCTGTGATTTTTGTTGTAGTAACTTGTATGCACTGCCCCCATACGACGCTATAAGTTTCATTAGGGGCAAGTCCATACTTCCTGAGAAAATAGCCTGAAAGGTACAAAAAACCCCTATGACACCGTGTGTAGTGGTTGGAGCACAATATATCTCTCGAATGGATCTGCCGATTCGGTCAAAAATGTGGCCTTTGTAATATTTTGTGCAAACTAAGTTTTAGTTCGAAGATAAGCCATATCGGCCCCCTCCTTCAGGTACCTCCCCCACAAAAGCTCAAGAAAGTTTCGGAAAATTGTGCTCACGATAATTCTTGATGGGAGGTACCGATTTGGTACATACTTTACACATCCTAATATATCTACCAGATATAGATGAGGTTCGAATATGGACTATATTTGTCCACTCCTTCTGGTACGTCCCACATAAAATTTTGGATAAATTCACTTTAAGACCTGCTCTCGAATCACTTTGGTTTTTGTTGAAGCAACTTGCATTCGCTGCCTCAATTACGACAGTAAATGTTTTTTCAGGGGCAAGTCTATACTTCTTGAGAAAACAGCCCGAAAGTTGTAAAAACCCCTATGGCACCATATGTAGTAACTGGAGAGGTTGAACCGAATACAGTGTTCTTCCACACTTTGGATATTAAAATATTTCTTCGAATATTAGACCAAATTCGAAGGTGGGGCTTATAGGTTCGAAAATATTCGCAAACATGGTACGCCCGATTTCTCATAGAAGTAGCAACCGATTTGGTCCAAACTTTGGATCTCTAAATATTGTCGAAACTTTGTTTAGGTTCAAAATTTTTGTGTGGTTCTTATCGAAGGTTTCCTAGTGGCCCTGTTTACAGCGATATTATGTTTTTCGTAGGCTAGTGTGATAAAAAAGCTCTATCTATCGATATCCCCGCAAATTGTTGAGCTGTCGGTTCATACGCCTAAAATTTTGAAAAATAAAATATTTAAAAATTCCTATTGTGTTGTAATAAGAACATGTATATATACATATATATATGAATCTTTAGCAGCATTTGATATCTATCCGTGGATGCTAAAATAGTTGCTAAATTTATTTTTATTTTCGCGGAAAATCAAAAAATATTGAAGAAATCTTGGAATAAATTTTATTTATTCTAAATCAGAGTCCAAAAAATCTCTAAAAAAAATTATTTAAAAATACGTGCAGAATCTAGACAACTCGTAGAAAAATGTGAGACCAAAATTATAAAGATCGCGTTTATAACTTGCATATTACAGCAACAACAAAGAACGGAAACTTATTGTTAGAAATTATTTCAAAAATATATTTTTGGTGAAATACGAAAAATTTGAAAAATAAATGTTGGGAGTTATTCTACTATTTCGCTAAATTTCCATACAAAACCTGAAGTATTTTGCTAAAACTTCTTCGAGGAAAATAGTTTGTCATCGTGAAAGTATATTTGCTTAGAATGATAAGTAGACATCGGATTTTTGCATGTTTTTTATTTCTTATCCGATTGGACTCAAATTTTGGATCTAGGCGTTTTAAGGGTACATTTTTCGATATTTGGGGTCATATCAAAAATATGCAAAAAATATGCAAAATATATGCAAAAAATATGCAAAAATAATGCCAAAAAATATGCAAAATATGCAAAAAATATGCAAAATATGCAAAAAATATGCAAAATATGCAAAAAATATGCAAAATATGCAAAAAAATATGCAAAAAATATGCAGAATATGCAAAAAATATGCAAAATATGCAAACTGTTTTTGGGCGAAAATCGTCATAAAAGTCGTAAAATTTACAATAAAAGTTGGAAAAATCATCAAAAAAGCTTTCAAGTGTCCTAAATTAAGACTGTTGGCCATTTAACGTCGATTTTTAGCAGATTATTATGTTATTGATACATCTTACGACAGTGTGGTGTAGGGTATATGATATTGTAATACTATTTTTTATTGTTAAACTATGCAAAAATAAAAATTTTATAAAACATCAATCATTTTACGTAATTTTATGTAAATTCAATATTTTCTTTGCCTTCATTTGTAGCTTTAGGCTGGTTTCAACTCAAAGGGAAGAAATCGATGTCAGATTTTTTTAGGCGGGGGTTGCCGCCTGAACTGTTTACTTAGATTAGATTTTAGATAGATTTAAGATTAAGATTGGCAATTGAGCACCATTGGAATAAGTTAACACGTGCTACTGGGGCCTCGAAGTTATGAAAATCTCGTCTCTCTCGGCGGCCCATATCTGTGGAACGGTTAAAGCTATTTGCCCGTATTATGCATTAACTTAAAGGCCATTCTGTTCATTTTATGTTTAAAAACAAAATGCGTAAGTATTACTGAATTCGACATAGAAAGCCAGTGTCCCGATTAACGTGACTACGTACACCTTAGGGCGAAAATGGAGCCTATCTGGGTACAGCCGACTACTTGGTACAGCGAACTACTTGGTTGTAATATGTGGTGAGCTCGACTCGGAGTTAATGTGACTTTTTTTATGAATTTCGAACAGTTGTTCTCTTGTAAGTTTGGGTCGCATATTTCCGGAGAAGTTTCCATCTTCGCTTTGTCAAGATTTTTGTCGGCATTTGACTCTTTACGGTATTTTGCACTGTCGGATCAACCAATGCCAAGCCAACAAGTTCAGGATTAAGATGCCACAAGTGATTTATCATTTTGTTATTTCTTTTTCTGTCTATGTTTTCGTATTTCAATAGATTTTCAATGAGGTCTAGGTCTTTTTTTTTGATGCTAAACGCTTCGTAGAATCTGAAGAACCATCTGTCCCGAAAATAATCAAGCGCGGCTTCAACAAGAACTCTTAACCATGAAATTGTCATTGCTGCTGGACCCCTTTAAAGTGTCCTATAGCTACGTTAGTCGTATCATTTTATCTACAGTAAAAGCTCTCAGAGAGGACCCTAACATATATAAGATCTTTAGAAGCTTTATCCGTTTATTCCAGAGAATAAACAGTGAAAAATACTCGCAACAGCTTCAGGGAAGGGTTAAGATTCCCCAAAACAATGCTATTTGCGTGCACTGGCATGGAAAACTATTGCCAGGTATTGCCAAAACAGTGCAGAAAGAACGGGTTGCTGTTCTGGTATCATCTGGTATGGGGGTAAAGGTCAACTCCTGGGCGTTCCTGAAACTGACAGTAGCTCAGGGGGGAAACAAGCAGACTTAGCAGTGTACGAATGCCTAGAATAATGGGGTCTTACCAGCTTGAGCAGATGTTAGGTCGAGAGCTTCTGTACATCCGTACAGACTTATTAAATGTATTGTTGAGAGGGATTTTTGACTGCAAGTTTGGCAGCACATCCGTACATTAACCAAACATATTCACGCGATTTATATAAGAATAGTTTGCGATTGACTAATCCATGTTCGATATAGGCGAGAATGTTTAAAACTACTTCCCAGCTGACTTCCCAACAACAAGAGGTCGTAGAAGGACTTTGTTTTTTCATCTTTCGAGCCTGGTTTAACGCGCCCAGAACGTTTTTTATATTGTTTATTTATTTTGTATTAAACGACAACAACTGAGTTATAAATGAGAGTGTGGGTTCTTGATTTTACAAAACGTATAATGAACAAGATAATGTTTATGTAGTTATAATATAGGATGTATTGGGTAAACATAATCAAGAGGTTGAAAAGGATTAGAGACAATAGATTGAGTTTAATACAAAAAATAGTGAAAACGAAATTCAGAAATATCTTTAGGTCCAAAATAAAACCTAAACCGCATTGAAGATTTATTGAAATACGAAACAAATATCAGATAAAGGAAATAACAAAATAATAAATCATCTGTGGTATCTTAACAAAGCAAGCAAAATGAAATGGAAAAAACTACTTGGTGATGAACTCGACTCTTTGCACGGCTATGTCGTTAACAAATTTCAAATTGTTTACCATCCTTTACCCTTCCTGGTAATTGATGTTCTTTAGTCAAGTTGCAGGATCTTTTTCAAGATATTCGGAGTTAATGCTCAATCTCTTGAACAACAAGTAAGTATCCGCTGTAATTACGTCTGGTAGACTTTTCTGGGAATTTCGGCAGTTGTTCTTTTGTTAGTTTGGTTTACCCAGATGGCTCCAAAATCACATTATGTCAGTCCCTTATATAAATTTAAATATGAACAAAATGTAAAAGACATTTGTTTTCATTCCAAAAAAATGATAATATGGGAAGAAAAAAAATAATAAGAAAATAAGTTACAATGTTTTATTTATAAAAGTACTTAAAACTAGAAAATAATTTTTAATGATAGATTCTCTCAAATAAAACGCTTGCCGTTTAATATTGCCACAATTTTTAATTCAATACAAGCATTTCATTTGAGAGATTTCATCATTAAAAATTATTTTCTAGTTTTAAGTGCATTTATAAATAAAACACTGTAACTTATTTTGTTAACAATTTTTTATTTTTAACTTTTCAGCATTTAATTTTTTTGACCACTGAGAACCTCATAACAAAATTATAGACAATTTAGGCCGAAATGTAGATAAAAACTTTAAAATACTTGAAATCGTGTTGTACCGTTATATAGATTTTCATAATTATGAGGCCCCAGTGGGATGTGTTAACATATTCCAATGGTGCTCAAACATTAACAATCTTAAAATCTAACCAAACTAACAACTTTAGAGGAGTGCCGCATAAAAAATCCGACATCGATGTTTTCCCTTTGAGTTAAAACCAGACTAATGCAACAAATTAAGACAAAAAACAAGTAAGAACAGACTATAGTCGGACGGGGCCGACCATGTGATACCCTATACCACTAAACGCGTCTTCTTGGGATAAAGTTATAAGATGTGCATTAGAAATTTTACCAATTTTCACACAAAAGTTTTGATCAATTTAACCCGCTAAATATTATCCGATCATACCGTTGACTTGCACGCTACTTCTTCATCTCAAACCAAAACTACGTTTAAAATTTCGCGCCGATCGGACTATTATTGCGACCTACAGAGCGGCTACAAAATCGAGCAAAAATTTTGTTTTTGGTCCATTTCATCCCTTTAACATTTCACGATCATCGCCAAAAACTAATCAGTTCTATTCTGGTCCAAACCCGACCTCCATACTAAATTTCGTGACAATCGGTCCATAATTGCGGCCTCTAGCTTGATTACAATTTTTAATGGACGGACAGACGGACGGACGGACGGACGGACACACATCGCTAAATCGCTTTATCTCGTCGAGATATGAAGTTTGGTATACCACATGAGGGGTCTACGACGAATATTTCGCGGCGTTACATGAATTTTTGGGAAAACAAACTTATTATACCCTTTTCCACATTGTGGTATTGGGTATAAATATTGAGATTTACATAAAATATTTGACAATTTAACAAATTTCAAATTTTCTAATAGGTTAATAATAAAAAATGGTATTACAATATACATATAACGATATTTTTATGTCCACACTGTGGTAAGGGGTCCCCATAGCACAATAATCTGCTAAAAAAGCGACGTTAAACGGCCAACAATCCTAATTTAGGACACTTTGAAGTTGTTTTGATGATTTTTTCCAACTTTAATTGACTTTTATGACGATTTTCGGCCAAAAACTGTTTGCATATTTTGCATATTTTTTGCATATTCTGCATATTTTTTGCATATTTTGCATATTTTTTGCATATTTTGCATATTTTTTGCATATTTTGCATATTTTTTTGCATATTTTGCATATTTTTTGCATATTTTGTGCATATGCAAAATATGCAAATATGCACAATAAGTACAAAATATGACCCTGCCATTGAATTTAGATTTCTTTGAAACGAATTTTGGTCCAATCAGAACCTTCGTATCTTTAATATTAAAAAATATGCAAATATGCAAAATCCGATGTCTAATGATAAGCAATAGAGTTAGGAAGTACAGAGTAATATTGAAATCACAACCAAAGAAAAAACACAAAAGTTAAAAAGCGTGTAATTCGTGAATCCGTTTAAATTAGTTGAGGTGCATGTGCTTTTCGGATACAGGGAGTCCATGTCTGTCAATATGCATGGATTTTCCCATGTTTCATTCAGCGGCCAAAGTGTGCCATCAGTTGCATCTTACTATTCAAAAAACCTTCAAGTGGGCAAAAATTACACGATGTGCATATGATTATAAGGTGCATCCGATTTCAATGGCCGCCTATTAAAAATACGTCAATATAAATTATTTTAGACAGATTCGTCAAGAACTGCGGATGTGCCACCGCATTCTATTTTGGGATAAACAGGGATATTACTCCTGAATCTTTGTAATTTGTGGCACACCTTTTTGGCAAATATTATAATCGTGTATAAAGGATTACATTTATGCAAAAATAATCAAAGAAAATCGCGGTTCAATTCGCGGAATTGTCAAAATATATTTTTGCAGATTTTCCTACTTTCAAGGTATCTATATCCGGCGTTTTAGTAGATGGATTCGAACGCGGAAGAGCTCATTAGATTCGGCACGTAAAAAAACTAAAATCACGCGGGGTTCAGGGGTACCTGTACGACAGTTGTAAATTTTAAAGCCAAAAAATAGGTTTTTTCAGAAAATTTACGCACCAAATTTTTGCCTTTGGACTCCTCTTACTAGGAAGCTGTACGGAGCACACTCATGAGATATACATCGAACGACGTGGAATCGCGAGTTCTACAATCCTATAAACTAGTTTGGATAATTATCTAGTTGCACCATCTAATTATAAGAAAAATTCGAAAACACTGAAATCAAAACTTCAAAATGTCAGCATCGATTTTAGGGGGATGCAGTGTATATATCGAAAAGTCATACACTAGAACCATGTTGCCCAAGGGGTATTATTTAGTTCTTTCTTTGAGCACAGGTTCGAATTTTGCGTGGTTTGGCCAGAAATCAAAAAAGAAAAGAAAAAAACATGTTTACTTCAACACATTTTTCCCATTTTTATACCCTCCACCATAGGATGGGGGTATATTAAGTTTGTCACTACGTTTGTAACTACTCGAAATAATAATTGTAGACCCCACAAACTATATATATTCTTGATCAGCGTGCAATTCTACATCGATATAGCCATGTCCGTCTGTCTGTCTGTCCGTCTGTGGAAATCACTCTAGCGTCCGACCGGATTGACGTAGGTGGATGAAATGTTGGGAAAATCTATTATTTGAACGTAGGACTTTTGGTATTGAAAGTGGGCTATGTAGGTCCACGCTTTCGTATAGCCCCCATACAAAATGACGCGTGACGCGTCGTCGTTTTAAGGGTTTTTTTTAAAGATATTTGTCCCATTTTACCACCGAATTGGTTGTAATTTGGTATTTTGTGTCTCCAGAGGCCAAAAAACATTCCTATTAAAGTTGGTTTATATAGGTCCACGTTTTGGTATAGCCCCCATATAACGCCCCATATAAAGTACGCGTCATTATACCCTACACCACTATGTGGAAAGGGTATTATAAGTTTGTTTTGGGAAAAATTCATGTAACACCGCGAAATATTCGTCGGAGACCCCCAATGTGGTATACCAATCTTCATATCTCGACGAGATAAAGCGATTTTGAGATGTGTGTCCGCCCGTCCGTCCGTGTGTCCGTCTGTCCATTATAAATTGTAATCAAACTCCAGGCCGCAATTATGGACCGATCGTCACGAAATTTGGTATGGAGGTCGGCTTCACATCAGAATAGATCGCTATTTTAATTGGTGATGATCGCAAAATATTTAGCGGGTGAAATTGACCAAAAACATAATTTGTATCCAATTTTGTAGCGGCTCTGTAGGTCGCAATAATAAGCCGATCAACGCGAAATTTTAAGTAAGGTAAGAGTGTATGACAATGAAGATGCCTGCAATTTGAGATGGCGATCAGATAATATTTAGAGGGTTAAATGGACCACAACTTTTGTGTGAAAATTTTTAATATACAGCTTATATCTTTGTTTCTGAAAGACACAATCCTCCCACGTGAGTTATATTTGGAAGCCGATCTCTTGACCTTTCCATTGATGTCAATTATGTTGATGTACGTGATCAGATAACATAGTTACAGCCTAATATATCCAGTTTTTTGCTTGTAGTGTAATCATTAAGAAGCTAGAGGTCGCAATTATAGCTCAATAGTCACGAAATTTTGCACGAGGTAAGAGTTTAGGTAAAAGAAAATGTCTATAATTTTTCATGATGATCTGATATTATTTACCGGGTGACATAGACCATTACTTTCGTATGAAAAATATACAAATTTTATTTTTGGTCCATATTTTAATTCCTGGAGGGCATATGCCGGCAAAGTAGCCTACAAATGGAAAAATAACTACTGACCTTTCCCCTGATGCAAATTGCAATAATGTATCTGCTAGGTAACGGGCCTACTGCCTAATATATAATGGGTTTTGTATAGAGAATCACAATTTCCTCCAATGCTACAAATTAAGTTATTGATATGTGACCTAGTTTTTATCGCCGATTCCGAACGGCGTGTCCTAAGTTGCCACTTGTAGAGACGGTTTTCTTGGCTGAAATACTCAGGAAATATCGCCAAAATTACAAAGGGGTATTTTGCCACTGTTTAAAATTTGGTGTGACCAGGCCTGGGAATCGAACCCCGACTTTCAGCGTCCGAGGCGGTTGCACATAGCTAATTCCTGGAGGTTGTGGTGTAGGGTATCACATGGTCGGCCCGTCCGACTATAGCCTTTGCTTACTTGTTTTAATATATTTTGAATGTATTAGTCCCATATGACAACAGAATCGGTTGCAACTTTGTATTTTGTGTTTCCAGAGGCTAAGAAACATTTCGATCATAAAATGTTTATATAGGTCCACGTTCTGATATAGCCCCCATAGGACGATATCTCCCGATTTTCGGTATTTTGCAGGTTTTGGCCACATTATCACAGCGAGATGGCTGAAATTTGGTATTTAGTCTTTGTTGGGGATATAAAACTCCCCCCCCCCCCCCCCCCCAGAAATTTGTAGGTACAGGTCCGCGCCATCATATAGCCCCAATAGAACGGTAACTTCCGATTTTCGGTATTTTGAAGGTTGTGGCTACATTAATCCACCGAAATGGCTAAAATTTGGGTGGAGGGTATAAAAAGTTCGGCCCGACCGAACTTAACGCTTTTCCCACTTGTCTATATTACCACCAACGCAGCTTCCACGAAAATTATTTGTTATGGTCCATATTATGAGATCGTGGCTAAAACACTTCAATTAATATAAATATATTCATATATTATATAATATATTAACAGTTCGCAACTTATTAAATTGTGAACCTCAACTTCAACGATTGAAAAACTTTTTTGAATATTACCATATATATCTGTCGGCAAAGCCGACTGTTACTTTTTTACTAGTTTTCTGTAAAATGTTGCGAACTATAAATCTCGAAGGGAACAAACGATTTGGTCCAAACTTTGCACAACGTATTATTCCCTCCTTAGATCAGGTTAGAATATGGACTATATCTACGGTGACCAATATTTATGAATGAAAAAAGAGCACATATACAAATGTGTAAAAAGTTACAGCCAAAAAAGAGGACCGAAAACCTTTGGAGGTCTTCTAGAGAACACAGAGGAATTTTGGAGGTCTTCTAAAGGCAACTGAAGACCTTTGGGGGTCTTCTAAAGACAACAGAAGACCTTTGGAAGTCTTCTAAAGACAACAGAAGACCTTTGGAAGTCTTCTTAAGACACCAAAAGATCTTTGGAGGTCTTTTAAACGCAACTGAGGACCTTATAAAGACAACAGAAGGTCTTCTTAAGACACCAGAAGACCTTTAGCGGTCTTCTAAATCAACTTAAGACCTTTGGAGGTCTTGGCGCCAACAAAAGACCTTTGGAGGTCTTCTAAAGGCAACTGAAGACCTTTGTGTGTCTTCTAAAGATCTACAGACAACAGAAGACTTCAGGTGGGCTTTAATAGATAGCATAGGATCTCCTGAGGTCTTCTAAAGACAAAAGAAGGCCTATGGAGGTCTTTTAAAGCCAACATAAGACTTTTGGAGGTCTTCTAAAGATGACAGAAGACCTCTGGTGGTCTTCAATAGACAACATAAGATCTTTGAAGGTTTTCTAAAGACAACGGAAGACCTTTGGAGGTCTTCTAATGCCAACAGAAGACCTTTGGAGGTCTTCTAAAGACAACAGAAGACCTCTGGTGGTCTTCTATAGAGAACATGAGACCTTTGGCGATCTTCTAAAGATAACAGAAGATCTTTGGAGGTCTTCTAAAGGCAACAGAAGACCTCTGGAAGTATTCTAAAGACAACAGAAAAACTTTGGAGGTCTTCTAAAGACAACAGAAGGCCTCTGATGGTCTTCTAAGATAACATAAGGCCTTTGGAAATATTCTAAAGACAACAGAAGATCTTTGGCGGTCTTCTAAAGACAACAGAAGACCTTTGGTGACTTTCTAAAGTAACAGAAGGCTTTGAAGATCTTTTAAAGACTACAAAAGACCTCTGGTGGTCTTCTATAGACAACTGAAGATCTTTGGCGGTCTTCTAAAGACAACAGACGACCTTTGGAGGTTTCTAAAGCCAACAGAAGGCTTTGGAGATCTTATAAAAACTACAGAAGACCTCTGGTTGTCCTTTATAGACAACATAAGACCTTTGGAGATATTCTAAAGACAACAGAAGATCTTTGGATGTCTTCTTAAGACAACAGAGGACTTTTGGAGGCCTTCTAAAGACAAGAGAAGACCTGTGGTGGTATTCTATAGACAACAAAAGACCTTTGGAGATCTTCTTAAGAAAATTGAACATCTTTGGAGGTCTTCTAAAGACAACAGAAGATCATTTGTGGTCTTTTACAGACAACAGAAGACTTTTGGAGGTTTTCTAAAGCCAACGGAAGGCTTTGGAGATATTCTAAACACTACATAAAACCTCTGGTGGTCTTCTATAGACAACATAAGACCTTTGGAGTTCTTCAATGGACAACATAAAACCTTTGGAGATTTAAAAAAAACAACAGAAGATCTTTGGAGGTATTTTAAAGACAACAGAATACCTTTGGATATTTTCTAAAGCCAACAGAAGGCTTTGGAGGTCTTCTAAAGACTACAGGAGACCTCTGGTGGTCTTATATAGACAACATAAGATCTGTGGAGGCCTTCTATAGATAACCGAAAACCTTTGGAGGTCCTCTAAAGGCAACTGAAGACCTTTGGAGGCATTCTAAAGCAAACAGAAGACAGTCGGAGGTCCTCTTAAGACAACATAAGACTTTTGGAGGTCTTCTTTAGACAACAGAAGAAATTTGGACTTATTCTAACGACACAAGAACACCTACAAATGCCTAGGGTTTCTTCGTTTCATTCCCAGTTGTTCGGGTAACTAGGGAATAACTAGCAATTTTGCTGGCTACTGGTAAACACCCCTAGTTACCGCCCAATCTACTCGCAATGTTATAGACTGGTGAATTTAACATGGGGATGTCATAGGAAGGGGTCTATTGCCCCCTCACTGCATTACCAGTAACCAGGCAATTCGATAGTCTTGTAAAGTCAATTGTCCCTTCATTGCATTACCAGTAACCAGGTAATTGGATAGTCTTGGGAAACTCAATTGTCCCTTCATTGCATTACCAGTAACCAGTTAAATCGATAGTTAGAAATGATAGCCAAATTCACTAGTATGTTTTGATCAGCTAAATGTGTAAATGCTTAACGTGTAAAGGATATTATATCAGTTTAAAAAAAGATAATTATAACAGTTAATATGTATATGCGCCAACCAAGCTTTATTTAATTACATGACGTGTATTGTATGTACATATATCACAAAGTACAATTTAATGTTAATCTTTTGATTCTTGTTATTGAAACTTGTGTGTGAATCCATAAACTAGAACTGTATATTTGGTCCTGGGAATGTTCATCTCAAGTGTCCTTCAGATAATTCAGAAGTACCTGAAATAAAATGTACAAAATGTAATGAGATAATAAAAAAAATCGATACTTACCAAATATTCTTCTGTTCTTCACGTTTGTTGTATCTTCATTTAACAACAACTTTTTGCACATCAACGCATCAAAATACGTCTTTTATAAATTCAGAAAAAAATTAAATTAAATTGACATTTTTTCTATTTTGTTTTCAAAAAGAGAAATAATAATTTTGAAAAGAGATTACAACTATCCATCGGTAGTCTATAAAATAGTCAATATGTTACACTCCGCATTACCAGTAACTAGTGAATTAACATGGTAGGCAGGGAAGACCATTTCCAGTGACAAAAGCAGGCTATAGGCTATTTTGTGTGCCATTTTTGGGTGTAAAGTAACTAGGATCAATGCGTAACTAGTTACATAACTATGTCAATGTATACAATTGCTATTTCTTGAACAACTGGGTTGTTTTTCCTAGGTATTTACATGTTCACATGTATATGTAAAACAAATCAATAATAGAGGACATAGAGTACGTCTTCTATTTTTGATAATAAAAATAGGAGAAAAAAAAACAATTCAAAAAATAGAGCACGGTTGCCTATAATAGAGAACGGTTAGTCACCGTAACTATATCGCTCTGCTTTTTGGGGAACTTCCCACTCCTCTCGGATCGTTTTAATTTTTTTAAACCCGTTGTTCTTGTGGCCCCCTTTACGAAGGTACACTTTTCCCATAGTAATTCCTGACCTAAAAGCTCCAAAATTTTTTTTTTCAAATCTGCAAGATAACTTTCGCAGGTAGTTTTTGATTGGTCTGAACTTTGCACATAATAGCTTTGTTCCTTTACTTTTTTAATGGTAAGGGTGGTAAAAGAGAAAAGTGTCAAAATTGCTCAAAATTGCTCTCTAATGAACATTTTTACCAGAAAAGTAAAGGAACGGAAAAATTGTAGATCTGGCAGCAATGTCAAAAAGAAACATAAAAAATCAATTTTCGTCTTTTATTTCACAGTTTTAATTTAGTTTTGTCAGCGTTCGACTTTTTCTTCTGTTTTTCGTCCAGTTTCGTCGTTAATCGCCAAACAAAAGTCGAAAAATCAGTTCTGCCATTTTTTACCTGCAGAAATTTTGCTGGTAGCCTGTGGTAGAAGAGAAAGCCATTTTCGCTTTCTCTCCACTCTCACTCTCTTAAAAATTGCTTCCAGTTTTGCCACTTTTCGGGGTTACGGAACGCTTTGCAGGTTAAAAATGGTAACAAATGGTAGAAATGGTAACCTCAGGTAAGTAAAGGAACACAGCTAATATTATTTCTTCCAGTCATATATCAGGTTGGACTATATCAATCCCTTCCCAAACAAAATTTGGAAAAAGTGTAGTTTGAGGTCTCAGGTCGGATTTATTTGAAGTTTTTTTGCAGAAGGTTATTTTCACGATCCTTATTACAACATTAAATTTTTTTCCGGGAGTACATACTTCCTGAGATAATGACCTTAAAGCTCCAAAACCCTAAAATGGCTAGAGGGAATGATAACTCTTAAACTTTCTCAAAGATTTCTTCTAGACTTAGTTTAACGTAATAAAATATTTCGAATTCTCTATGAATCAGATGTTTACTTTCTAAAAAATTTTGATATATGTCAAAGAATTGGTATAGACCCACATTACGGTGCCTATAGATTCAACGTATTGTGAAGCTAACTCGTGGTATAAAATCAGTACATTTTATATACGACATTTCCGTCACCACAGCTAACTTTCTCACTTGTTTACTTAGTAAGTACATCCGATTCGGACATTTCAGTTGCAGATTTAAGGACCATTAAAATATTTGCAGAGGTCATCAATAGTTGGGGTCTCATAAGATTTTTTACCTTTCTTTCATATTAGGGTGTTTATTTTGTAAGTGTGGATAACAGTGACTTGCTCCGTCAACTCTGTGGTCATAACATTTCCCTCAAACTCTGTCCTTCCCAGGTATATCTGCTGCCCGTTCCATTATCCATTCCATTATAAAATTTTTCATATTTTTTTTACATTTTCCTTATCCATAGCAAAAATTACATTTTATTACAATGTTTGTTTTAAAGTATGTTGCAATTTGAATTGAGCACAGCAAAAACCACCTTAAATCCATCAACATATCCATAGTTTGTATGTTTCACTTTGGTGGTTTTATTACAATGTTTTAAAAAATTCCAATTAAGATTAGCCACAAGATAATTTATTGAACACCTTCTGCTACTGTACGAAGGCAACAACCAATCAACCAAGTACACACAGCATAAAAGCACACGCAAAATCCAGGTGTTTTTGTTCTGTTTCTTTACCTCAAGTTTAATCCTCATTCTCTATACTATGTATGTGAAATAAAAATTATACTATGAAATCCATGGTGGATTTATCTACACCTTGCAAAGTAAATAATATGTTCGAATAGTTTTTGCCTCTCTCGTTGACTGGTGACCGCATGACTGTTTGTCCTGTGTATCCTTAATCCAGTGAATTATGTATTTTTGCAAAGGAACAACAAAAAACTAAAAAGGATGGCTTAATTCATCAAACCACAATCAGCAGATGCTTAGCGTGAAATGAAGGAATGTTAAAAATAAAATAAACCCTAAAATCAACAATCATTAAAAACAAAAACACATTGTATTCAATGGAAACCATAATAATACGCATGTGGTAGATTACGGCATGTGTCTTTATGCGGTTATGAATGTTGTAGTTATTTTGTGTTTGCTCAAATTAGGAAAAAAGATTGGAAATTCAGTTTTTTGTTATTTGCCTAGGATTATTTTCATCAATTTATATTTAATCCGTTGCTTTTTTTATGGTCGATTTCATTGTAGAATGGATACTATTGATGCTGTTTAAAAATATTTTTTATACAATTTTGAAAAATTCTGTCGTTTGTTTAAATTTTAATTAGGTTAGGTTAGGTTAGGTTGAAAAGAGGGGTGATTCAAGATCACCACATGTCCTTAAAAAGAAAGGGCATACACTGAAACCAGAAGAGGCCTGTTGTGCGCTCTAATTTTATGTGTCCTGGAAGTTGTTGTTAGTTTAGGAGTTCCGTCCCATTGACGTAGTCCCTCAAGTTTTTGAACCCGATGTCCTTGATATGGACGAGTCCTGTAATTATGTCGTTTCCCATTAGTTGAGTTCTCAAGTTTGTGGAAGCCTGGCAGTGGCAGGGATAGTATTCCAACGTTTCGTTGTCCTCGCCACATGCCCTGCATTCACTATTCTCTGCACAGTCTATCCTGTGCAGATGCGCTTGTAGTCCTAGATGCCCTGTGAGGACACCGATCAGTCTACTGATATCCTTTTTACTCACCACTAGGAGGTCACTTGTTTTGTCCTGGTCTGGGTTTCCCCATAGGATTTTTGTAGTTTTTCCCTTTTCCTGGTTATTCCATAGGGATACATGAGCATTCTTTGCCCAAGCTTTTAGTTCTATACGCGCCGCCTTTAAAGGTTTGGCATTGTCTAGACTTACTGTAGGTAGCACCCTGGCTTGTTTTGCTAAGGAGTTTGCTACTTCGTGTCCCGTAATCCCTATGTGTCCTGGTACCCAAATAATGTTTACCGAGCCATAATGGGAATAGTCGTTAATTGCATTTTTACACTCTAAGACAGTTTTCGATATTGTTGCCTTACTTGTTATAGCTCTAATTGCTGCTTTACTATACGTAAGGATGTTAACTGTGAGTGGCCTTGTATTTGTTTTAAACCAGTTCAGACATTCTGTGATCGCTCGGATTTCGGCCTGGAGGATCGTGTTATGATCCGGCAGACGAAGGGAGATCCTCGTTTCCGTGTCTACGATATAAAGACCCAGTCCCGTTCTCCCCCCTAACACAGCCCCGTCCGTAAACCCGCAGCTTCCAGCGGGAATCTGTGCAAGGTTCCATCGATCCACATATCTCTGTCCGGTATTAGAACTTCACATAGAGCTACTTCACTTGAATCTGGTATCCGGTCCGATACTATTTGATTTATAGATTCACCCATTGTGAACCGTAATATGCATTGGTGGTATGTTTGGTGGTCTCTTTCGATCCACTCGCTCATCGCTTTCAGTCTTATAGCCGCGATGGCTGCTTCATACATTACCTGTATTTCTATCGGGTGGACAAATAGAATTGTCTCTAAAGCCATAGTTGGTGTAGTCCTCATCGCCCGCTAATGCCTAGGCAACACATTCTTTGGACTTTTTGCAATGTTTCCACATTGTACTTTTTGTCCATAGCTGTCCACCATACAACAGATGCGTAAGTAAGAATCGGTCTTATTACGCTTCTGTATAGCCAGTGTATCATTCTAGGATTAAAACCACATTTTGAGCCTATAGCCCTTCTACAAGTTGACCAACATCTGTGTGCTTTGGCAGCCCTTTCCTGAATATGGTCTTTCCATTTGAGTTTCCTATCTAGGATTACCCCCAGATATTTAACTGTTGGAGATATAGTTAATGTCTTATTCAGGAAAACTGGTTCCTCTACGGAGCCCAATTTCGTTTTCCTAGTGAAAAGACATAACTCTGTTTTTTCCGGGTTAACATTAAGACCTCTTGGTCTAGCCCAGTTGTAAGTTATAGTTAAAGCCTCTTCGGCTCTCCTGCAAAGTAGATTTGGATTCTTTCCCCTTAGAAGTATTATAACGTCGTCTGCATAACAGACTGGTTCAAATCCTTCCTTGGCTAAGGACCTTAGTAGACTATTTATGGTAGTGACCCACAGAACCGGCGATAAAATCCCCCACTGGGGCCTTCCCTGCCCTACTTTGTCTCTTCTTGTTACGTCATGTAGCGCGCAGCTTATCCATCTGTTCCTTAGCATGTCGTGTATCCAGTTCCTCAGCGTTCTGTCTACACGAAATTCGTCTAAGGAGTGGATCAGCGTTTCCGTGCTGACGTTGTTGAAAGCTCCTTCTATGTCGATGCAAACTGCGAGTGTGTACATCTTCATTTCGAAGGTCCTCTCTATGTGGTGTACTACCTCATGTAATGCGGTTTCCACTGATCTACCTTTCACGTATGCATGTTGTTTATATTTCAACATGTCGTTGGGGATTTTGCTCTTGATCATGGTATCGACTGTCCGTTCCATTGTCTTGAGTAAAAAAGATGTTAAACTTATCTGGCGATAAGATTTTGGTACTGCGTAACTTGCCTTACCTTGTTTGGGTATAAAAACCACCCGTGCCTCCTGCCAGGCTATAGGAGTATACGCAAATTTTAAGCACGCGTTGAAAATATTGACCAGCTTGGACGAAATGTAGTCCTTTTCCCTTTGAAGTAAGGCCGGGAAGATCTGGTCAGGTCCTGCTGCTTTGTTTGGTGAGAAGCTCATTATGGCTTGCTTAACCATAGAGCTGTCTATTTTTGGTACTTCATCTGATGTGTGGACATTTTCCGTCAAAAGCACTGTTTGGGCCGCAGTGCTTGAAGGAAAGTGTGTTCTCATTAGAAGGCCTAAGGTTTCCTCGCTTATTTCCATTAGCTCGGCTTGTGTATGAGTTTTGGATAGAAACTTTTTAGTTTTTGATACGTCGTTTACGCTATCTACCTGTTCGCAGAAAAGTTTCCAGGAGTTGCGTTTGGCGTTCCTTGTCAGTTTGTTGTATTCTTTTAGTTTTGATTTGTAGTTGTCCCAGAATACAGCTAATTTTTTTCGTTTTGCCCTATTGTAAAGTCTACGGACCTCTTTGCCTTTGATACTAATTTCCCCTGTCAGCCAGGGTTTTTCGTAGGCAGACTTCCTTTCTCGTAGGGGACAACTATCCTCGAAAGACTTTACCAGGGCTTCGGCTAATTTGTTGACTTTAAAGTCAATGTCCTCTTTACTTAGGCATACCTCATCTTCTCCTTGCCCTAGTCTGTACCTTAATTTAATTCCGAACTTGGTCCAGTTTGTTTTGGATTTGTTACGGAATGTTATCGGGTTTGGCGGTGGCTTTGATATTTTGAACCTAATATACCTGTGGTCAGAGAAGGAGTGATCATCTGAGACCCTCCAGTCATGTACCTCGTTTATTTGGTTTTCTGAACATATTGTTATATCTAGTACTTCCTCCCTAATTCTGTTAACAAAAGTAGGTTTATTTCCTACGTTAAGAGTTATTAGGTCGTTAGTATTCAAATAATCTAGAAGGGCTTGACCCCATTTGTTAGTGTTAGTACTACCCCACGAAATGTGGTGTGAGTTAGCATCGCTACCTACTAGTACTTCGTTACCTGTTTGCTTGATTTTCCTCACCAGCTGCTGCAATTCCGACGTAGGTGGTAATGTCGGGGAGTCGAACGGTAGGTATATAGACGCTAGGTATATATTACCATTCCCTTGCTTCAATACCGTGGCGTCCGACGATGACAACTCTGGAGAGAAAAGAAAGCATAAATTTTTATGGACTATAATACAGGTCCTCGGGCGGGTACCTGTACTAGCGTAGAAAAGTTGATAATTTATATGGTTCAATCCAGAGACCTTGTTCTTCACTGTCCAAGGTTCCTGGATTAGACCTATATGTATATTACCTTTGTTCATTTTCTCCATCAGCGCATGAGTTGCCGTTTCGCTCCGATGGAGGTTGATCTGGATGACCTCAATCATTGGTCGTCCAGTAGACGGTTTTCTTGGGAGGCGCTGATGGGTTCGTCTCCCTCTGTGTCTTCGCTCGGTAGGTTTTTCTCCAGGCTAGGTGGTTGGGCATCTTCCTCCTCTCCGACTCTTGCCCTCCCAGTCTTGAAGGTGACTGCGTTTCAGATATAGAACGCCCTGCCCTTCGTCTTTGAGAGACTGGCTAGTGAGAGGTCGTCAATTCCCACCACAAGGAGAGTGCCATCTTCTTTCTCCTCCCTGTGGAAGACTTCCCACCTCTTCACTTCCAAGTCTTCGATGATGAGCTCTGTCTCCAACTTGCAGCCATAACCTTTTACGAAGACTGCCGCTTTAGTCAGGTGAGGTACGTTCTCCTTCCTCACCAGCTTCAATTTACCGCCTTCCCAATGGGGTGGTTACTCCACTTATAACCTCCTCGAGAGCGGTCGGATTTGCTTTTGGGCCCTAGTAGAACCACAGGTAGTCCCCCTTGAGCTCGCTGCTAATTATGTTTATTGGGCCACTACTCAGGATGTGATCCAATATTTTGTCGCCGATCGTTTTTTCGATGGCCTCCTGGTGTTCTTTTGGCAATCTGCCGGACCCTCTACTGGTGTCGATCACTGCATAGCACTGTTCGTCCCTGTAGTACTTTCTGGCTACCTTGGAGTAAGAAGTTGGCGGCTCCGCTCCGTTTTCTGCGACCATCTTCCTCTTCTGGAAGGTCTTGGACTTCTTAATTGAGTCACCGGGTCTTCCAGAAGATTCTGCAGTCGCACTCACACCCTTCATGTCTGAGCTCACTTCTTCGCCCTCCTTCGAAGGGTTCTTTGGGCAGTCTCCTTCGTGTGGGTTTTGAATTGGTTTGCTCAGGGCATTCGAGTGTGGGAAGCTCTTTTTCTTCTTACTCGGCTTAGCGGTGTTCTGTTCCTCGGGAGACCTTGTCCTCTTCGCCGCTTCCGAGGAAGTGGAGGGAGTATCATTGGTCTCTTTTGGAGCATCCCGTTGTTTTTTGTTAAGCCGCGCCTGCTTCTTCTTATACCTTCGTCTTTGAGCCCCAGTCCACCGCACTTTATTTGTTGTAAGTTTTGCGATGTTATCGCTTATTTCTTCTACCATCTTCTGGACCTCCTCTTTATTTGGGTTTTCCACGACGGTAGTATTGTTTTTGCTGTTGCTGTCGATTTTCGGAGTCAGGGTCGCTCCCATACTCTGATGGTTGGGTCAAGTTTAATCTATCCCTAGGCTTCCCTGTCTCCTCCTCCTTTTTACCTTTAGGTTGTGTGCTTGTAGCCGTACCTTCGACCACAGATGCCAAGGCACCCATATCTGTGGGAGATGTTTTTTAATTAAGATTCTGTATCTAATATTCGTTCGTCTGTTGTATATTTGCTATTTATACCCTCAGCCTTTAGGCTATAAAGAGTATGTACACTTTGATACTACCAAAAATGTGCCTCATCGAAATAACGGTTTTAGACCCCATGTATGTTTGGACGAAATTCGGTTCAGACAATTTGGAGTCGATTTAGCCATGTCCGTCCGTCTGTCTGGCTGAAGCGCACGATAACTCTCGAACGGATCAACCGATTCGAACCAAATTTTGGTATTGTAATATTTGGTCCAAACTTAGTTTAAGTTCGAAGATGATCCATATCGGTCCTTCGGGGACCTCCCCTACAGAAGTTCAAAAATTTTCTGTAAAATGGTGTGAACGATAACTCTCGAAGGGAGCAATCGATTTGGTCCAAACTTTGCACATCGTATTATTTCTTCCAGATATAGATCGGGTTGAAATATGGACAATATCTGTCCACGTCTTCCGGTACCTCTCATACAAAATTCGGATAAAGTGAAGTTTCAGTAGGTTGTCCTTGCGACTTCCTTTACGATGGTAAATTTTTTTTTCTTGCGCCATAGTCCATACTTCCTGAGGTATTTTTCTGGAGTAAGTCAGTACGTCCTAAGATAACGGCTATTGATAACTCTAAAACTTTCTTCAAACATTTCTTTCAAACTTAGTTTAACGTAATTTAATATTTGCTTTTTGAAGAAGCGTGGATGCTAAAAATGTTTGGTATAGCCCCACAGTATGGTACCTACAGATTTTAAAGCAAACTCGTGATACAAAATCAATATATTTTATATCGCATAATTATTGTGTTTTGTTTGGTTGTGTTGTTGTTTTTTTTTGTCAGTGGCTGAGAGTATACCTCCGTCAGCACAGCTGACTGATACTTTCAAAACAAGTATTTCTTCTAATTTGTCTCCGAGAAGAAATATTTGGTTTTAGTATCGCTTAAATGAGATTTTTTTTTCAAATCACCAATCATTTATTTTCAATTACTATTCAAAACAATTTTATTTTCTCAAGCTTTTCCAACGCTTAAAAATAGTCAATGGATTCCGAGGGTTTTATTTTCTAAAATCTGCAAATTTACGAATTTTTAAAGTCTGTGTGAATTTTTAAATTTCAACCACGCGCTTCTGCGGCTTCTCATAGTCTTTGGTTTTCCTGAGGATTCTACATTAGTCTGTACTTTTGACACCGCAAAAACATCTGCTGCACATTTATGATGTGCGTCTTTCATATTGGTTTTCAATTGTCCCACACAATAGGTACAGGTAAGGTCGATAAATGTGCATTATTGAGAAACAATACCACAATTATGTAAAATCTTTCTGATCACTCTTCTGTAGGCAACAGAAGACCTCAAAAAAATACCTCTTAAGGTCTTGTGTAGGCGACGGAAAACTTGATGAGGTCTTCTATGTTCAACCGAAGACATATTTAGGTCTACTATAGACAGCGGAAAATTTCTTAAGGTCGTCCATAGGCAACATTAGACAACTAGAAGTCTTCTGTAGGAAACAAAACATCCCTTACACCCCGTCTTGAAGACCTCAAGGGGTCTTCTGTAGGAAACAAAACACATAATTAGGTTCTTTATAGGCAGCTAAATATTTCTTAAGAAAACCTCTTAGGGTCTTTCAGAGGAAACACATGATCTCTTTAGGTCTTTTTAAGCAAAAGAAGACTTCTTGAAGTCTTCCACAGGCAACAGAAGACCTCTTCAACTCTCCTATAGACAACGGAAGACCTCTTAATGTCTTCTATAGGCAACGGAAAACTTCTTGAGGTCTTCTATAGACAACAGAAAACCATTTGAGATCTTCCATATGCAAAAGAAGATCTCTTAATGTCTTCTATTGGCAACATAAGACCTCTTAAAGTCTTCTATAGACAACGGAAGACAATAGAAGTCCTCTTGAGATCGTCTTTAGGCAACCAATTGCATATTTAGGTCTTCTTAAGGCAGCGAAAAACATCTTGAGGTCTCTTTAGGAAAAATAATGCCTCTTGAGATCTTGTACATGCAACAAAACACTTCTTAAGGTCTTCTATAGGCAACGGAAAACTGTATGAAGTCTTCTATATTCAACCGAGGACATAGTTAGGTCTTCTACAGACGGCGAAAACTTTCTTGAGGTCTATACGCAACAGAAAACCTTTTAGGTTTTCTATAGGCAATATAAGGTACTTAAGGTTTTCTATCTAAAAAAGAAGACCTCTTTGGTAACAAAACACCTCTTAAGGTCTTCTGTAGGTAACGGAAAACTTCTTGAAGCCTAATATAGAGAATAGAAGCCACCTTGAAATCCTCCATAGGCAACATACGACTTCTTAAAGTTTTCTATAGGCAACAGAAGACCTCTTGGAGTCTACTAGAGAAAACACACGTCCTATTTCGGTCCTCTGTACTCAACTCTGTAGGCTATAGGATACCTTTTGCATAGATACTAGTAGCAGTTCTACTGCATGGACAGCTAGGTTGATTGCTAGCGGTAGAACTGGAAGAATAACTACCAGTAAAGTGGTTACTAGCTAGACTACTATCATGGATATTAATAGGAGTACTGTTGGATGGAACACTAGACAGAATTCTACCCTCAGTACTTAACGTATGACTCACCTTCGGTGAGATGCAATAGATGTCAGAAGGTTGCCTTAGGGGTTGCTCTGGACTTGTCCACGTAACGGACTACGACTGGGACTATGTTGCTGGATGCTGCGTGGATACAGTACCCAGTGAGTCGTCATCGGATTACGAAACTCCCTCGTCGTCTGATTATGAAACTCTCCCGCAGTCCCCTCGACAGCAACCGCACACGCAGCCTTTAACACCAGCCGTTGTTGTCCCAATCCCCGAAAATACATCCTTTTTGCAATTTAATTGCAATGGACTCCGAGGTAAGATCATGGAAATAGTAGATTTCATGAGTCCAAAGAACATCAAGGTCGCGGCGGTGCAAGAAATCAAGCTCAACCACAACTGTAGCTTACAACGTTGTGATGGTTACAACGTGTTAAGGAAGGATCGCGTCAGAAATGGAGGTGGGTGATTAGCTTTCCTATTGCAAAAGTCTGTCCAATACAGACCTATCCCATATATTCCATGTAGTTGAGTTGCTGAACGTATACATCCCGCCGAGAAATAGCTGTATCTCAGATTACGAGCCTGACATTAGCCCGCTTTTGAAAGATCATAATCGTCTGGTCCTGGGGGACTTCAATGCGCATCATGAGATGTGACATTCGGCCCTCGGAAACGGCCAGAGGGGTACAGCGCTGGCTGAGCAGATTGCACGGTCAATGAGGACGCCCCTACCAGAATAATAGGAGAGTGTCACAGTTCGCCAGACATAATCATCGTGTCAACTGGTCTGACAAATGACGTCACCTGGCAACCCGTCATTTCGCTTGGATCAGACCATCTCTCAATAATTGTCTCCATTAGCAGACCACCCGATTTCATCACCTCTGAACGCCGCACTTTCGTCAATCATAGGAAAGCTGATTGGTCGAGTTTTAGAGAGTTCACCAATCACCACTTCAGAGAACTGCCCAATCCTTCCTTCAGGTAGCGGAAAGTACGTTCCGAGACATCATCACCGCTGCAGCCGCTCGCCATATCCCTGCTGGTCGAATATCCGAAGTAAGACCAAACTTCCCAGCAGAGGCGACGGGATTAACAAATGAGCGTGATGAGCTTCGTCGAGCCAACCCAAATGACCCCAGAATCAGGGAGCTGACACTGGAAGTTAACAGGCTTGCATGCAAACATAAGCGGAACAAGTGGTTAAATCATCTGAAGAGCTGCAACATTGGAGCCGGTAAAGGTGAATTGTGGGCAAAGTCAATCTCGAACTCTGGAAGGATGGAAGAAAGGACCTAAGACACAAGTTATTTCAATCGACAGTTTGTCGAGCACCCCGACAGTGACAGGGCGAAGAGGAGAGTATAACGTCGCATCAGATCTCTTCCTGCCGAGGATGAACCACCAAAGTTTACAATGGATGATGTTGCGAATGCCATCAGAAACGCTAAAGCATCCAAAGCGTTGGGCCCTGATGAAATCACCATGGGAATGATGATGCAGCTGGATGAGCCCCGGAAGTGGAGTATCTCACTAAAGTTCTCAACATGTCGCTAGCTACCCACATTGTTCCCGAAGTCTGGAAAATGGGCAGGGTGGTCCCACAACGGAAGCGAAGCAAGGATGCCAGCAAAAGTGAATCGTACAGGCCGATTTCGCTTTTGTCGCCCGTAGCAAAGACCCTTGAAGCCTTAGTCCTGCCAAGTATCAGGAATACTTATCAAGCTTCTGATCATCAACATGGATTCCGTAAGCAGCACAGCACGACAACAGCGCGGCACACCATCGGCTTGACTTATCAAAAGCCTTTGATACAGTCATGCACTCCACGCTGTTTAAGGACATTGACAGACAACCCTCCGGCCAAGCTTTAAACATTGGATAGTCAACTATATGTGTGGACGTCAGTCGTACGTGGAATTCAGGAACAAGAAGTCCAAACCTCATAGTGTGCGAGTGAAACAGGGAGTTCCCCAAGTTGGGGTGATATCGCCGGAACTGTTTAACCTCTACCTCCCCTGTATTCCGCCCCCTCCAGACGGCATCGAGATCGTAACGTATGCGGATGATTGCACGATCCTGGCGTCAGGTATCTTCCATGATGACATCTGTGAGAGACTGAACTCCTATTTAACCGATCTTACCACCTTTTTCCGCGCGAGTAATATGCAGATTTCCGCCACAAAATCTACAGCCACTCTGTTCACCACATGGAAAGCGCAGTTTGGAAGAGAATTGTATATCGTGGTCGACGGTAGCAGAATTCCGACCACAAACAGCCCCAAAATTTTAGGGGTCACATTCGTGACTACTTTTAAGCAGCGCGCACGCCACAGCTGTCTGCGACAAACTGAAAAGTAGGAACAAGGTCCTCAAGTCCTAAGTCGGCAGCACTTAGGGTGCAGATAAAGAAACCTTGTTGACCACATATAACGCGATAGGTCGGTCTGTGGTAAGCTATGCGGCGCCAGTTTGGTCCCCGGGATTATGTGGTACGAATTGGAAAAGGATTCAAACGTGCCAGAATGCCGCCCTGAGAACAGCAACCGGGTGCCTCCTCAAGTCTTCAGTGGATAATCTACAGGAAGGGGCAAAGATTCTTCCAGTAAAGCAACACAATGAGATGCTTTCGTTGCAGTACATGCTTGGGTGTTACCGTGAGACCCATCCCAATCACCATCTGTTAGCTGGGTCCGACACATTCAGGCATATCAGGAAGGATATTCATGCTCTAGAGAGGGAGGTCCAACAATATAGGAACACCTAGATCAACAGGCATAGAATTCACACGGATGCAGTTGCTAAGGCCAAATATAGTGTGAACAAAGTCCTCGAAATACATCCCCCATCTATCGCAGCTGAAGAGCGTCAACTGCCACGACAAACTAGAGTAGTTTGGCTCAACTACGCTCTGGATATTGCAGTCGCCTAAATTCTTATTGGGCGGAAATCGACCGCGCCGTGCAAGACATATGCCCAGTATGCGGCAGGGGCCTGCACGACGCAAAACACATTTTCAACCGCCCAGCCAAACCTACTCATTTAACTGAAGTGGATCTGAGGTTACATTCCATCGAAGCATCCACTTTCCTGGAACTGGAGATAGACCCAGAGCCAGATTGCACAGAAGAACGAACATACAAATATAACACTGTGTGTAATTTTTTGAGTCATAGTTTATGAACCATATTCTTACACCGCAGCGTGATAGAAAACCAAAAATAAAAATATACGTGTCTCGGCGTTTTTCCCTATCGATTCAACATTCGCGGTTATGGGCCCCCACAGACCTGAGGCCTTGATGTCAAAAGGGAGCATTTTGTCAGGCACATATCTTCTAAACCACTAAGAATTTGGGTTTACTCATGGGAGCAAAGTTGTAGCTCTCATTCCAAAGAATAGTAATTGTGAACACTTAAAATCCATTCATCCTCACCTTGAAGGTCAAAATCGTCAAAGTCAAATATCCCTTGTATTTTTTTCTCGGATTTTAATTTACAGATATCAAAACGATCAAAATTGAAGCAAACAACCAACTAGAAAAATGTACCTTAGATCTTAGTAAACAACTTTCTAGAACGTACGAACTCTGTAGAAACGGTTCTTAATGGACAAAATAGCAAATCAAATGCGATTTTTATCCTCTTTTCTCGGTTCCTGCTCCATAGATACTAAACTATTCAAAATTTTTATTAAATCGAAAACTTAAATGTCAAGAAATGTCTATTATACCCGAAATTTCTGACTTTTTGACACATGTTCATTCTCCTCTCCTAGATTCGCCACTCCACCGATGAAGTACGTATGACTGATATCAGTTTTAGTCACTCTTAAACTTCCAAATACAAATAGTTTGAATTATATTAAAAATTAGGAGGTGCCACTTGGAAGGATGACTTTGACAACTTAAAGATGGCAGTTGAAAATAGCAAAACCAGCCGTATTATCGTAGGTGACCACAACATCCGCATAGGAGAGGAACAAGTATTGCCCGTAGAAATGCAGAAGTATTGGTGTAGCAGCAGAGTCTCTAAAGACAAAACATGTAATGCAAACGGAAGAAAATATATAGAATTATGCAATGATAACGGTTTGGTTGTTTTAAATGGAAGAATTTCCGGTGATGTGGAGGGCAATTTCACCTTTGTGAATAGGAATGGTAATTCCGTTATTGATATATGCTCTGTAACGATATAAACACTCGATCTTGTCGAGGAATTCAAAGTGGAAGATAAGATATGGTCTGATCATTTTCCCCTGGTCTTAACTCTCTCCGTGCCTTCCACAAGTCCGAGAATGCCTACAAAGCGAAGTTTGTTACCGAAATTAACATGGAAAAAAAATCTGCATCAAAAAATAGGAAATTTAGCGCTAAATCCAACCCCAAAACTACATGATATAACCAAAATTATAACCGAGTCTTATCCGAATAGGTCATCTAACAAAAAGAAACAATACAAAAACAGATGGTTTGACTCAGAAAAGGTACTTAAAGAAATGGACCGACATAGACCATGGGGTTGCCATAGGGGGTTTTTACACCCTTCGGGCTGTTTTCTGAAGAAGTATGGACTTGCCTCTGAAACAACTTTTACCATCGTAATTGATGCATCGAATGTAAGTTGCTTCAACAAACATCAAAGTGATTCCATAGCAGGTCTTAAAGTGAACTTATCCAAAATTGTGTGTGGGAGGTACGGGATGGAGTGGACAAATATAGTCCATATTCGAACCTGATCTATATCTGGTAGATATTATGAGAATGTGTAAAGTATGGACCAAAATCGGTCACTCCCATCAAGGGTTATCGTGCCCACAATTTTTCCGAATATTTTTGAACTTTTGTGGGGTAGGTACCTGAAGGAGTGGACCGATATGGCTTATCTACGAACTTAAACTAAGTTTGGAAACAATATTACGAAGGCCAAATTTTGGACGGAACCGGCATTTCCGTTCGAGAATTATCTTGCGCTTCCACCCATAAACATTGTGTCATAAACATTGCGTCAATATAAAACAAGTAAAAAAGTATCAGTCGGCTTTGCCGACAGTGATATACCCTCAGCCTGTGCAAATTGAAACACTTTTTTTCACAAAAAACTTATGTATTTAGGGGGTTTCGAAATGTTGGTCTCGTATGAACCGACAAAAACGTTGATTAGGATTAAAGTTCAAAAATTTTGCTGAAAAGGTACTTAAAGGAATGGACCGACATAGACCATGGGGGTGCCATAGGGGGTTTTTACACCCTTCGGGCTGTTTTCTCAAGAAGTATGGACTTGCCCCTGAAACAACTTTTACCATCGTAATTGAGGCAGCAAATGTAAGTTGCTTCAACAAAAATCAAAGTGATTCAGTAGCAGGTCTTAAAGTGAACTTATCCAAAATTGTGTGTGGGATGTACGGGATGGAGTGGACAAATATAGTCCATATTCGAACCTGATCTATATCTGGTAGATATTATGAGAATGTGTAAAGTATGGACCAAATCGGTCACTCCCATCAAGAGTTATCGTGCGCACAATTTTTCCGAATATTTTTGAACTTTTGTGGGGTAGGTACCTGAAGGAGTGGACCGATATGGCTTATCTTCGAACTTAAACTAAGTTTGGAAACAATATTACGAAGGCCAAATTTTGGCCGGAATCGGATTTTCCGTTCGAAAATTATCTTGCGCTTCCACCCATAAACATTGTGTCATAGGGTTTGTTTTTCAACTTTCAGGCTATTTTCTCAGGAAGTATGGGCTTGCCCTGATGAAACTTGTACCTTCGTATGGGGGACAGTGAATTCAAGTTGTTACAACAAAAACCAAGGCGATTCGAGAGCAGGTCCTAAACTGAACTTTTCCGAAATTTTGTGTGGGAGGTACACGAAGGAGTTTACCGATTGAGTCCATATTGGAACCTCAACTAAGTCTGGTAGAAATTACACGATGTGCAAAGTATGGACCAAATCGATACTTCCTTCAAGAGTTATCGTACGCACAAATTTTCCGAACATTTTCGAACTTTTGTGGGGGAGGTACCGGAAGGAGTGGACCGATCGATATAATCCATCGTTGAACTTGAACTAAGTTTGGACAAAACATTACGAAAGCCAAATTTTGGACCAAATCGGTTGATCCGTTCGAGAGTTATCTTGCGCTCCAACCACTACATACGGTGTCATAGGGTTTTTTGTAACTTTCAGGCTATTTTCTCAGGAAGTATGGACTTGCCCCTAATGAAACTTACAGCGTCGTATAGAGGACAGCGAATACAACTTGCGTAAACAAAAATCAAAGCGATTCGAGACCAGGTCCTAAACTGAACTTTTCCGAAATTTTGTGTGGGAGGTACCCGAAGGAGTGGACCGATTGCGTCCATATTGGAACCTCATCTAGGTTTGGTAGAAATTACACGATGTGCAAAGTATGGGCCAAATCGGTTATTCCCTACAAGAGATATCGTGCGCACAAGTTTTGCGACAATTTTTGAACCTTTGTGGGGGAGGTACCTGAAGGAGTGGACCTATATGGCCCATCTTCGAACTTAAATCGAATCTGGACAAAATATTTCGATACCCAAAATTTGAACCAAATCGATTGATCCGTTCGAGAGTTATCGTGCGCACCAGCCTGCCAGACAGACAGACAGACGGGCGGACATTGCTAGATCTACTCAAACTTGTCTGAAACAGATATCGTACAAACATACTTGGGGTCTAAAACCATTATTTCAATGAGGCACATTTTTGGTCGTATATAGGTGTAAATACCCTCTTTAGCCTAAAGGCTGAGGGTATAAAAATCGCTAAAAAAATAATTTAAAAATACGTACAGAATCTAGACAACGCGTAGAAAAATGTGAGACCAGAGATAAAGATCGCGTTTATAACATACATATTACAGCAACAACAAAGAACGGAAACTTATTGTTGGAAATTATTTCAAAAATATATTTTTGGTTAAATACGAAAATTTTGAAAAATAAATGTTGGGAGTTATTCTATTATTTCGCTAAATTTCGATCCAAATCCTGAAGTATTTTGCTTAAACTTCTACGAGAAAAGTAAATAGTCATCGTGAAAGTATATTTGCTTTCTATGATAAGCAATAGAAATAAGAAGTAATATTGAAATTACAATCAAAGAAAAAGCATAGAAGTTAAAAAAACGTATAATTCGCGAATCCGTTTAAATTAGTTGAGGTGCATGTGCTTTTCGGATACGGGGAGTCCATGTCTATCAATATGTATGGATTTTCCACATGTTTCATTCAGCGGCGAAAGTGTGCCATCAGTTGCATCTTACTATTCAAAAAACCTTCAAGTGGGCAAAAATTACGCGATATGCATATGATGATAAGGTGCATCCGATTTCAATGGCCCCCTATTAAAAATACGTCAATATAAATTATTTTAGACAGATTCGTCAAGAACTGCGGATGTGCCACCGCATTCTATTTTGGGATAAATAGGGATATTACTCCTGAATCTTTGTAATTTGTGACACACCTTTCTGGCAAATATTATAATCGCGTATAAAGGATTACATTTATGCAAAAATAATCAATGAAAATCGCGGTTCAATTCGCGGAATTGTCAAAATATATTTTTACAGATTTTCCTACTTTCAAGGTATCTATATCCGGCGTTTTAGTGGATGGATTCGACCGCGGAAGAGCTCATTAGATCCGGCACGTAAAAAAACTAAAATCACGCGGGGTTCAGCGGTACCTGTGCGACAGTTGTAAATTTTAAAGCCAAAAATAGGTTTTTTCAGAAAATTTACGCACAACATTTTCGCCTTTGGACTCCTATTACTAGGAAGCTGTACGGAGCACACTCATGAGATATACATCGAACGACGTGGAATCGCGAGTTCTACAATCCTATAAACTAGTTTGGATTATTATCTAGGTGCACTTACTATTTATAAGAAAAATTTGAAAAACCCAGTTTTCAAAACTTCAAAATATCAGCATCGATTTTAGGGGGATGCAGTGTATATAAGAACCCATAAGAACGTTAAAAACTTGGGTTTGGGCGTCGGGTTAGTAACCCTCCCCTAGAAAAAACAGCATACTATGAAAAAACGAAAGAAAAGAAAAACAACCCCCTCTAAAGTTGACGAACCCCGCAAACGTTTTAAGAACCATGATCTGCGAATCTGCACCTTGAATGTTCGCACTCTTTATAGAGAAGGTGCAGTCTTCGCATTGGCAGACGTACTTGAAAATTACAAGGCCGATATTACTGCCATACAGGAAATACGATGGATTGGGAAAGGCGTCACAACAACACCTAAAGGTGACGCACTGTATTATAGCTGCCATGACGTAAAGCATGAGTTTGGTTGCGGATTTGTAGTTAGTCGGAGACTAAAACATCTGGTATCCAGCTTCACTCCAGTGAATGAAAGACTTGCTGCAATTCGAATAAAAGCTAAATTCTTCAACATCAGCTTTATTTGCGCTCATGCTCCCACTGAAGAAAAGGACGAACAGACCAAAGATATATTTTACAATCGCTTAGAAGAAACATATGACAGTTGCCCTGCCCATGACATTAAAATCATTCTAGGCGATTTTAATGCCAAAATTGGAAAGGAGAATATCTTTGGCCCAACAGTCGGGAAATTCAGCCTCCACAGTGAAACATCTGACAATGGTATGAGGCCGATTGACTTTGCAGCTGCAAAAAACATGGTAGTTAGCAGTACCAGATTTAATCATCTCGATATTCATAAGGGCACCTGGCTGTCTCCAGATCAGAAAACAAGAAATCAAATTGATCATGTTGTGATAGATGAAAGACATTCATCGAGCGTGTTGGATGTACGATCGTTCCGAGGCGCAAACATTGATTCGGACCACTACCTTGTTGCAGCAAAGGTACGCACCCGCTTAAACGTAGCAAACAAAGTACGAACAGACACAACACGAAAGTTAGACATCGGTAAGCTGCAATCACAACAGATAGCCACAGCATATTCCACTCAACTAGCCCAATTGCTTAATCAAAGCACTCCTCATCCCGATAACATATCAGCGCAATGGCAAAGCATTGCCCACTCCATGCAAACATCCGCAAAATCCATACTTGGATACCAGAGGCCTCCACCAAGGAATCCATGGTATGATCAGGAGTGTCGTGCTGCCACCGAAGAGAAAAATGCGGCATATAGGGCTACTTTACAATCCGTAGCAACGCGTAGCACACGAGAGAGATACAGGGAGAAAAGGAGAGAGGAGAAACGTCTTTTCTGCCGAAAAAAGAGAGAGATGGAAAAGCGGGAGTGTGAAAAAATCGAGATGTACAGGAGCCAGAATGAAGTCCGAAAATTCTACCAAAGAGTCAAGCATCAAACTGATGGCTTTGGTACAGGCACATCCTCCTGTAGAGACCAGCAAGGTAATTTGGTAACAGATACAGATAGTGTACTCAGGATATGGAAAGAACATTTTTCAAAACTGTTGGTATCCAATAGCAGCGAAGACGACGAAGATACCACAGTCCCAATCCCAGAAGATGGTATTGAATGTATACCGCCCAGCCAAGATGAGGTAAAGACAGCAATAAATCGGCCGAAGAATAATAAGGCAGCGGGAGCCGATGGCTTACCAGCCGAGCTGTTCAAAACCGGAGGCGACACGCTGATAAGGTGTATTCATCAGCTAGTTAGCACCATCTGGCAGGAAGAACGAGTACCCGACGATTGGAACCTGAGTATCCTGTGCCCCGTCCACAAGAAGGGAGATAAGACTGTATGCTCTAACTATAGGGCCATAAGTCTACTCCCTATTGCCTAAAAAATCGTGTCAGGGATATTGTGCGAACGACTAAAGCCTATGGTCAACGAGATAATTGGACCATACCAATGCGGCTTTAGACCTGGCAAGTCCACCATTGACCAGATATTTACCCTGCGCCAAATCCTGGAAAAGACACAAGAGATGCAGATCGACACCTACCACCTTTTTGTCGATTATAAAGCAGCCTTCGACAGCCCGCTGCGTTCAAAGGTATTCCAAGCCATGTCTGAATTTGGTATCCCCGCAAAGCTCATCCGTCTTTGCAAAATGACTTTAACTGACACGAGGTCCTCCGTTAAAATAGGAAAGAACCACTCCGAAGAGTTTGGTACCAAAAGAGGTTTCAGACAAGGAGATAGCCTTTCGTGTGATCTCTTTAACATCCTGCTGGAAAAAGTTATACGAGAGGCAAACGTCAAAAGAAGTGGCACAATCTACACCAATAGTCACATGTTACTTGCTTATGCTGATGATATAGACATCATAGGCCGATCAGTAAAAGAAGTAACTGATACCTTTATGAAGGTCGAAGGAGAATCTGCTAAAATGGGTCTGGCGGTAAACGGTGAGAAGACCAAGTTGATGGTGTCGACGCGCAATGCGTCCATTGAGCTCGGACCGACTGTGGAAGTTGGTTCCTATAATATTGAGGTAGTAAAAGACTTCGTCTACCTCGGCACCTCCGTAAACACAACAAACGACATCAGTTGTGAAATAAAGAGAAGAATTATATTGGCCAACAGATGCTACTATGGTTAATTAAGCAGTTCAAAAACAAAGCCACATCTCGTCAAACAAAAATAACACTCTACAAAACACTGATACTACCCGTGCTGATGTATGGCTCCGAAACCTGGGTACTTGCGCAAGCAGATATGGCAGTGCTTGGTGTGTTTGAGAGAAAAATTCTTCGAAAGATCTACGGACCAATCTGACGGTGAATATCGACGTCGCATGAACCACGAGCTGTATCTGCTGTACAACGACATCAATATTGTTAAACGTATCGAGATGCAGCGATTGCGTTGGCTAGGTCATATCATAAGAATGAGCGATGATGACCCCGCTAAAAAGGTGTATAAACACGGACCGCTTGGCGGTGCACGCAGAATTGGCAGGCCAAGGAATATATGGCGCAAACAAGTGGCTGATGAGATGAAAAGGCGCGGAATTCCAGAAAGCGAAGCAACAAATAGAGGGAATTGGAGATCATTTCTTAGTTCGGCCTATAGAACAAATGTTCTGTAATGGGCCAGCTAAGTAAGTAAGTACGTAAGTGTATATATCGAAAAGTCATACATTAGAACCATGTTGCCTAAAAGGTATTCTTCAATTCTTTCTTTGAGCTTATGCCTGAATTTTCCGTGGTTTGACCAGAAATCAAGAAAGAACACAAAAAAACTTGTAAACTTCAACACATTTTTACCCATTTTTTAATATTACCACCAACGCAGCTTCCACGAAAATTATTTGTTATGGTCCATATTATGAGATCGTGGCTAAAACACTCCAATTAATATAAATATATTCATATTTTATAAAATATATTAACAGTTCGCGACTTATTAAATGGTGAACCTCAACTTCAACGATTGAAAAACTTTTTTGAATATTACCATATGTTTTTACCACTAAATTTTAAGGCGTGTTATGTATTTTCATATTTTTTATAATTTTTGTTGAATAGCGTGTCAAATCTTTTTTATTTTCTTATTTTTGAAGTACTGAGCTATAAATAATTGTCTTTGCAATATATATAGTAGGACGGGGCCGACCATGTGATACCCTACACCACTACCCCTGGAAATTAGCTTTCAGAAAATCAAAATCCATTTATGGAACAAATCAACATATTGTAAGAAATAACTTTGTGGATTCTGCCACCTTAACTTAAACGGTAGTGACACTGAGTAAATTTTTAAAAAAACGTGGCGAAACGACCCCATGCTGCAATATATCGCACCTGTTCAACAAAAAGGTGGTAACTCAAACATTTCTATTTTCCAGTAGAGACAAAAACTGTTGGTACATAAGTAGTAGCATCAAAAGTGAAATACCGGTATTTTTGACGAAAGAATAGACAAAGAAATGGCAGATTTTTACAGTGGGTAGGGTAGTTCATTTTCTTAATAAAAAGTTAAAATTGTTAGTTACTACTCTTCTGTTGAACAGGAGCGATATGTATAAAAAATCCAATTGGACAATTAATGCGCCTGGGCTCCACGTAATTCGCAATAATGCACAAACTGGGAATTTCTCCGTCATGATAGAAAAAATTATAGCATGGGGGGAAAATGTGGTGCTCTACAGAAAACCCACTTTATATTAGGCAGACGCCTCGTTATCTACCAAACTCATTATTGCAATTTGTATCAGTGGAAAGGTCAGTCGTTCTTTTTTCATATGTAGGCTACTTTGGCGGTATATGCCCTCCAAGAATTAAAATATGGACCAAATATAAAATTTTTATATTTTTAAAGTCTTACATCGTGCAAAATTACGTGTCTATTGAGTTATAATTGCGACCTCTAGCGTGTTTATTATTACACTACAAACAAATAATTGGATGTATAAGGCTGTAACTCTGTTATCTTATTATGTACACCAACACAATTGGAATCAATAGAAAGGTCAAAAGTTTATTTTCCGAGTACATCTTACTTACCCGGAATATGTCTTCCAAGAATAAGGATATAAGCTGTATATTAATAATTTTCAAACAGAAGATGTGGTCCATTTAACCCTCTAAATATTATCTGATCATCATCTCAAACTGCAAGCTTCTTAGTATACCCTAAATATACCCTTACCTTATGTAAAGGTTGATCGGACTATTATTGCGACCTACAGAGCCGCAACAAAATTGGATAAATATTATGTTTTTGGTCCATTTCACCCGCTAAATATTTCACGATCATCACCAATAAAAATAGGGATCTATTCTGGTCTGAACCCGACCTCCATTTCGTGATGATTGGTCCATAATTGCGGCCTGGAGTTTTGTTATAATTTATAATGGACAGACGGACGGACGGACACACATCTCAAAATCGCTTTATCTCGTCGAGATATGAAGATTGGTATACCACATTGGGGGTCTCCGACAAATATTTCGTGGTGTTACATGAATTTTTACCAGAACAAATTTATAATACCCTTTCAACATAGTGGTGTAGGGTATAAAGACCTAATTTTGTTTTCAAATAAATATTTTACAGAAAATTTTCTAAAACGTCAAATTTTGTTGCAAATGTATTGGCCACCACTTTATGTATGTTCTGTATTTCTATAAGAAAGAATTGGTCACCCTAGGTATAGACCACATATAACGGTACCAAAATTAGGTCTTATAAAACATATGTATATTTATACCCTACACCACTATGTGGTAAGGGGTATTATGTGTTAGTGCATTTGTATGTAACATACAAAAGGAAGCGAGATAGACCCATAGTTCCTTCTAGGGATATACATAGAATCACTTTCTGAGTCGATTTATGCATGTCCGTCCGTCCGTCCGTCCGTTCGCAACATACAGGTCGCATTTGTTGACCGATTTCGCTGAAAATTGGGGAATACCATTTTGTTAGCCGTCGGAAGATCAAGTTCGAAGATGGGATATATCGGTCCACGTTTTGGTATAGCCCCCATATAACGGTACCCCCCGATTTACGGTATTTTGACGTTTTCAGTTACTTTTTCAGACCGATTTAGCTATAATTTGACATTTAGGGTTCTTAAGTGTCAATAAACATATATAACAAAACTTGTGGACATAGGTCCACGTTTTGGTATAGCCCCCATATAACGGTACCCCCCGATTTGCGGTATTTTGACTTTTTTAGCTACATTTTCAGACCGATTTAGCTATAACTTGACATTTAGGGTTATTAAGTATCAATAAACTTATATAACAAAAGTTGTGGACATAGGTCCACGTTTTGGTATAGCCCCCATATAACGGTTCCCCCCAATTTACGGTATTTTGACGTTTTTAGCTACATTTTCCGGCCGATGTAGCTATAATTTAACATTTAGGGTTCTTAAGTGTCAATAAACTTATATAACAAAACTTGTGGACATAGGTCCCCGTTTTGGTATAGCCACCATATAACGGTGCCACCCGATTTACGGTGTTTTGATGTTTTTAGCTACATTTTCAGACCGATATAGCTATAATTTGACATTTAGGGTTCTTAAGTGTCAATAAACTTATATAACAAAAGTTGTGGACATAGGTCCACGTTTTGGTATAGCCCCCATATAACGGTAACCTCCGATTTGCGGTATTTTGACGTTTTTAGCTACATTTTCAGACCGATGTAGCTATAATTTAATATTTAGGGTTCTTAAGTGTCAATAAACTTATATAACAAAAGTTGTGGACATAGGTCCCCGTTTTGATATAGCCCCCATATAACGGTGCCCCCCGATTTACGGTGTTTTGATGTTTTTAGCTACATTTTCAGACCGATGTAGCTATAATTTAATATTTAGGGTTCTTAAGTGTCAATAAACTTATATAACAAAAGTTGTGGACATAGGTCCACGTTTTGGTATAGCCCCCATATAACGGTAACCTCCGATTAGCGGTATTTTGACGTTTTTAGCTACATTTTCAGACCGATGTAGCTATAATTTGACATTTAGGGTTCTTAAGTGTCAGTAAACTTATATAACAAAAGTTGTGGACATAGGTCCACGTTTTGGTATAGCCCCCATATAACGGTACCCCCGATTTGCGGTATTTTGACGTTTTTAGCTACATTTTTAGACCGATGTAGCTATAATTTGACATTTAGGGTTCTTAAATGTCAGTAAACTTATATAACAAAAGTTGTGGACATAGGTCCACGTTTCGGTATAGCCCCCATATAACGGTAACCCCCGATTTACGGTATTTTGACAGTTTTAGCTACATTTTCAGACCGATTTAGCTATATTTTGACACTTAGGGTTCTTAAGTGTCAATAAACTTATATAACAAAACTTGTGGACATAGGTCCACGTTTTGGTATAGCCCCCATATAACGGTACCCCCGATTTGCGGTGTTTTGACGTTTGTAGCTTCATTTTCAGACCGATGTAGCTATAATTTGACATTTAAAGTTCTTAAATGTCAATAAACTTATATGACAGAACTTGTGGACATAGGTCCACGTTTTGGTATAGCCCCCATATAACGGTTCATTTAAGTTCATATTTTCGTATAGCCCAGATACCTCCGAACTAGCTGTTAATGACATTTGAAGTTCCCACGTTATGTACCGATTTTCGATATTTTGAAGATTCTAGCTAAATTTTTTAACCGAATTAGGAGTTATTTGACCATTAAAGGCTCCCATCAAAAACTGTCAACATAGGCCCATGTTTTATTATAACCCCTATATAACAGTACCTCCCAATTTCTAGCCCACCAAAAATTGTCAACATACATAGTTAGATATAGGCACCATAAAAAGGGCCTCCCGAATGAAGCATAAATGTACATAAACATTATCTGACATTTTAACGTACCCACTTAAAGTTGGGGACAGGAATGAAAAGTAATTATTCCATTTTAGTTCAGAATATTTTATGGTGGAGGGTATGAAAAGTTCGGCCCGGCCGAACTTAATGCTTTTTTACTTGTTTTTAGTTTGTCTCATGGTAAAGGATTTTAAACGTTCGGCCCAATAGAACTAAACTCCATTTTTTACCTTTTGCCAAAACAAAGTCCTTCTGACTGAAGAGTTTGCATTCAAGCAGGCCAACCTGTATTTCTTAAGTTTTTTTTTATTTCATTCAAGAGCAGTGGCCAAAATCTCGTTTAAGGATTCATTCTCCTTGTATTGTTGCAGTGTATAACTGTTTAAAGATTGTTGTTGTTCCTGTTTTGAGTATGGGTTTCGTGTTTTACACCTTTTGAATCCTAAACACGGCTGGATGGTGGTATTTCTTCTTAATTTTTGTTTTGTTTCTCTAGCCGGGCTTCTTCTCTGCACGTCGGTGGACATTGTTCCATCAATCAGAAGGTGTTTGCTTTGCTTGTCGTATTCTTGTTTATTTCACTGGCAGTCGCACACAAAATGTGCAAACGTTGTCGTCACTTGGTAAGACATCTGTGGTGTTGTTGTCATGAATGCTGCAAAAGTTCTTGGACTGGTTCATTGTTGTGAAGAAGAAAAAAAAAACAAAAAGCTTAAATCGGACTATGGGCAAACTTATAAAAACATGTTCTGTGTTTTTTTCGCTCTCTCTCCGATTCTGTACGTGTAAATTATCCACCAGGATTCTTCTCATGGCATTTTGCACCAACCAACCAGGTCTTTCTTTCATTTGCAAATTACATGAGCATAAATCTTACTAGTCTTATCTTATTTCAGGGGCAACGAAAAAAATATGAAATTTTTTGTTCCTCTGGTGTTTAATCCACAAAAATGGTTTCGATTTCTGACGAAAAAAAAATTAAAAAGAAGCGGTAACATTCTTGCCAGTGACACACGTTGCAATGAGCATCAGTGTTGAGATACTCGTGTGATTTCTCAAGGACATTTAGTGTATGACGTTCATTGTAGCTGTAGCCAATGAGGATGAAAGGGAATATGAAAGAATTTATTAATCACTGTAACCAATTATTAATTTTGTGTCTCCCAAGAGAAAAAAAATGCTGCCGGTATTAAATTACCATGGAAATTTCTCGTTTACTGAGTGGCCACAAACAAAATCCCATGCTTAGTGAAATTTAATACTCTAATCAATTGAAGCGTGATTTGTTAACGTAATTGGTGATTTTATGCAACAAAAAAAGTGATTATTTATTATTATTATCAAAAAAGTGGGACATTTCAAGGTTGTTGTTGTTTTTTCTTTTCTAAACATAACTAAACAATTGAATTTACTCAGGACATCTGGCCAAGATAGCAGTAGGTGGCTTCTTTAATTACAAACATTTTATCAAATATGGCTAATTTGGCGCTAATGCCAATACACCAGAAGCCACATCAGTGGTGACAGTACGTCAGGGTAGATGAAATTTGTTTTATACAACGATTCTAGCTTCTAGCACCTTCTTTATCCAGAATGAATGATATTGTATAGTGCGATAGATCCATAATTCCGATAAGCCCGAAAACGTCATTCAGTGTTGTTTCGATCGATTTGCTTTCGGTGTAGGAATGTTGCTGTTGTTGTAGCAACTCGAATAGGTATGACAAGGGAATGATGTTGTTTAGATTTTTGTTATAGGATTGACCGGATTGATCGTTGTTGTTGTAACAATGTTTTTATTTTTTATTTGTAAGTTCATTTTTCTGCTAAATCTGTCTCTGGGTCTATCTCCAGTTCTAAGAATGTAGCTGCTTCGATTGGATGTAACCACAGATCTACTGGAGTTAGTTGAGTAGATTTGGCAGGGCAATTGAAAGGTGCAAAGGGACCTGTGCCGCATGCTGGGCAGATGCTTTGCACGGTGTCATCGTAATGATGACTACTGAATAATTTTCAATCAATTTGTGTTGCTGTATACTTAAGTACATATTTCAGTTTGTTGTGGGAATGGCAGGTACGAGGGCAGTTCGGAAACTTCTTAGCCTAGCACAAAAAGCGCGGTATAAACAGAAAAAAGTTAAGTGTTTTGGAAACTTCCATATCTGTTATGAACACATGTTAAATTTTGTTCGATCTGGCAACTCCTTCATATAGAAACAGGTGTTAAAAAAGACGCATCCGCAATTTTTTTACAATGGAAAAATTAGAAATGCGTGCTGTCATTAAATATTTACACAAAAAAGGTTTATCGGGACAAGAAATTCATAATGATATGGTGAATGTGTTAGGTGAAAGTGTTCCTTCATATGCAACAGTAAAAAATTGGGTTGCTGAATTTAAACGTGGTCGTACAAGCATTGAAGATGAGGCACGTAGTGGACGTCCCAAAACAGCAACAACAACAGAAATTGTAGCCAAAGTGCATGATATGGTATTAAATGATCGACGAATAAAAGTGCGTGAAATTGCTAATATCATGGGCATCTCAAATGAACGAGTCCATTTAATTTTGCATGAAGAACTACAGATGACAAAGCTTTCTGCAAGATGGGTGCCGCATTTGTTAACAGTCGATCAAAATCGCATAAGAATGAACATTTCTTAAGCTTGTTTGGATCGTTTTAAACGAAATAAAATGGATTTTAAGCGTCGTTTCATAACTGTTGATGAGACATGGATCCACCACTATACTCCAGAGACAAAAGAACAATCCAAACAATGCACGATGGGGCCGATGACAGTTTTTCGAGGCAACAAATCACTGGGGCAAGCTAGACCTTCCAAATTTTGTACAGATGTTTATAATGGGCTTAGAAACTAATATACCAAGTTTGGTTCATATCGGTTCATATATACATATAGCTGCCGTATATATGTTCGCCCGATTTCAAGCAATTGATGGACCAAACACGCAAATTCTGTCCAATTTTTATGCGATTTAGAAAATACCACGGAATTAGGACTACAAATAAGTTTGCCAAGTTATATTGAAATCGGTTCAGATTTTGATATTGCTCCAATATATATTTTCGCCCGATTTTAGGTATTTGGCGCACCAATCCCGCTATGTATGTCCAATCTTGATGAAATTTGAAATGTGTGACGGATTTTGGTCTAGAAACATTTTTGGCAAATCATATTGAAATCGGTTCAGAATTGGATATAGCTCCAATATATATGTTCGCCCGATTTCAGGAAAATGATTGACCAAGCATGCAAATTCCATCAAATTACAATAAAATTTGGAAAATGTTACGGAATTCGGACTACAAATAAGTTTGTCAAGTTATATTGAAATCGGTTCAGATATAGAAATAGCTCCCCTATATACATATGTTCAAATTTCATGGTTTTGTCTGTGCTTTGTTATAAGTTAATAAAAAAAGGTTCCAAATTTAGTAAAAATCGGCTAAGATTCCGCCACAAAAGCCAAAGTTTGCGATATCTTTGAAATTATATATTATTATTATATATGTCTATTAATTTTTTCCGAAATCCAATTGGTAACATTAATGGGTTTCCGATTATTCACCAACCAAAACATAAAAATGTCCATATTTTTAAGTATTACGACATCTGAAATCAGATTTTTATGAAAAGGCGCAGATAGGCGCAGCTAATTTTTTCACAAAATGATAGTACACATTAATACCTTTCACCACATATATATAATATCCTAGATCTCAAAAGTTATACTCCAGAGAACACATGGATAACAAAGCAAAATACTCCAAAAAAGACATAACATCTTAACTCAAAAATACATTTACCACACATAACATTTTTATTATTTGTTAACACTATCTTATTTTACACACCCATTGAAGATCTTTCCATGTTTAAAAAATATAAAAATGTTGAAATGTTCTTTTTGGCGCCTAAAATGCTTTCACTACTTATTTATAATGAATGTCGGAAAATGATGCATAAGAAAATATGTCACCATTGCCAGATCAGTATGTCGCTATGTGATGTTACCAGATTGATTTATTTTTTATTTTTAGTGATTCAGAGTGTTGGCAATCGAAATCCGTTATTATTTTTTTCAAATTGTTCACTTCAAAAATTGACTTTTTGCCTCGAAAACCCCATCGTGCAATGGGCTGAAGCTGGAGGAAGTGCCCCAAAGAAGGCAAAAACAATTCAATCGGCTGGTAAGGTTATGGCAACGGTTTTTTGTGACTTCAAAGGTATTTTATTGATTGACTATCTGCAAAAGGGTAAAACAATAAATTCAGAGTACTATTGCAACCTTTTGGATCAATTAAATGTACAAATTCGAGAAAAACGTCCTGGCTTACAACACAAAAAAATAATTTTTCATCAAGACAACGCACCAGCGCACAAGAGTGTTTTAACAATGGCTAAAATCAACGAATTAAAGTACGAGTTGCTTGACCATCCACCTTATTCTCCTGATTTAGCTCCCAGTGACTTTTATTTGTTCCCAAATCTAAAAAAATCCTTGCTGGCAAGCGTTTTACCTCAAATGAAGATGCAATTGCAGTTGTAAACAACTATTTTGAAGACCTTGAGGAAAACTATTTTAATCAAGGGATAGAATTGCTAGAAAAGCGTTGGACTAAGTGTATTGAAGTTTCAGGAGATTATATAGAAAAATACAAATATTTTTGAAAAACTAACAATTCTCTTTCATTGATAGGCTAAGAAGTTTCCGAACCGCCCTCGCATGCTACTTAAGGAGCTAGCCGCACGGGCTTGAGTACAATTGAATGTTCGTAGTCTACCAACTGTCACGGGAGTGTAGAGAGTGTTTGGAATTACTTTTTGAGAGCTACCCCTTTGTGTGGTGTCTAATACATTTGCACTCCACCTCCGGGTCTTGTTTCACTCTACCTTGGGGTGATGTTCCACCCCACCTTCGGGTGAGGTTGCACTCCAACTTCTGGTGTTATCCCACTCCAGCTTCGGGTGTTGTACCACTCCACCTTCGGGTGTTGTTCTACTAATTAGTACTAGTAGTACACTTTAGAGGTTAACTTAGAACTAACACCAATGAACGACGACCCGAACAACCGAGCCGAGTGCGGAATCACCGAGTGGGCGAACCCTACAACACTAGAGACGAGGGCCCGAGAAACCATAGACCCCGAGTGGCCGAGCACATTCAAACCCCGAGTGGTCGAACATCTATAACACGAAACCCGCGTGGCCAAACACCTATGACACGAAGCACCGAACTGCCCCACTACGAAGCCCGAACTGCCGCCGACGGCACGAGCATTGGGTATCCATTCAACCGAACAACGACACATAGCATCCCCGATCATACTAAAACAGCGAATCATCGAGTTCCCGATTATCTACGAATCGCCTACTACCGAACAGCGAATCATAGTGGTCCCGATTTTGTCCAGATAACCCAATAGATAATTTACTACCCAGCAACGAATCCCCAAGACGGTCGTTTTTCCGTATATTACTCAACACCGACTCATCCAGGGCATCTACGAACCATCTGCACCCGAACCAAACAACGAATCGCTGATCCCGATCACCCCATCAGCAACTTATCTCGTACGAGGCTTTCAACGACAAATTCTGAAACCAAGTTGCCGGTCCCCCAGTAAATTATCCGATCTATCATTGGCTATCTAAACACTTCTTATCGTACTTAATCATCAGTAGATTATAAATTAGTTTTACATCAATAAATATCCGATTTACCCCCAGGAAAGGGAGATTACTTGTCTTATTATTCCGTACCCCAGCCTACGACAAAACGTTACAAATGGCGCCCGAGCAGGGACCCGATTCAAAATCGCAATTCGGAATATATTAAACCACCGCCAACGAGGACGGACCATGTCGGAAATACGATAAGAAGTTAAGAACGGAATTCCGAGAAGTTTGTGATTTCGAAACTATGAAGAATTTAAAATGTAACGGCGACGGAAACCTACCAGAATTTCTGAAACGATTGGAGGAATTGACACATTGCTATCAGATTCCCGAAAATAGTCTGATCTCCACACAACCTGACATTTTGGTAGGTAACACACTGAAATGGTATAAAGCAATGTTTCTATAACCGCCAACAGTCTAGTTGAGAGAAGGCGAAGGAGTACATACTAGAAATATTAACAATATAAAGACAACATCCTAAGATTCGATCGGATATATGAAAGACTTCGTCCCGAATATCGCCTATATGTGCGCCAAAAAGACTTCAGCAACCTAGATGAGTTAATTTCCCTAACTGATGACTTTAAATTGTTAAAACAAAGACGAATATCGAGCCGAGCGACCACACACATCGCATATGGTTTCCCAAGAGTCCGAAGTTTACAACCGTCCAACTTACTGCTGGCGTTGCAAAGGAAAGGGTCATACCCGATTCCAATGCAAATTCGGGTTTCTTCTGTTCGTATTGTGGCATGGATGATATTCTATCAAAAACTGTCAATGCCGGAACGATATGAATGTGGATGCCGATCATCATGGTAGTTATTATATTTGGATTGAAATCAATGTCCGAAATATGTGGGCATAAATATACAACGTGGGCATTAGTCACTTCCGCACTTACCTTACAACATTTACTTACAACATCGTGGGCAGTCTAGTAGAGAATCATGGTGTAGTACCAGTCGCGAACACCCTTAGAGTACAGATGGCTGACCGGAAAATGGATAGATGTGGCAAAGTTTCAACGATAAAAGCTGTTCCACTAGTGGATAATTGCAGAATATTTTAGAGGTTAGTGTAGCGCTAGTACCAACGAATAACTCACAGGGGTTCCGAATCATTTTTTTCTCGTAACAACTCTATAACGTTTGAACGGATAGAGATATTTTCAATTTTTTTTTATCGGTATATAACTTAAGCAGCTTTCCGATGCATTAAAAACATTAGAATTCGGTCCAGTAGTTGCAGAAGATTTCAAGGCCAAACTTAAAAATGTGAGTTTTTTCATATTTTTGAGTTTTTGATGTATGTTTGATCTATTTGAAAAATGTCAAACCCCCCTAAACAAACCATAAAAATAAAAATTTGTTTTCAACAAATTTAAATTTTTTTTTCCAAAATTAAAAATAAAAATAGGTAAAAAAAACTTTTTAAGTTAAACGGTTTTATGTTAAACATACATTGCAATGTTTAAGATAAATGTACTAAAACCATAAAATAATAAAATAGATACAGTCGTGGGAATTATAAACATATGCATAGACTAGACTAAAATAAAACCGTGGGGCACGTCAATTGTCTACAAATTATCGACTTAATGTGCCATAGAAGAATCGTTTAATTCGTCGTTAGGCAGTTGGCCCGCAGATGGTGAGGAAATTACTTACTATTTCTTGCTCATGGAAATTCCAATAGTTATACACTCCATGTAAATAAAAGAGATGTTTCAACTAGTTTATCGTTGGACATTCACACTGCTGGCTGGCGAGGAATCGTTTCACTGCTCGTAGTTTGTCTTTAATCGACAAAGTACTACTCGCTCACCACTATGAAACCCTAAAACTCGCTTATAATCGAGCTTGCTAGCTTGTTTCCTCATTCTAGCCCTACTTATCACACGTCCATCGTTGTCGGTTGAACAACTGCCTAATCATAGAGTAACATTACAAAACAAACATTTTAATCAACGACTGTAGACAATTGACGTGACCCACGGTTTTATTTTAGTCTAGTCTATGCATATGTTTATAATTCCCACGACTGTATCTATTTTATTATTTTATGGTTTTTAGTACATTTATCTTAAACATTGCAATGTATGTTTAACATAAAACCGTTTAACTTAAAAAGTTTTTTTACCTATTTTTATTTTCTAGTTTTTAGTTTTTATTTCGCATTCTGTTTAATTCGTTTAGTGCTTCATTATTGCAAGGTTTCTTGCCGGTTAGTTTATTGCAGTCCAACTGTACCGCTAAAGACGTACCGCTAACGACGTATCATTTCTAGCCACCCTAACGCCACACAGTCCACAACACGATAAAAAAATCTTGAGTTGGGTGGTGGATTCAGGCTGGATTAATCAGATACCTAAATTACAGATTCAATTTCTAAATTTAAATCTTAATTATACGCCATTTAGTGGCTGCGCCCATATTAAATATTGAGGTTGTATAGTGCACTGTATTCTTCTTGTCAAGCCCTTTTATTTGATACCCATATTGGTGGGATTGATAAAAAATTGTTATCAGCCATTTGGTAGCGGCGGCCATCTTAGATTTCAATTTTGCATAGTAAATTGTATTCTACTTGTAGAGATCTTTCATTTGATACCCATGTTGATGGGATTGATAAAACCTAAGTTATCCGCCATTTTGTAGAGGCCACCATCTTGGATTTTAATTATATATAGTACATTGTATTCTACTGGTTGAGCACTTTCATTTGATACCCATATTGATTGGATTGATAAAACCTATGTTATCCGCCATTTTGGATTTCAATTTTTTATAGTATATTGTATTCTGCTTGTTGAGCCCTTTGATTTGATACCCATATTGATGGGATTGATAAAACCTACGTTATCAGCCATTTTGTAGCGGCCGCCATCTTGGATTTCAATTTTTTATAGTATATTGTATTCTGCTTGTTGAGCCCTTTCATTTGATACCCATATTGATGGGATTGATAAAACCTACGTTATCCGCCATTTTGTAGCGGCCGCCATCTTGGATTTAAATTTTTTATAGTATATTGTATTCTGCTTGCTGAGCACTTTCATTTGATACCCATATTGATGGGATTGATAAAATCTACGTTATCCGCCATTTTGTAGCGGCCGCCATCTTGAATTTATAATGATAATGAATAAATATAATTGTATTGTCACCAAAATCCAAAGTGTATACAAAATTTCAGATTAATCGGTTGACAGGAAGAGGGTGAAATTTGAATTACTAAATTTGACCCAAGAATAAATAATAAAACAAACGGGGTGAGCTAAATAAAACCATTTAAAAATACTCCTTGGCTTTTCATAAAAAATGGCTGTTTGTGTAAGAAAGCTGTGATTTATGTGGGAAACGGTATGGAAAAAACACACATTCTTAAACATTAACCGCCTGTTCATGTATGTCACACGGAAACCTGTACGAAAGGAAAGCAGTCACTCGCTTCCGTCTAAAAATGCGTTCATGTATTTCGCAAACTATCGTGCGACTGCCGTTACGTATCCTATGCGAAATACTACTAATTTGAATGTACATTTGTACAACTATGTTCCATAAATGAGAGCCAAATGAGAAATGAAAACAAAATCCACATATACATACAAATATTGGAATATGTGTGATTTGTTTTGTTTGAAAAATAAAATGTGTCGGTATTTTGAATTATTTTATTTAATTGATTTCTTCAAAATAATGAATGAAAGCGCTATTGAAACGTATCTGTAAAATTTTTATTTTGTTTCAAGAATGTGTTGCATAAATTTGTTTTAAGATTTTCGGTGTTATTCGCGAGTTTACGTTCTACTCGGCAGCTACAAAGCAAGTGAGTGATTTTGACATTCTCTTTCTATAAGAGACAGTCCTTTCGAAATACATAAACCCAAATTTAATGGAAAAGTGTACGTTTACGTGTTATTTCGTAGGGCTTGTCGGTCGCATAGATTTTCGTTTCGAAGGTGTTTACATGAAGGGAAAATGATTTTTTTTCCACTTCCGAAGCGCAAGAAACCTTTCGGTCGACATACATGAACAGGCTGTAAATTTCAAATAATTTCCTTTCGTTTATGAAGAAGACTAAATACCAAATTTCAGCAATTTCGGTAAAACAATGTGGCTAACTTTCAAAATACCGAAATTCGGGAGGTACCGTTCTATTGGCGCTATATGAAGGCGTGGACCTGTACCAACACATTTCTGAGAAAAATTTTTCTACCACCAACGAAGACTTAATACCAAATTTCAGCCATTTCTGAGAAATATTGAAGCCACAACCTTTAAATTACCGAAATTCCTGAGGTACAGTTCTATGGGGCAATATTATGCATTCATATTGCCCCATAGAACTGTACCTCAGGAACCTATACTCACAATTTTCAGGTGGAAAGTTTTGCACCACTAACGAAGACTAAATACCAAATGTCAGCCATTTCGGTGGAATATTGAGGCAACAACCTTCAAAATACCGCAAATCGGGAGGTATCGCTCTATGGGGGTTATATTGGCTATACTGGGCATTTAATTTACTATAAAGCACAATATCTTTATTCAACAGAAGAAAAAATGTTTTCTCGCAAAAAGAAAAAAAATTCATACCACTTTATTTCTTTTCCTCTTCGCTTGTTATGTTTGTTAACTGTAACAGAAAACAAGTAAGCAAAGTCTATAGTCGGACGGGCCGACCACAACCTCTAATCTGATATAAATCCATTGATATAAGAGAAGCCCTGTCCCTACTGGGATGTTTGTGGAACAATTATATAAATAGTTCATTGTGGTTATATATTGTGATATCAAACATATATTTTATACCGGTAGAAATAACTAATATTGAATAGAAATTCAAATAATTTGCATGCAAACAAATTTATAAATCCCAAAATTATTCATATTCAATTACACACCAAAGAAGATAGTATAAGTCAGCTGCGCTAACGGTGATATACCCTCAGCATCTGACCAGAACAAGAAACAAGCACAATAATTATACCGTATAAAAATATATTGATTTGGTATCACCAGTTTGCTTCAAAATACGTGGTATCTGTAGGTAACGAAATGTAAGGCTTTACCAAATCAAGTTTTGTAAGCTAACTTCTGATTTTTGAAAAATTTTGAGAATTATTTTTTAGAAATTTTGTACCATTATATCAGGAAGTATGGACTTACTCCGGAAAATTGTATCGTTGCAATAGGGACTGTGAAAAGAACCTTCTTCAAAAAAATTCAAATAGATCCGAGATGAGTCCTCAAACTGCACATTTCCCAAATTTTGTGTGGGAGGTACTCGAAGGACATGACTGGATGAAATAATAGGATGTGCAAAGTTTGGACCAATCAGAAAATCCCATTAAGAGTTATCTTGCGGATTTGCCATTATAGTTAGGTTTCTTGTTTGTTGTTCATTGCTTCTTGGAGCTTTTCGGCCATAATCTCAGGAAGTATGGAATTTGCCATTGCAAATCGTAAAGGGGAACGCAAGGACAAGCTGCAGAAAATATTCATAACGATTCGAGGGGACTCTTAAATTTCACTTTTCCGAATTTTGTGAGGGAGGTACTTGCCGGTGTGGACCGATCTATAACTGGAAGGAATAATAATATGTGGAAAGTTTGGACCAAATCAATTGCTCACTTCGACAGTTACCGTTCACACAATTTTTCAGACAAATTTTGAACTTTTGTGGGGGAGCTGCCCGAAGGAGTGAACCGATATAGCCCATATTCGAAATAAAACTAAGTTTGGGCAAAATATTACTAAGTGTATAGTGCGCACCAGCCAGCTAGACAGTAAGAGAGACAGATGAACGGACAGGGCTAAATCGACTCCAAATTTTCTGAAACGAATTTCGTCCAAATATACTTGGGGTTTAAAACCATTATTTCGATTTTGTATATATTCCTTTTACCCTAAAGGCCGAGAGTATAAAATAGTTGGCGAAGCGACCAAATGCTGCAATATTTGTATGAAAAATCCAATTGGACAACTGAACCGGAAAATGCTCTGTCATGATAGATAAAATTTGTAGCATGGGGGAAAATTGTGGTTCTCTACACAAAACCCATTATATATTAGGCAGTAGGCCCGTTATCTAGAAAACACATTATTGCAATTTGCATCAGGAGAAATGTCAGTAGTTATTTTTCCATATGTAAGCTACTTTGCCGGTATATGCCCTCCAGGAATTAAAATATGGACCAAAAATAAAATTTGTATATTTTTTATACAAAAGCAATGATCTATGTCACCCGCTAAATAATATCAGATCATCATGCAAAATTATAGGCATTTTGTTCAACCTAAACTCTTACCTCCAGCAAAATTTCGCGACTATTGAGCTGTAATTGCGACATCTACCGTGTTTATGATAACACTACAAACAAAAAATTGGATATATTAGACTGTAACTCTGTTATCTGATCACGTTCATCAACACAATTGACATCAATAGAAAGGTCAAGCGTTCCTCTTCCAAGTATAGCTTACTTGCCCGGAATGTCTCTTCCAGGAAAAAAGATATTAGCTGTATATTAAAACTTTTCACAATTTTCACACAAAAGGTGTGGTCCATTTAACCCTCTAAATATTATCTGATCGCCATCTCAAATTGCAAGCTTCTTCTTTGTCATATACTCTTACCTTATTTAAAATTTCGAGGAGATCGGACTATTATTGCGACCTACAGAGCAGCTACAAAATCGGTTAAAAATTATGTTTTTGATCCATTTCACCCGCTAAATATTTCACGATCATCATCAATTAAAATAGCGATCTATTCTGATGTGAAACCGACCTCCATACCAAATTTCGTGACGATCGGTCTATAATTGCGGCCTGGAGTTTGATTACAATTTATAACGGACAGACGGACACACGGACGGATGGACGGACGGACACATCTCAAAAACGCTTTATCTCGCCGAGATATGAAGATTGATATACCACATTGGGGGTCTCCGACGAATATTTCGCGGTGTTACATGAATTTTTACCTGGTTGTTTATGAATAAATCGCAACAACATAGAACGGAACACACGTGTTTGGCCGTATATCGCATACACACCACCCGAGCAAAAGCAAACTTTTTCACCCTCCCGTAGTCACTTCTACGTCTTCTATTGCACCGTACTCACAGTTCTTTATTATGAAATTAGCGAGAGCCCTGTTGTTACACTCTTTGAAAAAATCCTCTCTCCACGTATAAATATTATGTTTGTACCCAAACAAATAAAATTGAGATATGTTGCAAAATGTGGCAAACATATATTTGTTTGAACCTAAACATAATATGTTTGGATCCAAACATATATTTTTGTTTGCCACCAGTCCCAAGCATATATTTGTTTGGATCCAAACATATTTCTAACATATATTTTTCTGTGCATAGGACCAGTTTGTTCGGCTGTTTTGATTGACACCTGAACATTTTTCATTTTTTATACCCTCCACCATAAGATGGGGGGTATATTAAGTTTGTCATTCCGTTTGTAACTACACGAAATAATCATAGTAGACCCCACAAACTATATATATTCTTGATCAGCGTGCAATTCTACATCGATATAGCCATGTCCATTCGTCTGTGAAAATCACTCTAGCGTCCGAACGGATTGAAGTAGGTGAATGAAATTTTGGTAAAATCTATTATATGTATGTAGGATTTTTGGTATTGAAAGCGGGCTATGTAGGTCCACGTTTTCGTATAGCCCCCATACAAAGTGACGCGTGACGCGTCGCACAGTGTTGCCGCGTGGACAAAAATCAAAAAATGTGATGTTAACTTTTACATATGTTTATGTTTTTTTCTTACAGTAAACACATCCGATACAAGGTATCTGAAAGAATTTTGTCGATATGTGCATCCATAATGAAGTTATAGCTCTTTAAATATGAAAAATATTTCCCAGGTAATCTAAGGCGATAATCATATGAAAATAAGGCGACATTTAAAATAAAATTTTCTGAAAAATTTGTTGATAATACTAAAAGTTTTGGATGGGGATTTGATGAGTGGGCTATAAATATAACGTTTTAGTACAAAAAGTTGACATTAACTGCACATGGGCAATGTACCGTTATCAAGAAATCAAAATTTAAATTTGATAAAAAAATTCAAAATTCTTAATATTTAGTAGAGCAGATCTTTTGATTGCCACCTATGATTGCCACCTCCTGTTTTCCGTTAATTGGACATATCTTCCAAATCAAAATGTGTAAAAACATTCTGCCCATCCTTGCAACCTTCTGAGATATATCGGTTCAGATTTTATATAGCCCCCATATATATCTTTTCCCAATTTTGCTACAACTTGTTCAATTTTGATCGAATAGCCTTCAAATTTAGTATATGTTATTTTCTTAGGCTCCTGAGTAGTTTCACCGATTTTAGCAAAAATCGGTTCAGATTTAGATATAACCCCCTATATATATCTTTCCCCGATTTTGCTATAATTCGCTCAATTTTTGATGAATAGCCTTCAAATTTAACATGTAATATTTTCTTAGGCCCCTGATTAGCTCTACCGATTTTCACAAAAATCGGTTCAGATTTGGATGTAGACCCCCATATATATCTTTGCCCGATTTTGCTATAACTCGGTCAATTTTGATCGAATAGCCTTAAAATTTAATATGTAATATTTTCTTAGGCCCCTGAGTAGCTCTACCGATTTTCAAAGAAATCGATTCAGATTTGGATATAGCCCCCATATATATCTTTCCCCGATTTAGCTATAACTCCGTCAATTTTAATCGAATAGCCCTCAAATTTGATATGTGATATTTTCTTAGGTCCCTGAATAGGTTCACCGATTTTCGTAAAAATCGGTTCAGATTTGGCTATTCGATCAAAATTTACCGAGTTATAGCAAAATCGGGGAAAGATATATACGGGGGCTTTATCCATATGTGAACCGATTTTTGTGAAAATCGGTAGAGCTACTCAGGGGTCTAAGAAAATATTACATATTAAATTTGAAGGATATTCGATCAAAATTGACCGAGTTATAGCAAAATCGGAGAAAGATATATATGGGGGCTATATCCAAATCTGAACCGATATGGACCAAAGTTGAAATTTTTCATTCCTATGCCCTTAGAAGTACTTGTGCAAAAATTCATCAACCTAGGTCAACTCCTTCTATTTTTGTCCACTTTTGTATGGAAGCGGCAACACTGTGCGTCGTCGTTTTAAGGAAATTTTAGGATATTTGTCCAATTTGACCACCGAATTGGTTGTTATTTGGTATTTTGGGTCTCCAGAGGCTAAAAAATATTTCTACCAAATTTTGTATATATAGGTCCTCGTTTTGGTATAGCCCCCATATTAGGCCCCATATATCGGCCTTTTTATAGAAAATTTACTTATGTTGAAACTGAGGTATGGGGTATTGTAACTCGCGAATTGTTTTTATATACCATAACTTTTGAACGCATTTAGGTAAAATAAACTGTTTTAGCACGATTCACAGATGGATTTCTTAAAATTATAATTTGAGCGGAAGCAGTGGCCATATTAATTTAAAAAAATAGGAAACAAGTAAAAAAGTATCAGTCGGCTTTGCCAACAGAGATATACCCTCAGCCTGTGCAAATTGAAACACTTTTTTCACAAAAAACTTATGTTTTTTTTGGTCATATGAACCGACAAAAATTTTGATTAGGATTAAAGTTCAAAAATTTTGCGGAAAAGGTACTTAAAGGAATGGACCGACATAGACCATGGAGGTGCCATAGGGTTTTTTTACACCCTTCGGGCTGTTTTCTCAAGAAGTATGGACTTGCCCCTGAAACAACTTTTACCATCGTAATTGAGGCAGCGAATGTAAGTTACTTCAACAAAAATCAAAGTGATTCAATAGCAGGTCTTCAAGTGAACTTATCCAAAATTTTGTGTGAGAGGTACGGGATGGAGTGGACAAATATAGTCCATATTCGAACCTGATCTCTATCTGGTAGATATTATGAGAATGTGTAAAGTATGGACCAAATCGGTCACTCCCATCAAGAGTTATCGTGTGCACAATTTTTCCGAATATTTTTAAACTTTTGTGGGGTAGGTACCTGAAGGAGTGGACCGATATGGCTTATCTACAATTTTTTGTGGGAGGTACTCAAAGGAGTTTACCGATTGAGTCCATATTGGAACCTCATCTAAGTCTGGTAGAAATTTCATAATGTGCAAAGTATGGACCAAATCTGTTACTCCCTTCAAGAGTTATCGTACGCACAAATTTTCCGAACTTTTGTGAGGGAGGTACCGGAAGGAGTGGACCGATATAATTCATCTTTGAACTTGAACTAAGTTTGGACATAATATTACGAAAGCCAAATTTTGGACCGAATCGGCAGATCCGTTCGAGTGTTATCTTGCGCTCCAACCACTAAACACGGTGTCAGGCTATTTTCTCAGGAAGTATGGACTTGCCCCTAATGAAACTTACAGCGTCGTATAGAGGACGTAAACAAAAACCAAAGCGATTCGAGACCAGGTCCTAAACTGAACTTTTCTTTGAGTCCATATTGGAACCTCATTTAAGTTTGGTAGAAGTTACACGATGTGCAAAGTATGGACCAAATCGGTTATTCCCTACAAGAGTTATCGTGCGCACAAGTTTTGCGACAATTTTTGAACATTTGTGGGGTAGGTACCTGAGGGAGTTAACCTATATGGCCCATCTTCGAACTTAAATCGAATATGGACAAAATATTTCGATACCCAAAATTTGAACCGAATCGATTGATCCGTTCTTTTAAAAACTGTAGTACTCGCGATTACGCATTATTTTGATGTATAACTCGGGCGTGTAGCCTTCAAAGGTTCACAACAATCTTAGCTTAAAGTCGAAATTTTTGTGCGTACATTTTTATAAAAAACCTGTTTCTTTTATTCAAAATTTGCAACTGCCATTAAATTGTCGGTGAAACTCGCGTAAACTTAGTTTTTTTACGTTCTGAATCTAATAAGCCTTGAAGCCAAATCCGTCCACTAGATCGGCGGATATGATACCCCTCAAATTTCGATAATCTGCAAAAAATGTTTTTGACAATTGCGCGCATTGAAACGCGTTTTGGAACTGTAATTTTTACTGATATAAATAGAGCTATGTGCCTGTTTAAAATGTGCGAAAACATGTATTTCAAAACTGTATTCAAAACTATTTTAGACATTTTTCTTGATATAATACGCGTCATTTTAAGATATTTTGAATGTATTAGTCTCATTTGACCACAGAATCGGTTGTAAGTTTGTATTTTGTGTGTTTCAGAGGCTAAGAAACATTTCTACCATAAAATGTTTATATAGGTCCACGCTTTTATGTAGCCCCCATAGGACGATATCTCCCGATTTTCGGAATTTTGAAGGTTTTAGCCTCATTATCACACCGAAATGGCTAAAATTTGGTATTTAGTCTTCGTTGGGGGTATAAAACTTTCCCCCAGAAATTTGTAGGTATAGGTCCACGTCGTCATATAGTCCCCATAGAACGTTACCGCCCGATTTTCGCTATTTGGAAGGTTTTAGCCTCATTATTCCTCCGAAGTGGCTAAAATTTGGTATTTTGTTTTTTTCTGGGCAACAAAAATTTCCCTCAGAAATTTGTCGGTATACGTCCACTTTTTGATGTACCACCCATAGAACAGTATATCCGAATTTTCGGTATATTGATGGTTTAAAGGTAGAGTTACATTAGGCAAATATTTGCTCCAGCGACCGGCATCGTGCGCTTACTGAGATCAAGTGGGTGTTAGTAATACATTGAATTTATGCACACTTGCTCTCAGTAAGCGCACATTGCCGGTCGTTGGAGCAAATATTTGCCTAATGTGACCTTACCTTAAGCCTCATTATAACACCGAAATGGCTGCAACCACCTGAAATTTTTCGGTATAGGTCCATGTCTTCATATAGCCCCCATAGAACGGTACCTTCCGATTTTGGTATTTTGATGGTTGCTGCTCAATATCCCAACGAAATGACTGACATTTGGTTCCCTACCGAAATAGCTGATATTTGGTATTAAGTTTTTGATAGGGTTATGAAACATTCCACCCGAAATGTGCCGGTATAGGTCGACGTCTTCAAATAGCACCCATAGGACCGTACCTCCCGATTAAAGGTATTTTGAAAGTTGTGGCCTCAAATTTTGTATTAAAACTGCCATAAGTATATAAAATATTGCGGAACAGAATTTTCAGTACAAGCCCTTTTCTTCAAATAACCCCATAGAAGCGTACTTCCCGATTTTCGGTATTTCGAAGGTAGTGTCATCAAAACCCCATCGAAACGGATGATATTTAATAGTCCGTTGTTGGTATGTTTTTACATAGCCCCCAGAGAAAGGTCCCTCCCAACTTTCGGTATTTTGAATGTTTTAGCCACATTATTCAACGGGAATAACTGAAATTTGGTATTTAGTCTTCGCTGGAGTTACCAAACTTTCCTCCAGAAATTTATCGGTACAGTTCAAAGTTTTATACAACCTCCATAGAACGGTGCTCCCGATGTTGTTAACTATCCAAATCCAGAATATCCAGGTTTAATTCTAGTCGATGTTGCTCAATTTTATGTATTTCGCTCAATTCGGAAATTTGTAAATATTTGTCCATGTTTTGGAAAGAAGAAAAATGTCGCCCCATATGAGCTGTTTTGAAGGGTATATTATCAGCTGAGATATGTGTACTACTCCTGTAATGAAACGATTGTTAATTTCACTTCAATACAGTTAGTGGTGGAGGGTATAAAAAGTTCCGCCCGGTCGAACTTAACGCTTTTCTTACTTATTGGATACCGCTTGTGACCTTAGTTTGTTACTCAGTAAAGTTAATAACCGACCCGGGAAAGGTAAATCCCTTACGGTTTTTGCAATTGAGGCATTGCTGCTTCCATTTTTGGTTTCTCACCGTTCAAACCCGTTTGTAGAGAAATATCGTTGGAAATTAGACTTGCCAAAAAAGCTATTCTATAAATAGAATACCGCCTAAAAGGTGTCTTATATAGAAAGAAGACATCCCAAAGAGGTTTTCAGTGGGTAGAATACTCCTTTCTATGGATGAAAGACCTCCCAAATAGTTTTTCATAGACCTCCCAAAGGAGTCTACTTTATTCGTAGGTAGGTCACATCATAAAGGAGTTTTCTATAGATAGAATACCACCTTGAGGGATCTTCTATAGAATGAAGAACCTGTCATAGCCACCTAAGAAGATAACTAACTCTGTTTGTAAGATACATAATTGCTAAAGTATTGAATATCAAATTATGAACGCCGTAACATAATCGTGCATATGTATTTACTACCCCACAAACTAGGACACTTTTTCATTTACTTGTTTTTAGCCACACTCTGACAAAGTGTGTGGTCACTACTACTACTCACAACTTTCTCCGATAACCTGTTTTAAACTGCCAACCAACTATTACTTATTGGCTGCCCGACCAAATTGCGGTTAGAAAAAGTTCATGGATGGCGTTGCTAACAAAGCGTCAGTTGTTTTGTCATCAAAAGAGAGAAAAAAAATTAACCACAACAACATTGGCTATACAATAACACCATAAGAGTGTGAACCCAAACATACCCACTTATTGTTATTGCTATTGACCAGACCTAATTGAAGTGTTTTAATTCCGCTACAAAGATATCGAATTGCAATACGAAAAATGTGTCGAACAAAAGCGAACAAGCCAATTATTATGACCTGACATGTGACAACAGTTGAGAATCCTGGAAGTTGGTAACATGAACTCTTAATTAAAATTTGTATAATTTTTTTTAATATTTGCTCTTCGAAAGAGGAAATATTTACTTTTTAAAAAATATTTCCTAAACAGCGCTTGTTGCTAACAATAAGAAGAAGCCACAAAGGAATTCCGTTGGTACGTGACAGGTTTTTTCTTTGCTTACGCATTTTATTTGTAATGACACAATGCCAGATGTTGTTGTTGAGAGAAGCTTTATTAATGAATTAAATTTAAAAATATCATAACTGCTGTTCATTTTCTTTGTGAGGTTTCGGCATTGTAACATTTGTATCTGAAAAAGTTTTACGGAAATTACCAAGAAATGTTGACATTTGGCGGTGTAATAATGTAGCATGTTTATTTACGTATGTATGACTCACTGTAGGTATCTCTAGAAGCCCACATGTAGTTTCCTACTTTCAAGTTAGCAATACGAAGATATGTTTCCTGTAGAAATGTTTTTCAAATGTCTATAAAACAAGTAAAACAGTATCAGTCGAAGGCCAAATTTTTGGACCGATTCGGCAGTAACTGCACATTGTGTCGTAGGGGTTTTTACAGCTTTCGGACCATTTTTGCAGGATGTATCTACTTTTCCCAGAAAGAACGTGTCCTGGCGTAATGGGGGCAGCGAATAAAAGCTGTTGCAAAAAGGAGGTACTCGAAGGAGTGGACCTACACAGTCCATATTCGAGCCTATCTTCGAACTTAAACTAAGTTTGGACAAAATATTATGAACGCTAAATTTTGGACCAAATCAACTGATCTGTTTGAAAGTTATCGTACGCTCCAACCTCTACACATGGTGTTATAGGTGTTTTTATAACTTTCGGGATATTTTTTCAGAAAGTATGGACTTGCCCCTGATAAAACTTGTACCGTTGTAATGGGGGCAGCGAATACAAGTTTTTACAACAAACATCAAAGCGATTCGAGAGCAGGTCCTCAGTGCACCTGAACCAACTTTAAATGGAAGCTGCCTATACCTGGGAAGATTTTGTGGATTCTGAAACTACAATATTCATAGATCCGAAAAATTAAAAACAAAAAAAAAAAAAACAAAAAATCGGCGAAGGTCTTTTTAAATAAATCGTGGTCAAAGTTCAAATTTTTGGTTTTTTTTTAGTTTTTTTCCGAGATTAGTGGAAGTAGGATTAGAAAAAATCTTGTAGCTGTGAAAATTCTCTGCAAAATTGACCTTTATGATATTTTCATAGGTTTTGCCATTTTTAAACTGGCACAATGCACTGACTGTTTTTTGATTTTTCTCATCTATGAACATTGTAGTTTTAGAATCCGCAAAAACTTCCTAGATATAAGCACCTTCTATATAAAGTTGGTTCAGGCGCACCGTGGGTTCTAAACTGAACTTTTGCGAAATTTTGTGTGGTAGGTACCCGAAGTAGTGGACCAAGAGAGTCAATTTCGGAATTTTATCTATGTCTGGTAGAAATTTCAGGATGCGAAAAGTATAGAACAAATTGGTTAGTCCTTTCACGAGTTATCGTGCGCACAATTTTTTCGAACATTTTTGAACTTTTGTGGGGAACCCAGCAAAAAAAGTCCTCCCAAAATCATTGGTTTTGTAAGGGATTTTTGGCAGCTGTAACTACTCGCAAACCCCCTTTCTTCCCCCTTATTTTTACAAGGGCATGTCGCACACTGTTTGTAGTTATTTTATGACCACTAGAATAACTAGTTATTCTGTGGCCACTTGAAGTTGAAAAGTAAGTTGAAAAAAATTCTATTTTTAGAACAGTTGATGTAGAGATTTTTTTTTTTTAATTTCATCACACTTCTTACTTTTATTTTACTTTATTTTATTTCGCTCGCTGTGCGAGTTGTACACACGAACCCTCTGATTTCTAGCCAAAGACACTATATACTATGCCACGCACACGAACATTAAGGGTTGCTTAAGAACTTAAATGTGCAGTGCACATGTGCAACACGAACTGTTATTTTTTAGTTAAAAAAAAAACTCGCGTGCCGACAGTGAGCGTTGAACACACAACCCTAGGATTTATAGTCGGACACACACTCACTGTGCCACCGTCCTCATTACTTAGTGATGAGCAAAGTAGGTTTGCCTTGTATTTTTTTAAGAAGTATCCCATTACTTTTCAGATTACTTGTAATGAGAAAATAAGCTTGTTTACATTACCTTGTAATGGGTTACGTAATGACTAATGGATCCGAATTTTTGCTGGGAATGTACCCGAAGGAGTAGACCGATAGGACACATTTTCGAACTTAAACTAAGTTGGGACAAAATATTAGTAAGCAAAATTTTGGACGAAATCGGTTCGTCCGTCGAGAGTTATTGTGTGCTCCAGTCAGCCAGGCAGACGGACATGGCTAAATCAACTACAAATTGTCTGAAACAAATTTCGTCCAAACATACTTGGGGTCTACAACAGTGTCGCCGAATCTGACGATTTATCGTCATTTTGACGATTTTTTGGCCCTAAATGGCAAAATGACGATTTTATCAGTTCAAATGACGATTTTTGACCAAAAAATGTTTAAACAAAATATTGACCAAATCGGCCCGTTCCTTTAAGAGTTACCGTTCGCACAATTTTTCCAAACATTTTTGAACTTTTTTGGGGAAGGCACTGGAAGGAGTGGACCGATATAACCCATCTTCGAACTTAAATTAAGTTTGGACAAAATATTATGAAGGCCAAATATTGGATCGAATCGGCAGATCCGTTCGAGGGTTATGACACACGGTGTCATAGGGTTTTTTTGAACCTTTCAGGATATTTTCTCAGGAAGTAAGCGTTTGCCCCTGATGAAACTTGTACCACCGTATGGGGGCCGTAAATACAAGATGCTACAACAAAAATCAAAACGATTCGAGAGCAGGTCCTAAACTGAACTTTTCCGAAATTTTGTGTGGGAGGTACCCGAAGGCGTGGACCGATTGAGTCCATATTGGAACCTCATCTAAGTTTGGTAGACCTTTCACGATGTGCAAACTTTGGACCAAATCGGTTTCTCCCTTCCGAACATTTTCGAACTTTTGTGGGGAAGGTACTGGAAGGAGTGGACCGATATAACCCATCTTCGAACTTAAACTAAGTTTGGACAAAATATTGCGATAGCCAAATTTTGGACCAAATCGGTTCATCCGTTCGAGAGTAATCGTGCGCACCAGCCGGCCAGACAGACGGACGGACATTGCTAAATCGACTCCAAATTGTTTGAAACACATTTCGTCCAAACATACTTGGGGTCTAAAACCATTATTTCGATGAGGCACATTTTGCCCGTATGAAAGTGTATATACCCTCGTTAGCATAAATGCTGAGGGTATAAAAATTCACGGTGTGCCTTAACAAATTTAAATGGAAGGTGGTTACACCTTTTTGTATTGGGTATTGTAACTCGCGAATTGTTGTTATATACCATAACTTTTGAACGCATTTAGGTAAAATAAACTGTTTTAGCACGATTCACCGATGGATTTCTTAAAATTATAATTTGAGCGGAAGCTGTGGTCATATTAATGTAAAAAAAATAGTAAAAAATCGTTGAAGGAAACGAGTTTTTTAAGTCAATTTTCAATTAGTGACTTTACAATACAATGTAGAGTATAATGTTCAAAGAAGAAGTTAAAGAATACACTTTAGAGATGAAGTTTCTAATGTATGATTTTTTAATAAAACCACTGCATCAATCTCAAACGGATGCTGACATTTTGAAGACTGAACAATTGGGTTTTTTGAAGTTTTGCTCTAATCGGGACGCGCAACTGTACTCATTTAAAAACTGATTATGAGATTGTAGTACTTGCGATTACGCATTTTTTGATGTATAACTCGGTCGTGTAGCCTTCAAAGGTTCACAACAATCTCAGCTTAAAGTCGAAATTTTTGTGCGTAAATTTAAATAAAAAACCTGTTTTTTTGATTCAAAATTTGCAACTACCATTAAATTGTCGGCGAAACCCGCGTGAACTTAGTTTTTTACGTTCTGAATCTAATAAGCCATGATGCGTCCAAATCCGTCCACTAGATCGGCGGATATGATACCCCTCAAATTTCGATAATCTGCAAAAAATGTTTTTGAGAATTGCGCGCATTGAAACGCGTTTTGGAAGTGTAATTTTTACTGAAATAAATAGAGCTATATGCCTGTTTAAAATGTGCGAAAACATATATTTCAAAACTATCGCTAATCCGGAGATACAATTGATTTTTTCTGAAAATTAAGTGCGATGCTACATCCACGGTTCTTGATGGATCGCAATGAAACGACATCAAATTATGTATTTTTTAAAGGTGATCATCGAAATCGGATGCGCATAAAATGTAAATGAACTTCGTGGAAATCATGACCATTTAACTGTGTTTTGCGACTTAATATGCAACAGATGCTACATCGTGGCCGCCAAATAGAATTTCACAAACTTTACACCAACTAAAAGGGATTGATTCGCTGTGTTGGAAAATCGGATGCGCATCCTGTCATTTTCACTATTACGCGTTTTATATGCGTTTCAAATGTTGTAATAGTCAATATAACATTATTTTAATGTTATGCCACAATTGGAATTCCTTGTGATTTAATATAATGTTCTAAAAATATTCGCCAATAGGAAAACTATAAGCGAAAAATTTGTTGCAACGGAATATCTTCATTATTGCGTGAAATTTGGACGAAAATGACGAAGACCTCAAACATTTTTTCTTCAACCTTTCCTATAAAACCATAAAAAAATTAAATTAGAATAACCTGATATTTATTTTTTCGTCACATTTTCTTTGAATTTTTGCAAATAACATGAATACTATAGCTCCAAACTTCACGACTTAGGTGTCATTTTATTCCTCACAATGTCTGGATGCTGCTATAATTTTTTTATATATATTTTTTGTAAGTATAAGCGCTATTGTTTCAAAAATATGTTTGTAAATACGTGAAATTATTTAACAAATTTAATTTTTCGCGAATTCATTGAAACTTTTCGAATTTTTGTTTGCATCATCGCAAAGGGTGCGAATTCAGTTAACAATAATAGGATATAACAGCCTACCATATTAAGCCGCGATTTTTTTAGAATTTTTTCTAATTAGCATAATTAAAACGGTCATATCTTTTGCGCGCAACGATCAAAGTTGGTAACGAAAACAGATTTAGAATGACGTTTTTTTTCTTAATCTATGTTCCAAAAATCATAGATGTAGTATCAAAAATTTTTTTTTGAAATGGGAAAGACAATTTTAGACATTTTTGCTGATATACCCTCTTTAGCATAAATGCTGAGGTTATAAAAACAATACAATAGGATAATAGAACGGTATGTATCTTTTGTAGGACGATACCAAGAAGCGCAGGAAAATTGGGAAAAACAGATTGGATGGAAGGCGCTCGTATTGAACCATGGCACGATGGGGCCAATGACAGGTTTTCAAGGCAACAAATCACTGGGGCAAGCTAGGCCTACCAAATTTTGTACAGATGTTTATAATGGGCTTAGAAACTAATATGCCAAATTTGGTTCATATCGGTTCATATATACATATAGCTCCCGTATATATGTTCGCCCGATTTCAAGCAATTGATGGACCAAACACGCAAATTCTGCCCAATTTTTATGCGATTTGGAAAATTCAACGGAATTAGGACTACAAATAAGTTTGCCAAGTTATACCGAAATCGGTTCAGATTTTGATATTGCTCCCATATATACTTTCGCCCGATTTTAGGTATTTGGTGCACCAATCCCGCTATGTATGTCCAATCTTGATGAAATTTGAAATGTGTGACGGACTTTGGTCTAGAAACATTTTTGGCAAATCATATTGAAATCGGTTCAGAATTGGATATAGCTCCCATATATATGTTCGCTCGATTTCAGGCAAATGATTGACCAAGCATGGAAATTACAATAAAATTTGGAAAATGTTACGGAATTCGGACTACAAATAAGTTTGTCAAGCTATATTGAAATCGGTTCAGATATAGAAATAGCCCCCCTACATACATATGCTCAAATTTCATAGTTTTGTCTGTGGTTTGTTATAAGTTAATAAAAAGGTTCCAAATTTAGTAAAAATCGGCTAAGATTCCGCCACAAAAGCCAAAGTTTGTCTGCGATATCTTTGAAATTATATATTATTATATATTATTACTAGTTGACCCGGGACCGCGTTGCTGGCCCGTTGTTAGGTTTTCCGTGTAAACCATCTAGTATTAATACATCAAGATTTTCGAACCGAATAGACGATAATTATTGTTGCTTCTTAAAAATTCATAAAAGAAATCGATGTTTTGGCATAAGCCTAACGTAATGGCATCTCCAGGTTTAAGATAGAAAATTCGGTTAATTATGCTCTCTCTCTCTGTCATTCCGTTTGTAAAACATCGAAACATTCATTGGATGCCCTACAGTGAATATTCTGAACTGCATAAAAAATAAGTCAATATAACAATGTCCGTCCGTCTGGTAAAATCGCGAAATTTAACACAGAGCTTTATAATTTGGTACAGAATTGTATATTACTCGTGGGATGTTTGTTATTGAAAATGGGTTATACCGGTTCACATTTTGATATAGCCCCCACAGAACTGTACCGCCCGGTTTTCGGCATTTTAAAGGCTTTATCATTCATTGGGACTATCAAAGAATCCCGCTAGCATAAAACATCCCCGCATAAAATATTCGGTATAGGTCTAGGTTTTGTTTAGCCTCCAACAGTACCTTTCGATTTTCGGTATTTTCATGATTTTAGCCGCATTGTTCAACCGAAATGGATATATTTGGTATTTATATTTCCGCAGCGAATTGCCGGTAAAGGTCCACGTTTTCATATAGCCCCCACAGAAATTTACCTCCCCACTATTGAGAATTTTGAAAATTTAAGCCACACTATCGAACCAAAATCCTGAAATTTGGTTTCAATGTAATTTATGATGGAGGGAATAAAAAGTTCGGCCCAGTCAAACTTAACGCCGTTCTCACTTATTGTTAACAAATCGCAGATTTATAGAACACGCTATTTTTTACACTCCTAAATATGAAAACCTCAGTGATTCAAAAAAATACTTCAAAATGCTAGTTGGATTTATCTAGACTTTACTGTTTTAAAAACGTGTCCTTATAGAGTTATTCATGGCATGTTTGATGTCCCCCTTACTAAATTTAGAAATCTTATCTGTAAGCATAAAGTTTTCAAAAATGGTACACAATCGCGTTATTCTAATTCCAAAACACCCATTACTGATAGAGGCCACAATTGCTATTGTATTTAATACCAATATGTATAATAGTCTCTGCGATTTCGCGACTTGTTAAAACCCGTTGTCGGGTAGGTCCCCCTCCATTTTTCGGTATGCTCACATCTGATGAACTTACACAAAAAGTTTCATCAAATTCGGTACAGCTGATTCTGAAGTTTAATGTAGAACATAAAGTCAGTCTTACAGAATTTTAAATATATTTAGATGAATTATATATGTGTATACCGCGTTACAGGCCCTTCGTTTTAGTGACCAATGTACACTTTTAGACGTTCTAGTTATTTAACCATCCTTGAAATTAGGTTTTGTCTGATTTCTCGATGGATTCAAGCGACATTTAACATTATCGGGGTTGTACTGTATTCCAAAATGTGAGATTGATCGCGCTTTCCCACTTATTGAAGCCTGTGCTTATAGCGTTTTTGTAGCAACGCTTACTAAATTTAAGGATATTATCTATAATTATAAATTTTTGGAACATTGGGCTGACCGCGATATTCAACTTCCGATATGACCATTCAAGATCAAGACAGTTATTACCGTAACATTGCAAGTACTATTTAAACAATACGTTCAAAAATATCTCTGATTTCACGTTTTCTTAAAAAAATTTTGTGGGGGAGGTACCCTGGTCACTCCACTGACCAGTATAAAAAATAGCTAAAAACCTATTCTCAGACCTAAAAACTCCACATACAAAATTTCATCGAATTCGGTCCAGCCGTTTCGGAGGAGTTTAATTTCGAACATCATGGCAGTCTCAAAGAATTTTATATATATATAGATTATATATGTATGTCTATTAAATTTTTCCGAAATCCAATTGATAACATTAATGGGTTTCCGATTATTCTCCAACCAAAACATAAAAATGTCCATATTTTTAAGTACTACGACATCTGAAATCAGACTTTTATGAAAAGGCGCAGATGGGCGCAGCTAATTTTTTCACAAAATGATAGTATACATTAATACCTTTCACTACATATATATAATATCCTAGATCTACCTAGATCTCAAAAGTTATACTCCAGATAATACATGGATAACAATGCAAAATACTCCAAAAAAGACATAACATCTTAAATTAAAAAATACATTTACCACACATAACATTTTTATTATTTGTTAACACTATATTATTTTACATACCCATTGATGAGCTTTCCATGTTTAAAAAATATAAATATACTAGCGGACCCGGCGAACTTCGTCCCTCTATTAAGGAATAAAATTTCATACAAAAACTCAATTTTCGATTTTTCCAATTTTCCGACTTTTCCAGAGAGATTTTCCAAAATTTTCTTCCGTAAAGACCTCCTCCTCGAAAATACGAATAGCTGACAAAAAATTTTACAGAAATCGGCCTAGCCGTTCTCATTTTATGAATTACTATAAATTTTTTACACCATTTTTATATATATAGATTGAAATGTTCTTTTTGGCGCCTAAAATGCTTTCACTACTTATTAATAATGAATATCGGAAAATGTTGCATAAGAAAATATGTCCCCATTGCCAGATCAGTATGTCGTTATGTGATGTTACCAGATTGATTTATTTTTTATTTATAGTGATTCAGAGTGTTGGCAATCGAAATCCGTTATTATTTTTTTCAAATTGTTCACTTCAAAAATTGACTTTTTGTCTCGAAAACCTGCTATTGGCCCCATCGTGCATGGGCTGAAAATTTTAGGATTCTGTGTATTGTACTATATGCAATGTCATGTTAAAAGTTTCGTCGGGAAAAGCAGATTTGATTGCCCACTGCAAAACCGTAAAACATTTTGAGAAATCTAGTTCAATAATGTACAATCAGCCTCGGATCGATGAACAATTTTCCCTATTAGGCACAGATGTAAAGAGCAACATATTAGAAATAAAGTTAGCACTCTTCATTGTTGAACACAACATCGCATTTGCTGCTGCTGATCATTTGGTGAAACTATGCAAAAATATATTTACGGACTCAGTGGTGGCATCCTCGATGGCAATGTGTAGAACCAAAGCAAATGCCATTATTCGAAATGCTGTTGGGAAACATCAGTTTTCCACTATACGAAGTCTTGTGGAGAAAAATTCATTTTCCTTATGTGTAGATCCATCAACCGACATTGCGAATAAGAAGTCGATGTGTTTGGTTGTGCGAATTTATCATGATTTCCTTATAAAAGTTTTATTTTTCGGATTACTGCCTATTGTTAAAAGTTGTGCGCTGAGTCTGTATAATTTGATTGCTGAATAATTTAATGAGCACCAAATCGACTATAAGAAAAACCTTGTAGATTTTGCAGCCGATGGAGATGCAAAACGAATTTTGAAAAATTTAAATGATACCAACAAAATTTATTTATTGTTTTTAAAGTATATACTACCCTTAATTAACAACGTTAATAGAATTTTTCAAAGCGAATGTACTAAAATATACATTTTGTATTTCGAGATAGAACGGCGTTTGAAAATTATTATGAGCAATTTCATAAAAAATTAATCATTAAAAAATAATTGTATTAGTGCAACAAAATATAGAAATTCTTCAAATTACCTCAATTCTAATGAAGTCTATTTGGGCATATATTGTTAATGAAATGTTAGAGACAACACATATCCCTCCGGAAAATATGAATGAAATAATTAAAAATTTTATTAACCGCCTGTTCATGTATGTCGCACGGAAACCTGTACGAAAGGAAAGCAGTCACTCACTTCCGTCTAAAAATGCGTTCATGTATTTCGCAAACTATCGTGCGACTGCCGTTACGTATCCTATGCGAAATAATACTAATTTGAATGTACATTTGTACAACTATGTTCCATAAATGAGAGCCAAATGAGAAATGAAAACAAAATCCACATATACATACAAACATTGGAATATGTGTAATTTTTTTTGTTTGAAAAATAAAATGTGTCGGTATTTTGAATTATTTTATTTTATTGATTTCTTCAAAATAGTGAGTGAAACCCCCATTAAAACGTGTATATAAAATTTTTATTTTGTTTCAAGATTGTGTTGCATCAATTTGTTTTAAGATTTTGGGTGTTATTCGCGAGTTTACGTTCTACTCGGCAGCTACAAAGCAAGTGAGTGATTTTGACATTCTCTTTCTATAAGAGACAGCCCATTCGAATACATAAACACAAATTTAATGGAAAAGTGTACGTTTACGTGTTATTTCGTATGGCTTGTCGGTCGCATAGATTTTCGTTTCGAAGGCGTTTACATGAACAGAAAATGATTTTTTTCCACTTTCGAAGCGCAAAAAACCTTTCGGTCGACATACATGAACAGGCTGTTAAACTTGATAAACACTTCAAGGCTTTATCTGCAATACACCCACGCCTTATATTAAGTTGAAAAGTGGGAACTTTTCATGATATTGTTAAAGAATATGAATGTTTTATAGATCAGTATGAAACACAGAAGCTAGATTCTGAATTCCGCGAACTTAAACATCTTGATTTTAGAACTTTATTTGGGACAAATTATGAAGATTTGGTATTTTTTTGGAAAACTATACTTGAACTTTTCCCAGTATTGAACAAATTTATCGGAAAAATTTTGACCTTAACTCATTCATCTGCTAATATTGAGAGAATATTCATTCAAGTTAATTTGCATAAAACTAAATTACGAAATAGATTAGAAAATGAGTCTCTCGAAGAAATCATGTATACAAAATATTTTTTAAAATTACATGAAACCACTTGTGTTGATACCACTTTTGAAGATGAGATGTGTAAACTTTTTAGAAATACAAGACTAAAATAATTTTATTGTAAGCACTGCCTATATGTAAAAAGAATATGTTTACATAATATTTAAAAGTACAAACAAATGAATTTCGATTTATATTGTGAGTTAATGAATTGTGATTTATGTTACTTTTATTACTAAATAATTCTTATTTTGCTGTTATTTTTAACAGTGTTAATTTCATAATAAACATATGCTCTGTTCCAGAACCTGCAAGAAGCTGCTATTTTTTTACTACGATAACATTTTTTCCTTTATGTTATCGAAAAATTAGTAGATTCTTGCAGTACTGGAACAGACCAATTAATTGCTATTATTGTTTTCCTACTGATACAAATTTTTTATTAAAATTAAAAAAAAAACATTGGTGAATTATCTTCCAAAATTTCTAAGCAAAATCGAAAAATTCTTGTCGAATTGTAGTAAATACTCTGCATTTTATGTAACATTAAGAATTTTGACGATTTTTCATTTTGAAATGACGATTATTTCGATGAGGCACATTTTGCTCGTATGAAAGTGTATATACCCTCGTTAGCATAAATGCTGAGGGTATAAAATGGTAAGAATTACTTTTGTTCTTTTTGCGAGAAAGGCAGAGAGCATTGTTTCCTCAGTTTCTTTATCGTTGAGTGCAGAAAATAAAGTGAGCAAATAAATCAGCATTTTTGTTTTCTTAAAGTAATTGTGTTTTTTAGTAAATTAAATGTAAAATAGATTTTATAATTGGAAATTTTATAATTGAATCAAAAAAGATGAATGGAAATATATTATCGGAAAAGGAATAAGTCGCATTTAATATTGCTAATAACATTAATACATTTTTCATATAATGCATTTATGTATATGAAATAGGGATGTAGCTATTTATTAAACTATATAAACGATTGATTCCAGATACCAATTTCTTGTCGATGATTTCAATTTTGAGGAAAATGTGTTTTTTTTTATAATTAAGAGTTTTAATGGTTTTTCTAATAGTGTAATAATACACTATTTATTTACGTTTTCATTAAATCCGTTTTGTATTTCTTGTTTTTGAAATTTTGTATGTACCTATGCTTCAGTTGTTGCTTTTGTGTTTAGTATTTCTCTGCATTTTAACAGAAGAAACAACCACTACTATTTATAAATGTATAGGTATGTGTCTGTTTTTTTTTTTTTTTTTGGCTTCTGGGTTTGTATTTATATTTCATCTAAACAAATATTTGTTTACTCCCTAACATATATTCCCAGCAAAATTTTATGGAAGTGGTTCCATGAGATGCTATGATTTCACTGGATCTTTTGCATTGGTTCAAATGAAGTCGTGAAAGATCCGATCTTTTCATCAGCATTTGAACCAATTCAAAGGAAGTCGTGATAGATCCGATCTTTTCCATAGCATTTGAACCCACTCCATCGATCCAATAAAGATAAATTTTGTGTTTATATTTTTACACATGTAAATATGTATATATTCTTTTATTTATCTAAATATGTACGTTTAAAGCAATGTAAGATTTATTATGCTAGGAAGTCCCAATCATTGAGCTAAAAGTAGAGTCGGACTGCACTCTTTGGTATTAGTCGTGTTCCTTTACGTGCCTGAGGGTACCAGTTTTTACCCGCAAAGTGTTTCCTTACTTTTAAAAGCATAAAATTTATATGAGAGCAGTTCACCACTTTTACCATTTTTGCAACAATTACCATTTTTAAAAGTAAAGGAACAGACCAATTATAAAAGTTTCCTTGCCTGCTCTAGAGAACCCTGCTCAACAAGTCGATTTGTAGATCCCTACAAAACAACAAACATTTCCAAAACGTTGTAAAATAAAATTCACGAAATAGTAATCTGCAGTTGCAGTCAATGTCGAAATCTGCACTGCACTGATGGGAAGTAAAATCCTTTTGTAAGATTAATCAAAACCTGTTGCGGAGGAAGTAAACTCTGTTGCGTGCAGCGGCGGTGTTTAGACTGCAACAGCTGGGACGGCCGGAAGTCAAGTTTCTCACTTAAATTTACAACCTGTCGCTTGCCAAACACATCGTTCCTGAAGTCTGGAAAATAGGCCCGCTACTGAAGCCCGAAAAGGGTGCCTGCAAAGGTGAATCTTACAAACCTTGTGGCTTTGGTTCTTCCAGCATCAGAAATAACTTTCCAGTTGCCGATCAATAGCATAGGATCCGTAAGCAGCACAACAACTGCGCTGAAGGCCATCTCCATCTCCATATTAGCCGAGGACTCACTCAGAGCAAGACGTGCGATAGAACAGTGATAGTGACACTTGATTTAGCAAAGCCCTTTGATATTGTCAAGCACCCTCGTTGTTTGATGCCATCGAGCAGACTACGCACCGTCCAAGTTTGAAACGTTGGATAATAACTTTTAAGTGTGAACGACAGTAGTACGTAGAATTTAGGATCAAGAAGTCCAAGACCCGTAGAGTGAAGAAAACCTCTTCTGAATTCCAAACGCTGCAGACGGCATTGAGATCGTAACGTATGCGAATGATTGTACTATCTTGGCGTCAGGTGCCTTCCCTGACAACATTTGTGAAAGACTGAACTCCTTTTTGTCTGATCTTACCATTTTTTCCACGCGAGGAATACGCAAATACCAGCCAATAAATCTACGGCCACTCTGTTCACTACCTGGGCGGCAGAGTTGGGAACAATAGAGTTGAATGTCATGGTCGATGATAGCAGAATTCAGACCACAGACCCAGGCAGCCAGGGGTCTTCATAATCTAGAAAGAGAAGTCTAACGTTACAGGAGAGAACCTCTAGATCAACAAGCCTTTCAACCAGGTTTAAGTAGCATTCACACGAATGCAGTCGCAGATGCAGTAAACAGTTATCGTGTGAATGCGGTCCTTGGAGAACATCCACCATCTATAGCAGCCGAGAAGCGCCAGCTGTCAGGACAAACCAGAGTAGTTTTGGGTCAATACGCTCGGGATGGTGCAGCCGTCAAAATTCCTATAGTGCAAGTACTGATGACACCGTGGAAAAAATCTGCCCAGCATACAGCACTGGTCCCCACGACACACTGCTCCTTTTCAATTGCCCTACCAATCCTGCTAAGAAACTTAAGTTTGCAGCTTTGTGGTTACAAACCATATAAATAGCGAAATAGCCACATTCTTACGACTGATAGACCCAGATTCAGATTAAGAAGAAAAATGAGAATACAAACATATTAACTACTGTTACAACAACGAGAACAAACTTCAATTATAGATGTAAACTTTATGATGATAAATAAATTATAGTTATTTCATTAATTCCTTTGAATTAATAAAATAAAAACAATTAAAATCATTTTTCAATACAGCATTTTCCATTTTCCGAACAAGACGTGAAAATTACATGCCAAAGGGTTGGTGAAAATGACATGCCAAAGATTAGTGAAAATGCTATTCTTGGGAATTGTTAAGATGGCATGCCAAAGGATTGGTATAGATGCCATGCCAAAGAATTGTTGAAGATGCCATTCCATCGAGTTAGTAAAGATGACATGCTTAGGATCTGAAAATGAATTGCATCTTTTGGGGGTCACGCTCTTGTAAAAAGAATGAGTGAAGATGCTGAAAAAATGACATTTCATTTCACTTGCACCCATTCATGAATAGCATTTTTGGCATCGAACATTTTGCTGGGTTTGTTTGCAGTACCCAAACATATATTATGTTAGGGACAGTTGCAAACATATATATGTTTGCTAGAGAGGCCTTTTTTCCTCTATGCACTGACTTAGTTTTATTATCGTTTACGGCCAGAGACAATGTAGCAGATTACTTGGTTTACAGATCGACCCAAGATGTCAATGTCGACATAAACAAATAATATGTGGCTATTTGTGTATACTTTGCCATTTCTTTTAGCTTTTTCATATTGTGTGGCTTTTTCCATCAGGATACTGAACAAGTAGAAAAGCGTTAAGTTCGGCCGGGCCGAACTTTTCATACCCTCCACCATAAAATCTTCTGAATTAAAATGGAATAATTAGTTTTCATTCCTGTCCCCAGCTTTATGTGGGTACGTTAAAATGCCAGATAATGTACATAAAATGCCCTTTTGGCCCTTTTTGTGGTGCATATATCTAACTATGTATGTTGACAATTTTTGGTGGGCTAGAAAGTGGGAGGTACCGTTATATAGGGGTTATAATAAAACATGGACCTATGTTGAAAATTTTTGATGGAGAGGTGTTGTGACCACTGAGAACTTCAAATATCAAATTACAGCTACTCCAATAAAAAAATTAGCTAAAATCCTCAAATTACTGAAAGTCGGGAGGTACCGTTATATGTGGGCTATAGTCAAACATGGACCTATGTTGACAATTTTTGATGGAGAGGTGTTGTGACCACTAAGAACTTCAAATGTCAAATTACAGCTACTTTGATTAAAAATTGTAGCTAAAATCCTCAAATTACTGAAAATCGGGTGGTACCGTTATATGGGGCTATACCAAAACATGGACCTAAGTTTATAATTGTTTCGAATATAAGTTTTTTGGGCACTAAGAACCCTAAATATCAAATTATAGCTAATTCGGTCGAGAAATGTGACTTAAAACGTCAAAATACCTGAAATCGGGCGGTAACGTTACATGTGGGCTATTCCAAAACATGGACCTATGTCCACTAGTTTTGTTATATAAGTTTATTGACACTTAAGAACCTTAAATATCTAATTATAGCTAAATCGGTTTGAAAATGTAGCTAAAACGTCAGAATACCGTAAATCGGGGGTACCGTTATATGGGGGCTATACCAAAACGTGGACCTGTGTCAACAAGTTTTGTTATATAAGTTTATTGACATCTAAGAACCCTAAATGTCAAATTATAGCTAAATCGGTCTGAAAATGTAGCTATAAACGTCAAAATACCGTAAATCGGGGGGTAACGTTATATGGGGGCTATACCAAAACGTGGACCTATGTCCACAAGTTTTGTTATATAAGTATATTGACACTTAGGAACCCTAAATGTCAAATCATAGCGAAATCGGTCTGAAAATGTAGCTAAAAACGTCAAAATACCCTAAATCGGGGGGTACCGTTATATGGGGGCTATACCAATACGTAGACCTATGTCCACAAGTTTTGTTATATAAGTATATTGACACTTAGGAACCCTAAATGTCAAATCATAGCGAAATCGGTCTGAAAATGTAGCTAAAAACGTCAAAATACCGTAAATCGGGGGGTACCGTTATATGGGGGCTATACCAAAACGTAGACCTATGTCCACAAGTTTTGTTACATAAGTTTATTTACACTTAAGAACCCTAAATGTCAAATTATAGCTAAATCGGTCTGAAAATGTAGCTAAAAACGTCAAAATACCGTAAATCGGGGGTACCGTTATATGGGGGCTATACCAAAACGTGGACCTATGTCCACAAGTTCTGTTATATAAGTTTATTGACACTTATAAACCCTAAATGTCAAATCATAGCTAAATCGATCTGAAAATGTAGCTAAAAACGTCAAAATACCGTAAATCGGGGGTTACCGTTATATGGGGGCTATACCAAAACGTGGACCCATGTCCACAAGTTTTGTTATATAAGTTTATTGACACTTAAAAACCCTAAATGTCAAATCATAGCTAAATCGGTCTGAAAATGTAGCTAAAAACGTCAAAATACCGTTAATCGGGGGGTACCGTTATATGGGGGCTATACCAAAACGTGGACCCATGTCCACAAGTTTTGTTATATAAGTTTATTGACACTTAAGAACCCTTAATGTCAAATTATAGCTAAATCGGTCTGAAAATGTAGCTAAAAACGTCAAAATACCGTAAATCGGGGGCTACCGTTATATGGGGACTATACCAAAACGTGGACCTATGTACACAAGTTTTGTTATATAAGCTTATTGACACTTAAGAACCCTTAATGTCAAATTATAGCTAAATCGGTCTGAAAATGTAGCTAAAAACGTCAAAATACCGTAAATCGGGGGCTACCGTTATATGGGGGCTATACCAAAACGTAGACCGATATAGCCCATCATCGAACTTGACCTGCCTGCAAACAAAAGACGCATTTTCCCAAAATTTCAGCGTCCTATCTCCATTTTTGTGGATGCTAGAGTGATTACCACAGACGGACGGACGGACGGACGGACGTGCACAGATCGACTCAGAATTTTACCCTGATCAAGAATATATATACTTTATAGGGTCGCAAATTAGTATTTCAATGCGTTACAAACGGAAAAACAAACTTAATATACCCTCCATACTATGGTGGAGGGTATAAAAAAACAAACGAAAGGCTTGTCTGAAACTTTTGTTATTAATTTGTTAGGAGAGGATCTTTCCAAGTCGAAAGAGGTTTGCCAAATTCAGCCATGGCTTGGAATATCCTTGAACGTATAGGGCTGTCGAAGGTTGCTTTGTTATCGACATAAACGATGGTAAGTATCGATCTGCATCTTTTGGATTTTTTTTGGGATTTGCCGCAAGATAAATATTTGGTCATGGTGGATTTGTCAGGTTTATGCCACACTATTATAACGCTCTTATTGCATTGATCATGGCCTTTAGGATTTCAAACAATATACTGGACACTACCTTATTTGCAATAGGGAGCTGTTGTGCTTTTATAATGTGAGCGCAAATTAAATCATCTGATACATGTTCCTCTTGCCAGATGGTCCTAATCCAGCTTTGAACAGCTCGCCTTGTGAACCATCTGCTCTTTCGTATTTATTATTATTATTATTCAGCCAGTTTTTAACTGCCTTTATCTCATCCTGGCAATGCAGCGTACACTCAATAACATCTTGTGCAACTAGATTTGTGATATCTTCGTCGTCTTCGTTAGCATTGGATTCCAACAGCTTGGAAAATGTTTTTGGGAATGTGCCTGACCAAGACAATCAGTTTATGTTTAACTTTTTGTCAGAATTTTCAGACTTTATTCTGGATCCTGTACATCTCGATTTTTCACAGCCCCGCTTTTCTTGCACTACCCGGTGCCACTGATTACAGGGCTATGCCTCATTTATTTCCTCGATAGCAGCACGACACTCCGGATCTTGGTATGAATTTTCCAGCTGTTTGCACGGAGTGGACAATACTTAGTTGGTGATTAGACAGGGGCCTATGGGTCAGAAACGGATTATATCATAGTAATCAGGACCACAGTGATTACATTCGGTAAAATTGTCGAAACAATTTTGTACCTTTGTGGGAAAGGTACCCGAAGAGTGGACCAATATACATAGTCCATTATCAAACTTGATCTACGTTGGTAAGAAATGTACGATGTGGGTATTAGGAAAAAAAATCATTCAAAACGTAAATATTACTAAAATCTTTTAACGCATAGAAAAAACAAATAGCTGCCGTACGCTCCATATTGTCTTTAAAGTAATTGCATTTGCTTAATTACCTAGCATGAAAGCCACAAATTGAACTGTGTAATATCAAGCATCTACCAACATCCATCCAACCTGGCTGAAAATTGCAAATGAATGTTGCGTGCAATTTTAGTCATCTAATATAAAGGTAATTGCTGACAGTAAACCTTATATTGCTTTCAATTTTGTGGTATATTCTTTATATGTATGTAGAGAATAATGTACATACACATACATATGTACGTACATACATATGTGCATATTGTGCACTTCATTTTATATATTGCATCCATCTATGGTAACTTTGGTTAAATGCGTGGGTTGTTGATGAATGAAGGATACTTTAGATTGGATTAGGGAGGTCAAATATAGCTTGCAATTATTTTGCCAAAAAATAGAGGTGATATACATAATTGCTGTAGGTAGTCTCTGTGATGTTGGTTTGTATATGTACATTCATACTCGTACGTACATACGAAAACATATGTTTAAGGGAAAATGTTTTTACAAGAACTAGGATAGAATAACACAAATTCGCATAAACTTATTAAAGTAGCGCTTTTTTAATTAAGCCATGTCGAAAGATATAAACATATTTAAGGATTTCAGTTTAAAATAATGGATACAAGTTTCATCTTGCAGTGCAAAGGATATATTTGTAGAAAATATAAACTTCAATAAAGAGATCTACCTACTCATTATCATAACATGGTACAGAAAAAAATTGTTACGGAACTAGGTTTTATTCCTCGGTACGATTTGTACCAAATATATCGAGGGTTCGTTTAGATTACTATTCTACAATGTTTTACTGACTAGAGAATTATTCACAAAAGACTCAACAACAGATTACTTAGATTACACATGCTACTCTGCTACCTGCTACTCTCCTGTGTTAATACTCGCTCGCGTATGCATAGACAGTTCTAGCATCCCCAATCTAAAAGGTTCTGCAATGTTCAAGAGAAATACTAACTGATTTGCAAATACATATAATCTGACGGATGTAAACAACAAATGGGACAGAGGTAATAATTCAGAGAGTATGCTTTCTCTGGGTGACGTAGGGGATGAATGATACCAAGCAACGGTCTTGATCGGCTTTAACATGGCAAAGCCCAGGATTTATCTTGGTCCCTCTTTCATCTCAGGTGGACACTGACCTCCCCGTGGTGTCACCTGGGGAACTGCCTTTAACACCCGTTAAAGGTAGTGAGCTAACATGTGCCGCGCGTTCACCCATAAGAACGTTAAAAACTTGGGTTTGGGCGTCGGGTTAGTAACCCTCCCCTAGAAAAAACATCCTACTATGAAAAAACGAAAGAAAAGAAAAACAAACCCCTCTAAAGTTGACGAACCCCGCAAACGTTTTAAGGACCATGATCTGCGAATCTGCACCTGGAATGTTCGCACTCTTTATAGAGAAGGTGCAGTCTTCGCATTGGCAGACGTACTTGAAAAGTACAAGGCCGATATTACTGCCATACAGGAAATTCGATGGATTGGGAAAGGCGTCACAACAACACCTAAAGGTGACACACTGTATTATAGCTACCATGACGTAAAGCATGAGTTTGGTTGCGGATTCGTAGTTAGTCGGAGACTAAAACATCTGGTATCCAGCTTCACCCCAGTGAATGAAAGACTTGCTGCAATTCGAATAAAAGCTAAATTCTTTAACATCAGCTTTATTTGCGCTCATGCTCCCACTGAAGAAAAGGACGAACAGACCAAAGATATATTTTACGAGCGCTTAGAAGAAACATATGACCATTGCCCTGCCCATGACATTAAAATAATTCTAGGCGATTTTAATGCCAAAATTGGAAAGGAGAATATCTTTGGCCCAACAGTCGGGAAATTCAGTCTCCACAGTGAAACATCTGACAATGGTATGAGACTGATAGACTTTGCAGCTGAAAAAAACATGGTAGTTAGCAGTACCAGATTTAATCATCTCTATATTCATAAGGGCACCTGGCTGTCTCCAGATCAAAGAACAAGTAATCAAATTGATCATGTTGTAATAGATGGTAGACATTCATCCAGCGTTTTGGATGTACGATCGTTCCGAGGCGCAAACATTGATTCGGACCACTACCTTGTTGCAGCAAAGGTACGTACCCGTCTAAACGTTGCAAATAAAGCACGAACAGACACAACGCGGAAGTTGGACATCGATAGGCTGCAAACACAACAGATAGCCACAGCATATTCCACTCAACTAGCCCAATTGCTTAACGCGATAACTCCTTGTCCCGATAACATAACAACACAATGGCAACATATTGCCCACTCCATGGAAACAGCCGCAAAATCCATACTTGGATTCCAGAGACCTCCACAAAGGAATTCATGGTATGACCAGGAGTGTCGTGCTGCTACCGAAGAGAAAAATGCGGCATATAGAGCTACTTTACAATCAGTAGCAACGCGTAGCGCACGAGAGAGATATCGGGAGAATAGGAGAGAAGAGAAACGTCTTTTCCACAAGAAAAAGAGAGAAATGGAAAAGCGGGAGTGTGAAAAAATCGAGATGTACAGGAGCCAGAATGAAGTCCGAAAATTCTACCAAAGAGTGAACCATCAAACAGATGGCTTTGGTACAGGCACATCCTCCTGTAGAGACCAGGAAGGTAATCTGGTAACAGATACAGATAGCGTGCTCAGGATATGGAAGGAACATTTCTCCAATCTGCTGGTATCCAATAGTAGCGAAGACGATGATACCACAGATCCAATCCCAGAAGATGGTATATAATGTATACCGCCCGGCCAAGATGAATAAAAAAACAGCAATCAACCGGCTGAAGAATAATAAAGCATCAGCAGCCGATGGCTTACCAGCCGAGCTGTTTAAAACCGGAGGCGACGCGCTGATAAGGTGTATGCATCAGCTAGTTAGCACCATCTGGCAGGAAGAACGCGTACCCGACGATTGGAACCTGAGCATCCTATGTCCCGTCCACAAGAAAGGAGATAAGACTGTATGCTCCAACTATAGGGGCATAAGTCTTCTCCCTATTGCCTATAAGATAGTGTCAGGGATATTGTGCGAACGACTAAAGCCAATGGTCAACGAAATAATTGGCCCATACCAATGTGGCTTTACACCTGGCAAGTCCACCATTGACCAGATATTTACCCTGCGGCAAATCCTAGAGAAGACCCAAGAGATGCAGATCGACACATTTCACCTTTTTGTCGATTATAAAGCAGCATTCGACAGTCCCCTCCGATCAAAGGTATTCCACGCAATGTCTGAATTTGGTATCCCCGCAAAGCTCATCCGGCTTTGTAAGATGACTTTAACTGATACTAGGTCCTCAGTTAAAATTGGAAAGAACCTCTCCGAAGAATTTTGTACCAAAAGAGGTTTCAGACAAGGAGACAGCCTTACGTGTGACCTATTCAACATTTTGCTGGAAAAGGTAATACGAGATGCAAATGTCAAAAGAAATGGCACAATTTACACCAATAGCCACATGTTACTTGCCTATGCTGATGACCTAGACATCATGGGACGATCAGTAGAGGAAGTAACTGATGCCTTTAGGAAGGTCGAAGCAGAATCTGCGAAAGTGGGTCTGGCGGTAAACGGCGAAAAGACCAAATTGATGGTGTCGACGCGCAAAGCGTCCATAGAGCTCGGACCAACTGTGGAAGTTGGTACCTACAATTTTGAGGTAGTTAAAGACTTCGTCTACCTCGGCACTGCCATAAACACAACAAACAACATCAGTTGTGAAATAAGAAGAAATGTATTGGCCAACAGATGCTACTATGGTCTAAGTAAGCAATTTAAAAACAAAGCCACATCTCGTCAAACTAAAATAACACTTTACAAAACGCTGATACTACCCGTGCTAATGTATGGCTCCGAAGCATGGGTACTTGCGCAAGCAGATAAGGCAGTGCTTGGTGTGTTTGAGAGGAAAATTCTTCGAAAGATCTACGGGCCGATTTGCGTTGACGGTGAATATCGACGTCGTATGAACCACGAGCTATATAAGCTATACAAAGACATGAATATAGTTAAACGTATCGAGATGCAACGATTGCGTTGGCTAGGCCATATCATGAGAATGAGCGATGATGAACCCGCTAAAAAGGCGTATGAATACATGCCACATGACGGTGCACGCAGAATCGGCAGGCCTAAGCTTCGATGGAGCATACAAGTGGATGAAGAAATGAAAAGGCGCGGTATTCCAAAAAGTCAAGCGAAAAACAGAGAGGAATGGAGATCTTTTCTTAGTTCGGTCTATGGAACAAATGTTCTGTAATGGGCCAACTAAGTAAGTAAGTAATCTCTCTGATTTATTCATTGTGGTAAAAATGAATGATGTCACAGTGTAGAAAATTATTAGACTAAAAATTAATCATCAAAACAAATATGAAAGAATGAAAGTGCAACAAAACAATAACAAAATAAGCACGGAAAACAGTCAATGAAATTCTGTATTGAATGGTATTTGTTGTTGTAAAATTAAGACAAAAGAAGTAAATGCTTAATAACGAAAGATACCCAGCAACGGTTCTGATCGATTTTAACATGACAAAGCCCAAGAATCATCTTGGTCCCTTTTTCATCCCAAGTAGACATTGATCTCCCCGTGGTGTCACTTGGAGAGCTGCCTTAACCACGCATTGAAGGTAGTGAGCTAAAATTTACCGCTCATTCACCCATATGATTGTTAATAATTTGTCAAATTTCAGCTAATTCGGTCAGAAAATTTAACTAAATGCCTTGAAATACTTTAAATAGGGAGGTACCGTTATATGGGGACTAAACCAAAACGTTGACCTATCTTGGCAATTTTAGAAGAGAAGCTTTTTGGTCATTGTGGACCTCAAATGTCAAATTTCAACTAATTCGGTCAAAAAATGGAGCTAAAAGCCTCAAAATACCTTAAATCGGGAGGTACCGTTATATGGGACCTATACCAAAACGTGGATCTACCTTCTAACTGCCAAATTGGGGCCAATTAGGGAGGAAAATGTAGCTAAAATCATCAAAATACCTCAACTCGGGAGGTACCGTTATATGGGGGCTATGCAAAAACGTGGACATTTCTTGACAATTTTTAGTGAAGAATTTTTTGTCCATTAGAAACGTTAAATGTCAAATTTCAGCTAGTTTGGTAAAAAATGTAGATAGAATCCTCGAAATACCTGAAATAGGGTGGTATCGTTAAATGGGGGCTATACCAAAACGTGGACCTATATAGCCCATTTCCGAACTTGTCCTGCCTATGGGAAAAAGACACTCGGGTGCAAAATTTTAGCGTTCTACCTCAATTATTGCGGACGCTAGAGTGATTACAACGGACGGACGGACATGGCTAGATGGCCTTAGAATTTTATCCTGGATTTTATCCTGATTTTATGTGGTCGCAAATGATTAGTTCGATGTGTTACAAACAGAAAAAACAAACTTAATATACTAGGGTGGAGGGTATAAAAAACAAAGGAAAAGAAAAATAAAACCCTCTAAAGTTGACGAGCCCCGCAAACGTCTTAAGGACCATGATCTGCAAATCTGCACCTGTAATGTTCTCACTCTTTATAGAGAAGGTGCAGTTTACGCATTGGCAAATGTACTTAAAAAACACAATGCCGATATAACTGCCATACAGGAAATGCGATAGCGTCACAACAACACATAAATTTTGTCACTGTAATATAATCGTAGCTGTCATGATATAAAGCACGAGTTTGGTTGCGGATTTGCGGTTAGTCGAAGCTTGTTGCAATACGCAAAACAAAATCAAAATTCTTCAACATCACTTCTGTTTTAACTCATGCTCCCACTGAAGACAAGGACAATCTGACCAAAGATATATTTTTGTAGCTCTTCGAAGAAACATATGACCGTTGTCCTGCACATAACGTTAAAATTATTCTAGACGGTTTTAATGCCAAAATTGGAAAGGAGAATATTTTTGGACCAACAGTCGGGAAATTCAGTCTCCATAGTAAAACATCTGATAATAGAATGTGGCTGATAGACCTCGCAGCGGCAAAAAAACATTAGCAGTACCTGGTTTAAGTATCTCGACACTCCAGAAAACAAAAAAATCAAATTGATCACATTGTGATAGATGGAAGACATTCATGGAGCGTGTTGGATGTACGATCGTTTCGCGGAACAAACAAAGTAAATAAAGTACGAACAGACACAACGGTAATCTGCAATTACAAAATGTAGCCACAGCATATTCCACTCATCTGGCCCAATTGCTTAATCAAAGCACTCTTCGTCCCGATAATACACTTCGGTTCATCTGAATAGAACCAATCAATTTTGCTTACAAATTCAGTTATATCTAAAGACAGGAGACGAATAGAAAATCATATTTTTGTGGACATGTAGAGTATATAATAGCCGATATTTGCAATACCTAACATGTTTCACATATGCGTTATAACGGTTGTTTTTAATCGTTTTATGAAAAAATGTCCAATATTGCCAAGTTTGTCAGATAAGGAAAACTTTTTCAAAAAACTACTTATAATTAAAAATAAAGGTCGTAAGTGTCCACAGCCAACAAATATGGCGCAAAAAATGTGTTAGGGTCTTGGAATAAGAAGAAAATCTATGCTTAGAGCTCCAAAAAATATTCTTATGAAGAAATCCATAGAAACAATTTGCAAAGTCAAAATTGTATACTGAATTGGGTTCAATATTTTCAGGACTACAACAAAAGTACAAAAAAAGTCACATTTGATAGCTTTATAAGCTAGAAACAGAAGAAATATGGTAAAGATAACTTGAATTTCTGCCTTTCCAATTCAATGGTTGATATTTTATCCGAAGAAAATGAATGAAAATCGATGGATTGCACGCCGCACAGTGTTGCCGCGTGGACAATAATCAAAAAATGTGATGTTAACTTTTACATATGTTTATGTTTTATTCTTACAGTAAATACATCCGATACAACGAATCTGAAACAATTTTTTCGATATGTGCATCCATAATGAAGTTATAGCTCCTTAAATATGAAAAATATTTCCCAGATAATCTAAAGCGATAATCATATGAAAATTAGACGACATTTAAAATAACATTTTCTGAAAAGTTTCTTGATAATATTAAAAGTTTTGGATGGGGATTTGATGGGTGGGCTATAAATAAAAAATTTTAGTACAAAAAGTTGACATCAACTGCACATGGGCAAAGTACCGTTATCAAGAACTAAAAAATTAAATTTGATAACAAAAAGTATAAATTCTTAATATTTCGTAGGGTATATCATTTGATTGCCACCTATTGCCAACTTGGCACTTGATTTCCGTTAATTGGACATCTCTTCCGAAGGGAAATGTGTAAAAACATTCTGTCCATCCCTGCAACATTCTGAGATATATCGGTTCAGATTTTATATAGCCCCCATATATATATTTTCCCGATTTTGCTACAACATATTCAATTTTGATCGAATAGCCTTGAAATTTAATATGTGTTATTTTTCTAGGCCCCTGAATAGCTACACCGATTTTCACAAAAATCGGTTCAGATCTGGATATAGCCCTCATATGTATATATCATTCCCCGATTTTGCTATAACTCTGTCAATTTTAATCGAATAGCCAATTTTAATCGAATAGCCTTTAATGCGTAATATTTTCTTAAGCCCCTGAGTAGCTCTACCGATTTTCACAAAAATCGGTTCAGATTTGAATATAGCCCCCATATATATCTTTCCCCGATTTTGCTATAATTCGCTCAATTTTTGATGAATATCCTTCAAATTTAACATGGGCGGTTCCTCATGCCCCTGTTCAGTTTTACCGTCGACCTAGGCACAGGAATGAAAAATATCAACTTTGGTCCATATCGGTTCAGGTTTGAATATGGCTCCCATATATAATTTCGCCCGATGTCACTCAATTACGAATAATTTCGTCATATTTTCCTAATTTAATCAATATCTCACATACATTGCGTGTTTAATGAATCGAATACAGAAAATCGGGCGAATATATGAGAGCTATATCCAAATCTAACCCGATTTTTGTCAACATCGGTGAAACTTAAAAAGGGCTTAAGAAAACATCCCATTTTAAATTTGAAGGCTATTTTCCAAAAATTGACCATTTATAGCAAAATCGGTGAAAGATATATGGAGGCTATATCCAAATCTGTACCGATTTTTGCGAAATCAAATCAAAATCGGTAAAACTGAACAATGGCCTGAGTAAACATCCCATTTTAAATTTGAAGGCTATTCATCAAAAATTTAGCGAATTATAGCAAAATCGGGGAAAGATATATGGTAACATGGGGCGCCTTCGCCACGTTTTTGTTCAATATTTTCTCATATCGACACAATTAAAGTTTTTCAAAATATTATTTTTGGTAAGAATATTAGCATGTCTTGACTACAAGTTTTGATATATAAATGATTATAATTTTGTTTTTAAAATATTATTTTTGAGAATTTACAAAATGTCTAAAAAGTGGCGAAGCCTCCCCACCCATGGGGTAGCTTCGCCATTGACATAGGACATATATCAACGGACTCTAAAACTGGCATTTACCATACTTCCTCCTCAAATATCAACATTATGCATAAAAGGAACATGTTTTCAATTTAATAATCAAAAATGATTCTAAAATGTACAAAAAGAAACATATTCTAGCCGTTAATTGAAGTAGGTTAATTGAATTAAGGCATAAAAATGCAATTTTTGCCAAATTAGATAGGTTTAACACAATATTTGATTTCAACTTCACATTAAAGCGTGTTATATCAATAGCATAAACACTTTAAGTTAAACCTGACATATTTCTCACATTAACCCACAACACCCCTATCATGGCGTAGCCGCCCCACCCCCTACATATTTCATAATATGAATATATTGACATTTATAATTACTTTTATCATGCAAATTATTTAGATTTATATTCTTCAGTAGTTGTCCATTAACGGTATAAAATATAATTTTGATATCACAAAAGGTATACAAGATATCACAAAATATACCTACCATGAATATTTTTCGTAATACCCCAAAAACATGAAACCGCGTGCATCAGCAATCATGTATTTGATAGAAATTCCAATTTTTGGGAGATGAAAGATCTTCGTTAAACTCACAATTTTCCCTTTAACGGCATTTCTGTAGCAGTTATAATTATCAAGAAAATCGGCGCTGGCGAAGGCGCCCCAGTGGCGAAGCCGCCCCATGTTACCATATATGGGAGCTATATTCAAAACTGTACTGATTTTTACGAAAATTGGTAGAGCTACTCAGGGGCTTAAGAAAATATTACGTATTAATTTTGAAGGCTATTCGATCAAAATTGACCGAGTTATAGCAGATATATGGGGGCTATATCCAAATCTAAACCGATATGGACCAAAGTTGAATATTTTCATACCTACAGTGTTGGTCACACAATTAGCACACCACACTACCAACATTTATTTTGCCTAAAAATACCTTCAAAAATAGTTGTATTTATTAAAGTATTTGTAGGAATATATTCTCAGTTGTATGCTTAAAGAATACAACGCAATACAGAAACTGAATCATAACTGTCAATTTAAATAACCTCCAAAAATTTAAAAAAATGTCCTAAATTCACTGGACACGTATTTAGCACACCTTAGAAGAATCACTAATATTGTGAATAGTTTCAATATTTTCGTCCATATGCAGTTTTAAATCCCTTTCGTTTGGGAATAAGTTCCAGTCTGCTAGTTATACTCTCCACCAGTCTCCGAAATTTCAGAGTTAGAAGGGAATTATACGGGGTACACCTTGGGTCCCAAGGACTGATGGAAATTTAATTTTTTTTTTGTGTTTTTTATCGATTTTCTCACATGTAAACAAGTTCATTGAGGCAAGTAGTTCATAGAAACATCAAATAAAACATCATATTCTTGTTCATGTTTGTAAATTTGCGAATAGTGGGATGTACCCACCAGCAGTGTGCATCTGCAAAGTCCGTTTGGCACAAAAATGTTCATTAAAAACTGTAATATGATGCTTTGAGCTATTGATTTTATAAATACTTATCCATCTGGACTGAATTTTACCGATATGTCGTGATGTATACCATGATAAACCTATGTTCATCTCTATGTGACCTACGCAAATTTCAATAATTTTCTAAACATAAGGGAAATGGGAGATAGTCTAGTGAGACCGCAAAATAATAGGTTCCCCGGAGCTTAAAACAATTAAATTTAAAATCAATAATCCAGAAAACATTTATCTTGAATAGTATATGCCTACTTTCATGGATTTTAACCAATTTCAGCAAACCTCAAAATCCTTTATTGTTAGAAAGGGGTTATATCTTAAAACATACTCATGGGCTACGTGTTCACCTAGTGTTTTCTTGACAGTTTTGTAGTAATAGGTCTTTGGTGTTATTCAGACGTGTAATTTTGAATAACACATGGTTTTATAAGTTGATCCTTCTTCACATAAAGGTGGATTTTATTGATCTTCTTTCTATAAACCCCTTCCAAATCGAAAATTTACTTGAATGAATCATCGACCTTAAACACTTTTTGAAAAGTTTTTGTACTTTATATTTAAATTTCGGTAATCGGTTAACAATTCCAATAATTTCAGATCCAATTGTACATTTGTTTTTAAAGTTTTGGCGACTTTCTGACGTTTAAGTGTTCATTACGAAAATGGTCCACTATTGGGATATATTTTGAGATTCCGGGGTGATAAATTATTTTTTTCTTTCAAAAAATGATTTGTTCAATACGTTTTGAATATAAATTAACTTCAATATAAATTAATTTTTGTATATTAATTGAATTAAATTAAAAATCTTAGGGTGTGCTAATTATATGTCCCCTTGATAATTTGGGCGTCTTCACAAAACTTTTATTTTCAAAAAACCACTGATAATACTATCCACTTATATCATTAAATATGTTAAATACATTATAGAAAAGGATTTTGTTTACGAAAATATTTCAATTTGCCCTATCAAAACTCTTAGCTGACTGAAATCATTTTGCCGCAAAGGGGTGTGCTAATTCTGTGACCAACACTGTATGCACTTATAAGTACTTGTGCAAAAATGCATCAACCTAGGTCAACTCCTTCTATTTTTGTTCACTTTTGTATGGAAGCGGCAACATTGTGCGCCGTTTCGTTAGCTGTGAACAAAAAAACGATCCCAAGACGTTTGATGTGCATAGAAAACATAGTGATAGGGTATCCGGAAGTTAATTTTACCGGAAGAAAAATGTTTAATTTTGACGGTTTTGATGTTTACATCTCTTTTACTCAAAGTTTATGTACCGAAAAAATCTCTGATCCACTATTACACAAGAAAGAGCACCTTTACTTCTGTGAATTTCACGTTACGCAATATCTTCTAAATCAAAGCCCTTGATGTTAAAATAAAGGGTTAAGCTCTGGAATTTTTAATATTTTTCGGAGCTGTAGATGTCCACAGCCTACGAAACTGCGTGGTATTGAAAATACCGGCTTCTATATACTCTACATGTCCACAAAAATATAATTTTCAATTAATCTCCTATCGTTAGATATAACGGTATTTGTAGACAAAATAGGTTGGTTCTATTGGCACCACCAAGGAACAAGGAAAAGAAAAATGCGGCATAAAGGGCTATTCTACCATCAGCAGCAACGCCTACTGCAACAGTGAAATATTAAACAGAAGCCTGCACATACCCCCCTGTTGCAATAGAAGAATAATAACGAAGACGACGATGATACCACAGATCCAATCCCAAAATATGGTATTGAAGGTAAACCGCCCGGCAAAGATGAGATAAAGACAGTTATACATCGGCTGAATAATAATAAGGGTGCCGGCGCCGAAGGCTTACCAGCCGAGCTGTTCAAAACCGGATTCGACACTTTGATAAGGTATATTCATTAGCAAGTTAGCACCATCTGGCAGAGAGAATGCGTACGCGACGATTGGAACCGGATCGTCCTGCATCCCATCCACAAGAATGGGGATAAGACTGTGTGCTATAACTATAAGTCTGCTCCCTATTGCTTATAAGATAGTGTCAGGGATATTTTGTGAATGACGAAAGCCTATGGTCAACGAAATAATTGGCCCATACCAATGCGGCTTTAGACCTGGCAAATCCACCATAGATCAGATATTTATCCTGCGGCAAATCCGAGAAAAGTCCCAAGAGAGTAGGCTTCGACAGTCCTACGTTCAAAGGTATGTCTAGCTATGTCTGAATTTGGTATACCTGCAAAGTTCATTCGAATTTGTAAGACGACTCTAACGGATACTCTGTCCTCAGTTAAAATAAGAAAGAAACTCTCCGTAGAGTTGAGTACCAAATAAGTTTTCAGACAAGGAGACAGACTTTCGTTCGATCTATCCAACATCTTTCGGGAAAAGATTATGCGAGATTCAAACTTTAAAAGAAATGCCAATGTGCTTGTTCAAGTTTTGTTTTATTAAAAGTTCAAACAGAATTTTTGAAAATTGTCTAACATAATTTCCATATATACCTTCAAAACTTTAACATACATTAGATACGATCTCAATAGAGTTGTATAATAGATATGCATCATTGCTAATCTAAAATCACATCATAAGCACCAGTACATTTTCACGCATATTTCAAAATTCACTAACACACAGGTTTGCCAAACAACACACGTAAATACATATGGCATGTATATGTACCTAAGTATAATCAGACAAAGCCAAATGAAAGCTTTTGTTCCTTTGTCTCCCTGTTGTATTGATAAAATAATAGTTTATACATCTCTTATCACTTTGATTCAAATATATTTACAGCAAATCTATGGACGTTGCATTAATGTATGTATGTATAAATAAATACATGTGTATATTAAGGTTGTGACATTTTTACAACCTCGTATCCCTGCATCATATTTTGATGAGTTTTTACCTAAGAATAGATAAATTCTTAATTATAAGGTGATTCGATAAAAAAAGGTCAGGCACAAAGTCATTTAAAAATTTTTATATATGAGAATTTTTGACAACTTGTTGAAGTCACATAAGCGTAACCAAAATTAACTTTTCTTTTCGACTAAATGTATCATAATATCATTACATATATATCATTTTATTTTTTATCTAATGTTGTTTTTGAGTGGCCTTTTTCAATATTTAAATGGAATAAAAGTTGTTTTAATCATTAAGAGGCAAAAGGTCATTCATTCCATTTTATAGCACTTTTTCAAAAAAAAAAAAAAAAAAAAAAAACAAATTCGATGTGGGTTTTGAGTGACATTTTTACAGTGTTTTTTATTCAACTTGCTTTGGGGTCCGTTTAGTTCAAATTTAGTAACTCATTTTCCACACAGTTGCAGTTGACCAATCTAAAACTTCGCACACTTTTCACATTTGGATAACAATACATAAATATGAAACCAAAAACCAAAATGGGTCCATTTTATAGCCTCCATATTGCGGTACCACCATGTCGAATTGGCTGTAATGTCTTGACTGCAATTTCCCAACTGAAACTTATACATCTAAAAATTATGCAATCTAGGAAAAAACTGCAGAAACCAATCTTTGTAGAGAATTTTAACAGCTATATCGTGAAAACCTAACAAAAAAACCAGTATAAAAGTATCAGTCGACATTGCCGACAGAGATACACCCTCAGACTGTGTGTATTGAGATACTTTTTTTTCAAAAAAAACTTATGTATTTAGGGGGGTTTTCAAAACAATATGGATAGGAATAAAGCGCAAAAATTAGCGGGGATATCGATAAATAGGGCTTTTTTAAACTGAGTTTCGACAATATTTGAGTACCATTTTAGCGAATATTTTCGAACTTTTGTGGGGGAGGTATCGGAAGGTCTACTCCTTTCACCTATGAATTTCATAGGCCATAGGGGGTTTTTACAACTTTCGGGCTTTTTTTCTCCAGAAGTATGGACTTGCCCTTGAAGAAAACTTTTACTGTCGTAATTGAGGCAGCGAATGCAAGTTGCTTCAAAAAACATCAAAGTGATCCGAGAGCAGGTCTTAAAGTGAACAAATTTTCCGAACATTTTTGAAATTTTTGGGAGAGGTACCTGAAGGAGTGGAACGATATGGCCCATCTTCGAACTTAAACTAAGTTTGGACAAAATATTATGATAGCCAAATTTTGGGCCAAATCGGCTCATCCGTTTGAGAGCACCAGCCAGACAGACAGACGGACGGACATTGCTAAATCGACTCCAAATTGTCTGAAACACATTTCGTCCATCATCATGATTTCGATGAGGCACATTTTTTTCTGTATGAAAGGGTATATATACCCGTTCTAGCCTAAAGGCAGAGGGTATAAAAAACTTAAAAATGTGACCTGAACTTCTATATCTCAAAAATGGTAAAACCTAGGAACAAATCATAACGGTAAATCCTCTAAAGACTTTTCAAAGCTACAACTTTTTCTTAAGCTCCATTTCCATAGGACTTGCGGTTTCCAAGCAAAATCGCGAAAACCTGAAATAAACCATAAAAATGTGAACTTTGACCGCGATTTATTTAAAAATCCCTCCAGCGATTTTTTCATGTTTTTTTGGATTTTTTCATCTAAAAACATTGCTAGGTGTAAACGGGTTTCACTTAAATTTAGTTAAGGCGTACCACGAATGGCATTGTTTTATAAGGAAGCGATACAGTCAATACATTGTCCCAATAACGGTAAAACCTTCGAAAATATCATATAGGAATATCAATGTTGTAGAGAATTTGCGTAGCTACAATTAGTCCCCTTAGTCCCATTTCGTTTTATTTAAAAAGCGCTCCGGCGATTTTTTGTTTTTTGATTTTCCTTATCTATGGACATTGTAGTTTCAGAATCCGTATAAACTTCCCAGGTGTTAGCACCTTCCATTTTTAATTGGTTCAAGAGCACCTTGCGGTACGACCCGATTTCAGGTATTTTAAGGATTTTATTTTCATTTTTAACCCGAATTGGCTGAAACTTGGCATTTGGAGTTCCTAATGGTGCAGAAATTTCAGGCTTTTTAAAGTTTTTATCTACGTTTTCGGCCCAAATTGACTAGAATTTTGTTAAGAGGTTCTCTTAAGTTACAGTGTTTTATTTATAAACGCACTTAAAACAAGAAAATAATGTTTCATGATGGAATCTCTCAAATAAATTAAAAATTGTGACAATATTAAACGGCAAGCGCTTTATTTGAGAGATTTCATCATGAAATATTATTTTCTAGTCTTAAGTGCATTTATAAATAAAACATTCTTGCTACAGGAAATCGTTTTGAAGAAAATAGGCCAAATAGACATAACCCTAGTGTATACATGTTTACATAAATAATGACTTTTTCTCAGACCAACTTCAATAGAATATTAATGCATCCATTTGATTTCACAAACAACCTTTGAAGATTCTCAAATTCAAGTCATTTTAATAGGGAATACAATAATTGACAAAAAATTTCTGAAAATGCGATGTACATACATACATATCGTCACTTGAAATGCCCAAAGACGTAACCCTCAACGTAACCGTTTGAGGGTTACGTCTTTGAGCATTTCAGGTGACGATATGTATATGACATACTTCACCGATTCACAGTTATTCAAAAATTTGACCAAAATCCCCATTTTTGTCATCGCAGATTCTAAATGCCTAATGACTAAAGAAGATATATACACGTTGACACGATAAAAGCAGTAAGGAAACAATCAAAGTCTGGCGGGGCAGACAATATGATACCCTACCCACCAAGAGTTCAATAAATTTATTCTAAACCTAATTCCACACTTTTAGCAGCTGGTAAAGCTGATAAAATATAAGCATTTGGAGACGCCAAAATATAAAATTTCAGACAATTCGTTTCGACAGTACGGCTCAAAACATTCAAAAACTCCAGGAATTTTAACAGGCACTTCGACGCGTATGATTGTTATTAATTAGAAAGATCATAATAACAATCGTACGCACATTGGTTCCATTGCAAACAGGGATTATCCCTAGGTATGGAGACTAAAAACTAATTTTTCAAAGAATCTACCTACAATTTCAGGTATATCTTTCTTTCATCTGAAAGAGCACTTCTTATACTACTTTTTGGAATTTTTGTTGTTGAAACCTTTTTTGTAAAAGCATTTTGCGGGGCCAAAGATAGCTCGAAAACGAATGTGTTGATCTTCATATATTTTTGTGGACATTTTAAGCGAAACGTTACACAAGTACAAGGAACAAGATTACTCAACTCTACTGCACACAATTCATCGCTTTGAACGGTCATATTTCAGCAAATTTTGCTCCGATCGAATAAATTTTTTTTGAAGTATTCTATACATCAATATATGCGAATATTTTTTTTCTATTTTTTTTTTTTGAAAATGATAAGTATTAAGAATTAAAAATATTAATAACAAGCAAAAAAGTATCAGTCGGCTTTGCCAACAGAGATATACTCTCAATCTGTATGAATTGCAGGTGCTCACCTGTAGTGCCCATCTTCGAACTTGAACTAAGTTTCGACAAAATATTACGAATGCCAAATTTTGGACAGAATCGGCTGATCCGTTCGAGAGTTATCGTGCGCTCCAGACTTCCATGGTGTCATGAGGTTTTTACAGCTTTCGTGCTATTTTCTCAGGAAACTTGTACCGGAAAAAACTTGCGGAAGCAGAAATATAAATTTCTACAACAAAAATCAAAAGCAGGCCTTAAACTGCATTTTTTCAAGATTTTGTGTGGGTGGTATCTGAAGGTGTTGACGTATATAGTCCATATTCGAACCTAATCTACGTCTCGTAGAAATATTGCGAAGTATGGGCTAAATCGGGTTACCAAATCGGGAGTTATCGTGTGCACCATTTTAGTGAAAAGTTTTGAACTTTTGTGGGGGAGGTACCTAAAGGAGTGGACTGATATGGTTTATCTTCGAACATAATACAAGTTCGGACAAAATATTACGATGCCCCAATTTTGGACTGAATCAACAAGGCCGTAGGAGAGTTATCGTGCACTTCAACCACTACACATGGTGCCACACGGCGAAGGGAATACAAGTTGTTACAGAAATCAAAGCGATTCGAAGGCAGGTCCTAAACTGAAATTTTCAATATTTTGTGTGGGAGGTACTGGAAAGAGTAGACCGATAGAGTGCAAAGTATGAACCAAATCGATTATTCCCTTCAAGAGTTATCTAGCGCACAATTTTTCCGAAAATTTTCAAACTTTTGTGAGGGAGGTAACTGAAGGAGTGAAATGATATGGCTCATCTTCGAACTTAAACTAAACAAAATATTACGAAGGCCAAATTTTTGATCAAAATGGTTGATCCGTTCGATAGTTATCATGCGCTCCAGCCAGCCAGAAAGCAAGATAGACGGACAGACAGACAGACGGACACGGCTAAATAAACTCCAAATTGTCTGAAACGGATTTTGTCCTAATATACTTGGGGTCTAAAACCATTGTTTCTATGAGGCACATTTTGTTAGCATAAATGCAGAGGATGTAAAACACCAAAAAGTCAAAACAAATTTCAAAAGATTAATTTCATTTTTCGTAATAATAAATAGTTATACTGATATCGCTTATGAAAACAAAAAATCATGCGCTTTTAGAGTAGATAACACTGGTCAACACGACTTTTGTTTCAACCGAAGTTGCGGTTGTTTCTAGATGAAATCGGCGAGTTATTTTCAAATCCGGCCCCGGGTTTTCTCCATCAGCTCTTGTTTTTGAGATATAGCTCAAAATCTGTTTTTACGAGTTTAACCCAGACTTTCGTTATTTTCGGATACAAACAAATATTTTTTGTGGGTTTTTTGACATTAATATCTTAAGGAGATGTTGTACGCTCGATACAAATCGTTTTTGAAATAGTTATGGTGAGTATATATCAAAAAATATAGAAAATATACGACGGACCTTGTACAAATTGCATATTTTGAGTACTTTAAGCTGTAATTACGTCACCGAGGGAAGTCATAGGATCTTCATATGGTAGTCCAGATATGCTTAGGGTGTCTACTATATAATTCAGTATTCAAATGTATAATATAAAGTTCATAGCTCCCCATGATTCGGCTATAACCTAAAAATCGTCATGAAGACTGATAAAGAGAAGTAAATGGATTATGTGGTAATGATATCACTAGTAAACAAATCGTGTTGTTCTTCGATTTTAATGTATTATTTATTTTTACAACCTTAGTAATATGAAGTAATAAAAATAAAAAGAACAAAATATTTATTTTATTTCCAAAATCCATACATAACACTGTCCGACAGCCAAAATTACACTTGAACCGGACTATATACGTTTGAAAATATAGGCCAAATGGAGTAAAATGGCCAGCCAAAACGCTCACTTTTGACTTAATTTTTCAAGGATATTTTTGATGTCCTTTTTATCCTGAAATGCAATAGTTTATAATTATTATATAAAGCCTATACTCTTCTCTTTAATATGACACCAATACCAGCATCGTACGACGAGTAAAAGTATTTAAAATATTTTTTTGAAAAATGTTGACCTTTGAAATTTGTTTGACCTCTAAAAGGTCAAAACGATGAGAAAACGAAAAATTGAAAATACAATTATACTCCATTTTGCTTATACTTTCAAACGTATATAGTCCGGTTCAAGTGTAACAAAATTTTTTGAAAATTGTCGGACGGTGTAATACAATATTAAACTTTTTACTTATCACTATCAAAAAATCTTTTATAACATTTTCTTGAATGAATGGCATTAGGTAGATCTCGTTGCAAATTCCAGCAGTATTCAGCCATCATATGTGTGTCCACCTTCCTTCATAGCGTTCTTCCATTATTCGTAGATCCTTATGAAATCGTTCACCTTGTTCGTCACTAAAATCACCAAGGTTTTTTAGAAGTCGGTCTAGATGCGAGTGCAGAAAGTGAATTTTTATGCTAATGTTGCTACCTAGCTGTTGCAAATTCAATAGCATATGTTGAACAAGCTCAGCGTGGTTATCAGATTTGGTATTTCCTAGGAAGTTTTTCATTGCCAAAACAAATGAGTTCCAAGCTTTGGATTCGACATCATTCATTGACATAACAAAATTAGGATCATTTACGAGTTGCCTTATTTATAGTCCATCAAGAATGCCAGCATTCAATTTTTTGGTACTTACTCCTGGAAACATGCACACAAGGAAATTGAAACATTTTCCACTTCTGTCAAGGCCTTCACAAACTGTTTTATTATGCCGAGTTTGATATGAAGTGGCGGCAATATAATGCGGTCCCGGCCAGCTAAAGGCGCGTTTTCAACATTGTGTGTGCCCACTTTGAGATCTTCACGTACAGGCCAAACGTTTTGTGACGAATGTTGTTGTCTGTCACGAGTGTCCCAGAGGCATAAGAAACAATGAAACTTTGTATAGCCCCCTTGTTGTCCTAACAGAAAGTTGACCATCTTCAAATCAATACAAATAAGCCAATTGTGTTTTAAATATTTAATTTTTTCTAAGACTATAGAAACGTTTGCATATTCTTCCTTTAATGTCGTCGAATGTGCAATAGGTATGGATGCATATTTGTTGCCGTTATGAAGCAAGACACATTTCAAACTTTTTTTGCTACTATCTATGAAAGGACGCCAATCGGTAGGATTGTATTCTTTTAATCCAAACTCTTGAAAAATGCCAGGAATATCATTACAAAAGACTAACAGGGTGTTTTTGTAAAAATGCTTGTCTGTCACACGAACCGTTCGTAGTAAAACGTATACGTTCAAAATTTGGTTCTTGTAAAATTTTACGAACTATTCGTTTTTATCTGAAAGCTTTCGTCTATTTCATAAAAGCTCTTATATTTCTGGGTTTCCATGATACTTATTTTGTGAATTTTGCATAGGCATCTGCACGCAAAATGTGTTACTTGATGGCAACCCCGATAAACAGATGAAAAACAAAAAATAAGAAAAAAATGTAATCAAATTTGTCCAAAAATAATTGTTATAATATGAAGAAACGGATGTACATATACGCGTGTGCTACTATGGAAATAAATAAAATTGCATTCCCTTCCAGTTTTCGTGTGTTTTGTCCCATATATTACTCAAATTTTTTAATTTTCATTCAAAAAGATGGGTCTTTTCCATTCGTTTATTTTTGACGTATTCGTTCGTCAGATTTTGTTACGAAAACCAAAAAAATTACGAAAATAAAAAGCTTTCATTTGTTTGTCACACGAATGCAAACGTTAACCGCTATGAAAACCAAATTGTGCCTTCGTTCAAGAAATCGACGAACGAATGGGCAAAAACTTTTTACAAAAATACGCTGTAAATCTTTTTCTTGAGAAAAATACTGTAAGAAGTTTTTTTCTGGCACACGATAAAATGTGGTGTCGGTGGTTGGGTCTAGCAAATTCTTTTCATTTAAACGAGATGCTAACATTTCTGAAGCTTGTTTAGATAAGTTTAGATCTATTACTAAATCATTTAGTTCTTTCTGGCTGAATTGTTAAGGTTCTGAAAAACTAAGTATATAGGCTGGATCAGATCCTTCTCCTGGTTCATATAATTCGGGTTCAAATAAAACATGTGTATTGCGCTGTATATCTCGTGATCTTAATCTAGGTAATTGAACAGAATGCAAGTTAGGATATGACCATTTACTTCGATTTTTGTGGTTAAGTCCCTTTACATTCACAACGCAGAAATAGCAATCGTCATTATGGTTTTTAGGTTCTCGCCAAATCATGGGTGTATCGAACTTTATGGAATCTTGTTTGCCACTGAACAACAATCGCAAACTCGTCACACATTTTACACATACAATATGTGCTGCCCATGGCTTGTCCTGATCAGTGTTTCGGAGTCGAGGTATTTTTAGCTCGACTCCGACTCCAGACGAATTTGTTTTCACGACTCCGGCTCCGACTCCGACTCCGGGTCGACTCCGAGAGTGAATTTCCATACCACTAAAAATGAATAAAATGTGCAATTTTTTTTAACTTTTTCCTATATTTTGGCCTATATAGGCTAATGTATTAGTTTTTCCTTACATATTCATTAGAAAGGACATTCGTTCGAATACATTCGATCATATCAATATCGTTTCGGCCGAATCTTACAAAGTTTCTGTCGGTTTTCCTTTTTTGGACGAGTATATTCTAGACGGAATTCTTCCGCGTGAGAAAACCTAAAAGCTTTCAAAATATGTGAAAATGAAGGGGCAATACAAATCATAAGGACTGTGTACATGCACCAAAACTTATAAGCTATTCATGACCAAGTTTCAAACTGGATGTAAACCAACATTTTACTGTGCTTAGTCTTAAAAGGAGAACCCCAGTTGTAAAGCTCAATAAAAGCAATTTTTTATGATTTTTTTTTTCCGAGAACACTACGTAACTTTTTGGCAGATTTTTTCTCCATTTGAAAGAGAAAAATATTACGAAGTTTTGAGACATCGGTGCGGTGCCAACTCTAGATCAAAAACTAATAAACCAATTGTCATATATTTTTGTGGCCGATTTCGAGAAAAACACAGTTTATATGCTGCATACAAAATAAAATAAATTGTTCCCATCCAACTCTCATACTAAGGCAATATGGTCCGATCGACTTAAAAATTTTATCACATATTCTATGCTATTTATACTCGGATATACATGAACTATATCTGTTCCTGGCGGACGGATCCGGTTATTTGAATGCCTACATCTAAAACCCTCATTGAGTATATAATGAATCCTAGAAGAAAGATTCGCGTTTGTCATACATCTGAGTTATGGCGGGATGAATCTATCGTTGACCAACAACGAATTTATGATGCCCAACCGAATTTCATATATAGTTAATAGATTATGCGAACTTTACCGAAATAAACATACGATTTTTTTTTTTTGAGAAAGTAATGGGTAAAACTGATAAAGGACAATGAAAACGTGACAATATGGATTTCTTAGATATGGGAAACCTACATATAATTTTCGATGGAACATTTTTGTCAAAATTTTCATTTTGTTTTACTTTTTGAGTTCAAGAACAAAAAGGACATCGAAGGAACTGAGGTAGAAGGACAGCATATTCGACAGAAAGGTTCCTCATTCTATTGAACTGAAAACATGATATCTAACAATGATGAAACAATATCTCGAAACAGAGATAAAAAGCTATTTTCTCAATGATTGATGGGGGTCAATCAAAAAATTCATTATGTAATAACTCAGAAATTTCAGCTTTGGGATGCTTTGGGGATTTCAATTGGGGTTTTCATCCCGAAAAGGAATTTTTAAACCCCAGATCTTGACTTCCATTTTGTGTCAAAGGGTATTCAGTAAGATTTCCCATAGAGACCACAATGTCTTTAATAGAAGACAAGGATAACTTCTCATAAAAACAAGATGAGCATACCAATAGAACTTTGTGAGAATACCAGTAAGACTTCTGACGAAAGAAGTTAAAGGTCCAATCTTAATTCTATTGTCATAGAACTTTACTTTTGTTTGCAAAAATGTGAAAAATCAATTGGATCAACAAAATAGGGATGAATTGACTACACTTCAGAGGATAGTAAATATCCTGTGAATTTTCCTTTAACTTAGTATAATATACCGTTTGTATGTTTTCTTATACCTTCCTTTTAAAAAAACTAATAATTAAAAAAAAATGTTCTTGTTCCAAATTTAATGTTATATTTCTATAACGTGGAAAAAATTTTGCCCGGAGTCGGAGTCGAGTTATTTTTTTCGACTCAGACTCCAGCAAAATTGCTCGACTCCGACTCGTAGACTCCGAAACCCTGGTCCTGATGCCTTAATTCTTGCTGCCGATATGCGTCTTTTATATTTATTGAATGTATATTCACCACATATGTAGAAAAAACTGTTTGGATCCAACACACAACCTCTCCTTGACAAATTCATTTTTCTAACTAATTTCATCAATGCATTTAAGAGGACATTGAGATGTCAGTGTCACTCTGCAGTTCCGTTAGCTATTTGTCATACAATTGTATGGTTGTTGTTGTTAATTCTAATGGGAATATTTGACGAAAGTACGTAAAGAAGAAAGGGGTCAATAAACATATCCTATAGTTATTCGAAGAGTGTCCCATCTCAAAAAAAAAAAAATAGTTTGGAGAAAAGCACCTTTTTAGTTGTAGATTGAAATTTGACTTCCGAAATTAGACAAAATAAAATAACTACATGGACCATATTGCACATGGACCTTGAGCCATATCTCAAAAACAAATACTGATTGAGAAAAGAATCATCCGGATTTGAAAATAACTCACCAAATTTAATTAGAAAAAGCAAAAATATCCAAAGAAGATAAAGTTGTGTTGACAAATATTGTCATTACAACATAAGCCATTAACTAACTTCTCGTTAGCAGTCTTCATGAAGATTTTTAGGTTATGGCGGAATCATGGACGCTATGAACTTTATATTATACATTTGAATACTGGATTATATAGTAGACAGCTTAAAGTACTCAAAGTATGCAATTTTTACAAGGCCGTCGTATATTTTCTATATTTTTTGATATATACTCACCATAACTATTTTAAAAACGATTTTTATCGAGCGTACAACATCTCCTTAATATATTAATGTCGAAAAACCCACAAAAAATATTTGTTTGTATCCGAAATTAACGAAAGTCTGGGTAAAACTCGTAAAAACCGATTTTGAGCTATATCTCAAAAACAAGAGCTGATAGAGAAAACCTGGGGGTCGGGTTTGAAAATAACTCGCCGATTTCATCTAGAAACAACTGCAACTTCGTCTGAAACATTCAACTTTTTCAATTTTGTTGAGCAGTGTAATCTAAGAAATTCCTCTATCTCTACATTTACCGTTATAAAATCACTTTATGAAATTACGTAAAAACAAATGTATATTCGTTATCCATGAATATTTTTCAAGTTTTGTATAATAGTGTAATTGAAAAACTGTATCTATAGCATACAGTTTACATACTATTTGTATTAAAATATCAATATCATAGTCCATGTAAGCTGTACAATAACACCAATAAACTTATATGCAATTTCGTTCTGCTGCACATTGAAGATACATTAATTACTTAGATAATTGATTGGCTATTCAATTTAGTCTTTCAAAAGTAATGCTATTTTAATGCATTAGTAAAAGTCATAATAGGTGATGTTATTTAAAGGTGATACATGCAAATTGTGTAGTATTTGATAATTATATTAAGATTGATGAAACATTTTGTGGTTGTTGCTTTTAATGTTAATGGTATGTATTCAAAAAAATTTAAATTTTGTATTAAGAAGAAAATGCTGTTAGCTTTACGAGTATATAAGGAATGTTGTGTGTGAGAGATGTGTGAGAGATTGTGAAAGGCATTAGTTTATCAGCCAGCCATCAAAGTAGGTTATGTTAGATTGAGAAGAATGGTGATGTCAGTAAGTAAGTGTAGACTAAATTTTTATAGAGGGGATTAGTCTAAGGTTGTACTTATATATTATTTTAGGATATCTGTGGCCTTGGAAAATACACTTTATCTGGAGACTTAAACACCTTGAGAGCTTTGGCCGTGGTCCTCAAGAATGAATTAAAAGAAATTCAGTTGACTGCAAGAAAATTGAAAGATATGAAAACACAAACAACAGCAGAAGGTCTGGTGATTGAATTGTAGCTGTAGCAGCTTCTAAATGCATGTGCATTAGAGTGGGGCGATTTGAACACCACCACGGGCGCCTGCAGTTACTGATTCTTGGGATTGTACTGAGCAAAAAAGTCAACTAGACTAGTCTACGGTGAAAATCGAGCCCCCGGATTTTGACTTGAAGTTTTTTTTTTTCAAGGACTTTTGGATACTTTGACATATATCAACCAAACCACTGAGATTTTCTATCCAACACAAAGACAACAATTGTAGCCAAGACAATAAGAAAGAACTCTCTAGTACATCGCAAAAGCATTGGAACGCTTCTTCAGGCAGTTATGGCCTCGATAATGTGCACATTTTTCGGAAAATATCGATAAACGACACTGTGCTACAAAATGGAACTCAAAGTCAGTGGGTGGAAAATTACTTTTGGAGATGAAAGCCCTTGGTGAGTGTACTGAGAACCCAAAAGGAAATTTTCACCATAGGTCAAGTTTCCGAGATATTGCGTGATTAATGGTTTAATTTTGGCCCCTTAAATTGTGATCAAATAGCTTTATATCTCTCTAAGGCGTTATTGTAGCTTCATTTTGACATTACATGTCTTCAGTCAAATCGAATGGTGAATCTTTTTGTAGAATATTTCATCCCTCTAACTCCATTCCTTTTATGTCCTTTTCGTCCTTTATTTTTTGTACGGTAGTAAAAGTACCACAAGACGAGATTTTACAGCATACAAATATTCTACAAAAATGTTGTTCAGAAGATTTTAGGTACGGTTCTCATTGATGACCAATCGATATTTCCCCGTTTTCATGGTCCTTTTTGACATTTACCCGGTTTTTGTTTAGAAAACTATGATTTGTTTTTATGTACATTCGTTATTGGTATGTGGTGCTTTTGAAATACTTACCATAAATAGCTCTTGTAATGACGAACACGTTAATAACAAATTTTATTGAAGGATAGATCCGGTTATCTCAATTTTCGAACCGGTTATTCTGATATCAAAACCGATTTTGAACCGGTTTTAAGTAACCGATTAACCGTATATGTACATCATTAGAAAGCTAATAAAATGGTCAATCAAATGACAGCAAGTAGCTGATTACAACTCTGTTGGTTCCGAAGCTTTCTTTATTTTAGTTCTTTATCTTGGCTACAATTATTGTCTTTGTGTTGGATAGAAAATCTCAGTGGTTTGGTTGATATATGTCAAAGTATCCAAAAGTCCTTGAAAAAAAAACTTCAGGTCAAAATCCGGGGGCTCGATTTTCACCGTAGACATATGGTCTACTTGACTTTTTTGCTCAGTACAATCCCAAGAATCAGAAACTGCAGGCGCACGATAACACTTTTTTCCTTCCATACAAATCGCCCCGGCCTATTGTGCATATCTTTATTTTATAAATTCGGCTCCACCTACAACTTCAAATCCAGAAAGGATGCTTTTTGGATATGGTTGGTCTAAACGGAGAGTGGAGTTAGATGAGTTGGCCTGGCTAGGTAGTTAAAAAGGTGCAGTTGCATGCTGGGCAGATGTTCTGTGTTGTGTCATCACTCTTGGCCCAATAAGAATTGAGGCGACTACACCAAGCAGATTTCAGTTTTGCCAAAACAAATTTATTTTGCCTAGGCAGCTGTTGTTCCTCCACTGCCATGGATGGTGGATGATTTCCTTGTATCTTTGAATCTCTCTAGATCATAAAGGTATTTACTGACATGACTGGACGGCGGGTACCTATCCGATATGTGGTGGTGTTGATGGTTTTGCCTATAGCATCCAAGCAAATATTGCATCTACCACGTCCTGGTGTGCCGACGCACCGGCAAGATATAGCTTGACTTTTCATAAATATGGTTAACTGAAGACATGAGGTGATGCCCTATTGCTGTTTTAAGGATTGCATTCTGGTAGGTTTGCCAGTTTTCCCATAGCGTATAGGCAAACCACACTAGCGCCGCATAGCCTAACACAGACCGACATATCGCTTTGTATGTGGTTAATAAGCTTTCTTTATCTGCCCCCCAAGTGCTGCCGTCTAGGGACTTGAGGACCTTGTTCCTGCTTCTTGTCTTATCGCACATTGCTGTGGCATTCGCGGACGACTTATTCATGCCAAAGTCCAGGATGTGACTCCCTGGACTTTGGGGATGTTTGTGGTCGGAATTATTGATACAAGATTTCCGCCGTCCACGTACTAAACAGTGCGGCTGTTGACTTAGTGACAGATATTTTCATTTTCCTCTCGTGGAAGAACTCAACAAGATCAATGAGGTAGGCATTTAGCCTGACACAAATACTATTAACGGTGGGACTTGAGCGTACAATCATCCGCGTACGTAATTAACAGAATGACGACGGGAGAGCGTGAAATTGTAGATATCATTCATCCTTCTTGGGGAACTCCCTGCTTCACTCTACGGGGTTTGGACTTCTTGTTTCTGTATTTCACGTATGACCACACAAATAGTTGATGATCCAGCGTTTCAAACAAGGCCGGTGGGTATTATTCTCGACATCCTCTTACAGCTTAGCATGGCTGTCAAAAGCTTTGGTCAGATCCAATGCTACTATCACAGTACTGTGGAACGGTTTGTTCTGGTTGAGATCTCGACTAATATGTGTGGAAATGGCGTGCCGTGCTGTTGTGGTACTATGCTCCTTCCGGAACCCGTGTTGATCATTCGCAACTGTATAACAAGCTTTGATGCTGGTGATAGAAGTGAGATCAAATTGTGCGATTCACCTTTGCTGACATTCTTGCAATGTTTTAGCAATGGGACTACTCTGCCCATTTTCAAGCTTCGGAAACTTTTAGGGTGGTTAGCGATAGATTAAGGACCATGCTCAAATACTCGACTCCAGGGTAATCTGGTTTTTTTTAGCATCACCATTGAAATTACGTCAGGTCCAAGCGTTTTGGATGATTTTGTGGTCTTGAATAACATTTGCAACATCACCCATTGTGAATTGTGGTGGTTCCTTCTCAGCTGCAAGTTATCGCAAAAGACGTACAACACTTCCATTCGCTGGGTCGCTACAGGAGTGCTGAATAAATTGTCGACAAAACTAGCCCGCGAACCTCTTCGGATCTGTCATAAACACGCCGATAAATATGACAGATGTCCGCTCATCCTTCTTACCAGTGTTCGATAACGCCATAACCGTTGTCCATAGTTTATCACAACCGGTTCCAAGGCTGCAGCATTTCAGATACTATAGCCACTTTTTCCGCTTGTGTTCACCGACTAAGCTATTGACTTCCCTTGCAGATTCTCTGACTTTGGAGTCGCTAAGGTTTGTACGCCGAAGCTCATCAGGCTCATTTGTTAATCCCGTCTCTTCTGCTGGGAAATTAAATCTTTGTCCGACAGGACAATGGAGAGCGGCTGCAGCACTGTTGATATCTCGGTAATCCTTTAACATCAGGCGGATTGGACAGTTCTCTGAAGCGTTGGTTGGTGAATTATCTGAATTCTAGCCAGTTGGCTTTCCCATGGTTGAGGAAAGTACGGAGTTCCGAGATAATTAAGACGGGTGGTTTATTGATGGAGATGTGAATATTCAACTGTGGCCTAATGGCGGCGAATAACGCGGGACACAGTTATTGATCGGCGGGATATTCCAAATCAGCAGTTCTATTTCGGCGGGGCAATATAAAGACTTGTAGGGCCGATATGAAGACTTGGTCCTATACCATCAAATTTCTGGTGAATATTTTTATACCCCCAACTAATACTAAATTCCAAATTTATTTATTTATTGAAAAAACCTACACAACAAGATATATAATCTTATTATTATAGTGCAGGTTCAAATGTGTTATGAATTATCCTTTTTTTTAATTGGACTTATATAACAGTTATACCAATTGTTATTATAATTGGATAAAAATTAATACAAAATTAAGAAAAATGAAAAAAAGATAAACAAATAAAATTACGTTGACGTTCCGTATATTAAAGTAGGCACAAGATATATTTTTGCGAGCAGTATACGTATTTTAAGTGATATGTATGATTGAGTTATCCACAATGACCGCAATTTTCCATATATCTGACCAGCAACCATGTTAACATGATTTCCCCAAGTCAGTGAACTATTAAATACCACCCCCAAATTATTCGCATGCGGCACAATATTAATCCTTTCATCATTAATAAGAATTTCTGTAAAGTTTAGAAAGATCTTGGTTCAGTTTTGTGATACTTTCACTAATGTTATCAGCAGAGCCACTAAAAAAAATTGAACATCATCAGCATACATCAGGACATTACAATATGACAATTGGTTAGGAAGATCATTTGCGTACAAGGAAAATAATAGGGGCCCCAGAATCGATCCTTGTGGAACTTCTTTCGGTAATGGCAAGGACTCAGACCTCTTACTTCCAATATGCACTGATTGCGTCCTGTTGGTGAGGTAAGACTTTATTAATTTTGTAGCTGTATTGTTAAACTTAAAAAAGAGCTGAAGCTTATTACACATGGTCCACTGAGTCAAATGCCTTAGAATGATCAAGAAGTACCAGGAAATCGACGTTATTGTTATCTATTTCTCTTCTTATTGACTCAGAAATTTCAGCTAAGGCACTGACACAACTATTATCTTTACGAAACCCGGTTTGCCTGTCAGAGAGCAAATACTCATGATCGAGATATTCAGACATTTGGGTATGTAGAATTTTTTCGAATACTTTTGAAAGATAACTTAATATGGAAATAGGGCGAAAATCCGGTATTAGTCTTAGGTATTGGAATAATTTTATCATGTTTCCATATGCTGGGGTAAATGCTAGAAGTTAGTATGGAGTTGGCAAGGTAAGTGAAGAAGAGTAGTAGTTGAGGAAGAATTATTTTTAAAAATTTAGGGTCGATTTCATCAAGGTCAACAGCATTAGATTTTACTAGTGAAAAGCTATTTAAAACCTCTTCATCATTCACACATCTGAACTCAAACCCGTTATCTACATTTGTATTATTTGAAGACAAAGAATTCCTATCATAGAAAGATATGTCAGTTGCTAAAGAGTGTATTTTAACGAATGATTTATTTAAATCATTTATATCCCCATGATAGATTGCTTCAGACTTAGATTTCCCAATTCCAATATTGCGAACTACATTCCACTTGTTTTTTGAATCTAAAAAAGAATTAAATTTGGATGAGTAGTATTCAAATTTTGCAGTTTTTATTGTGCAAATGACTTTTTTCTGGCAGACCGAAACTCATCGTGTAACTCAGGGGTTTTAAACCGCTTCCATCGTGCGTAAGCCAGCTCTCTTGCTCTAATAAGGGTTAAAATGTGTGAATCAAACCAGGGTTTGGTGTTTGAAACAACTTTTTTATTTTTTAGGAACCGTTGCGTAGTATAGACTCTTTATATTATCCTGTAAAAAGTCAACTTATTCATCAACAGAAACTAATGTGTAAATTTGGTTCCAGTTTACCTGACTGATCTTATCATATAGATCACTTAGGTCTATGTTTCTGAAGTCGCGAAAAGTAATGTTCTCCACTTCTTCTTGTACAGCGAAATTATAAATTAGAAAAATAAGATCATGTTTGGAAAAGCATGGTGCCGAAATCTGATCTGATCATAAAAGATCTAAGAGTATATTGATAGTAGCTGAAAAATGGGTGGGGTTTGAATTATTCGTTGCTGAGAGATCTAATGTTTGCACAGCTTCCGTTAAAGAGGAGTCAATAAAAATATTCGAATTAAAATCTCCAGTTACAATAACATTATCATATTTCAGCCATTTCGGTGGGATATTGAGGTCACAACCTTCAAAATACCGATATGCCATGCAAGTCTAAATACCAGATTTCGGCCATTTCGAGGGGATATTGATGACAGAACTTTCAAAATACCGAAAATCGGGAGGTATAGTTCTATGGGGGCTATATGAAGATGTGGGCCTACGAAGACTAAATACCAATTTTCACCCATTTGAGTGGGATATTGAGGCCACACATTTCAAACTACAGAAAATCGGGAGATACTTTTCTATGGGGGCTATATGAAGGCGTGGACCTATACCGACAAATTTTAGGTAGAAAGTTGTATTCCCCCAAAGAAGACTAAATACCAAATTTCAGACAGTTCGGGGGTATATTGAGGTCACTACTTTCTAAATACAGAAAATCGGGAGGTACTGTCCTATGGGGGGGCTATATAAAGTCGTTGACCTATACCGACAATTTTCATGTGGAAAGTTGTATACCCCCAACAAAGACAAAAAACCAATTTGTAGTCATTTCGGTGGAATATTGAGGCTACAACCTTCAATATACCGAAAATCGGGAGGTAGTGTTCAATGGGGGCGATATGAAGATGTGGGCCTATACCGACAGATTTCAAGTGGAAGTACCAAATTTCAGCCATGTTGGTGTGTTAATGTGGCTTAAACCTTCTAAATACTGAAAATGGAGAGGCACTGTTCTATGGGGGGTATATGGAGGCGTGGACCTATACCGACAAATTTTAGGTGGAAAGTTGTATACCCGCAACGAAGACTAAATGCCAAATTTTTAGCATTAAATAATAAGGCTAAATCCTTCAGAATACCGAAAATCGGGAGATACCTTTCTATTTGGGCCATATCAAAACGTGGACCAATATAGCCCATTTTCAATACCAAACATCCTAGAAGCAATAGAAACTTCTGTACCAAATTACAAAGCTCTATCTTAAAAATTGCGAGCTGTATCTTGATTTCAACAGACGCAAGTGGTTATATCATCTTAGAATTTTATGCTGATCAAGAATATATGCTTTATAGGGTATCCGACGAATATTTCGATGTGTTACAAATGGAATGTAAAATTTAATTATACCCTCCTTATTATGGTGGATGGTTTAAATACGGATTTACTTATTCAGTTTTGTTGAATGGTCTTTTGTGAGAACACACACATTTCCGTTTTTTTCGGATTCGAGTGTAGACTGAAGGTCTGGCCCAGTTGTTGGTGATTTTTAGATCCGTCTTTACCCTAATGTAAGGAGAATTTGGATTCTATCCCCTCAGAAGTACCATAACGGCCTCTGCATAACAGACTGTTTCAAATCTCTCGCCGGTTAAGATTCTTAATAGATTATTTATTGTATTAACCTAGGGTAGAGGCAATATGTTTCCCCCATGTGGCGTTCCTTGACCAACTTTGTCGCATATTATAATTTAATGTAAACCTGTATATCTGATACCTTGAAGAACCATTACTTTACTTGGCCAATAAAATTAATTTTTATTTCGATAGTAAATGTCAACGAAATATGCTTGTATGTACATTAGCCATTGAAATAACGTTATCCTTGTAATTTATCCAATTCCACTTTTATTTATTTTTTATTCTTCGTGTTCACATGAATTTTGTAACAAAATGCTGGTGCATGAGTATTGCTGTTGTGTGAATTGTTTTACCACATTTACTCGAGTTTACTGCGTGGCCATAAAAAAGTCCAACTGAGATTCAATGGAATTGTTTCAATCAAAGGGACCATCCCATATGTATGGATGTAGGCATATACATACTAGGGTTATGACTTTTTGACCTTTTTTTCTCAAAAATGATTTCCTGTAGCGAGAATGAATGAACTTTTGCCTATTAATGCCAAAAATAACATTCATTACATTTAATTATTAAAAAAGGTCACGCACAAACCACTTTGAAAAAAATGATTTTTTGGAAAATCCTATGAAATGAAAAAAAATTTTTTCTCAAAAAAATATTTCCTGTTGCATTAATGAATGACCTTTGACCTATTAATAACCAAAATAACTTTTATTCCATTTAAATATAAAAAAAGGTCACGCACAAACCACTTTCAATTTATATGATATATGGAGTTATGTATGATATAGAATTATATATATGTATGTTATGATATGGCGATAAAATTGGTGAGAAACAAAAGCTTATGTCATTTTGGTTATGTCGTGTGGTTTTAAGCCTTTTTTTAAGCCATATATTTTCATAAAGTGACTCCAAAATTTTTTCAAAAAAGCTCATATATAAAAACTTTGAAAGCTTTTTGTGCGTGAGCTTTTTTTGTCGAATCAACTTATAATTAAGATTTTATCTAATCTTAGGCAAAAGTTCATCAAAACATGATACAGGGATATGAGGTTGTAAAAAAGTCATAACCCTAATACATACATATGTATATGCGGGCTGTAAAACAAATAGTATGTCATGTAAATGAATGGATTTGCTTTTATCAGTGCACATAATAAAATCGTTTTCGCATTCTTGTAGCTTGTACAATATCTTTGTTTACTTACATACATTTATACACATATATTTACATTTGTATATATGGGTATACCAATATTTACTTCCGTTTTAATCCGTGTAAAAAATGCCCTTATGTCCACAATTCATATATCAACTTATTCAAGGGTGTCATCGAAAGGTGGAATTACTTAAATCAACAAAAAATAAATAAATATATAAAAAACATTAATCAGTCTTAGCGATGGGTTTTTTATGAGGAAACCTTTTGTTAAATATGTTTATATTTATGGACCTCCATTACAAATTTTCTTTGTCTAGATCTTTTCAAAATCTTCAAAATAATAATAATTAACACCAGGGCACCCTTGTTATCATTGTTGAAGTCGATCGGGAATGTTCCTTGGCATCCACCATTCCCTTTACTTTATTAAGTGTAGTTTATTTAAGTCTTTTATTTCCTCACTGGGTGTTTGAGTTCTGGATTACTTAATTTATAGGTATACCTTATAAAACGTATATACATCTTCACTGTGATATTGTTGATATTGTAATAAATGTCCGACACGAGACTATTTATCACTTTCATGTACTAACACATTTACACAGGCTTATGTACTCACAGTATGTGTGTATTTACTTTTTGGAAAACATTTTGCTAATTATACCCTCAGCCTTTAGGCTAAAGAGGGTATTTACACTTTGATACGACCAAAAATGTGCCTCATCGAAATAATGGTTTTAGACCCCAAGTATGTTTGTACGATATCCGTTTTAGACAATTTTGAGTCGATCTAGCAATGTCCGCCCGTCTGTCTGTCTGTCTGGCTGGCTGGTGCGCACGATAACTCTCGAAAGGATCAATCGATTCGGTTCAAATTTTGGGTATCGAAATATTTTGTCCAGATTCGATTTAAGTTCGAAGATGGGCCATATAGGTCCATTCCTTCAGGTACCTCCCCCACAAATGTTCAAAAATTGTCGCAAAACTTGTGCGCACGATAACTCATGTAGGGGATAACCGATTTGGTCCATACTGTGCACATCATGTAATTTCTACCAAACCTAGATGAGGTTTCAATATGCACTCAATCAGTCCACTCCTTCCGGTACCTCCCACACAAAATTTGGGAAAAGTTCAGTTTAGAACCTGGTCTCGAATCGCTTTGATTTTTGTTTACGCAAGTTGTATTCGCTGTCCTCTATACGACGCTGTAAGCTTCATTAGGGGCAAGTCCATACTTCCTGAGAAAATAGCCTGAAAGTTACAAAAAACCCTATGACACCGTGTGTAGTGGTTGGAGCGCCAGATAACTCTCGAACGGATCTGCCGATTCGGTCCAAAATTTGGCTTTCGTAATATTTTGTCCAAACTTAGTTCAAATTCAAAGATGGATTATATCGGTCCACTCCTTCCGGTACCTTCCACACAAAAGTTCGAAAATGTTCGGAAAATTTGTGCGTACCATAACTCTGGAAGGGAGTAACCGATTTGGTCCACACTTTGCACATTATGAAATTACTACCAGACTTAGATGAGGTTCCAATATGGACTCAATCGGTAAACTCCTTCGAGTACCTCCCACACAAAATTTCGGAAGAGTTCAGTTTAGTACCTGCTCTCGAATCGCCTTGGTTGTAATATCTTGTATTCACTGCCCCTTTACGAAGGTACAAGTTTCCTCGGGGGCAGGTCCATACTTCCAGAAAAAATAGCCTGAAAGTGAAAAACAAACCCTATGACACCATTTTTATGGGTGGAACTTACTTACTTAGCTGGCCCATTACAGAACATTTGTTCTATAGGCCGAACTAAGAAGAGATCTCCATTCCTCTCTATTTGTTGCTTTGCTCTCTGGAATACCGCGCCTTGTCATCTCATCATCCACTTGTTTGCGCCATCTATTCCTTGGCCTGCCAATTCTGCGTGCACCGCCATGTGGCATGTATTCATACGCCTTTTTAGTGGGTTCATCATCGCTCATTCTTTTGATATGGCCTAGCCAACGCAATCGCTGCATCTCGATACGTTTAACAATATTGATGTCGTTGTATAGCAGATACAGCTCGTGGTTCATGCGACGTCGATATTCACCGTCAACGCAGATTGGTCCGTAGATCTTTCGAAGAATTTTTCTCTCAAACACACCAAGCACTGCCATGTCTGCTTGCGCAAGTACCCAGGCTTCGGAGCCATACATCAGCACGGGTAGTATCAGTGTTTTGTAGAGCGTTATTTTTGTTTGACGAGATGTGGCTTTGTTTTTAAACTGCTTACTTAATCCAAAGTAGCATCTGTTGGCCAATACAATTCTTCTTTTTATTTCACAACTGATGTCGTTTGTTGTGTTGACGGAGGTGCCGAGGTAGACGAAGTCTTTTACTACCTCAATATTATAGGAACCAACTTCCACAGTCGGTCCGAGCTCAATGGACGCATTGCGCGTCGACACCATCAACTTGGTCTTCTCACCGTTTACCGCCAGACCCACTTTAGCAGATTCTCCTTCGACTTTTATAAAGGTATCAGTTACTTCTTTTACTGATCGACCCATGATGTCTATATCATCAGCATAAGCAAGTAACATGTGACTATTGGTGTAGATTGTGCCACTTCTTTTGACGTTTGCCTCTCGTATAACCTTTTCTAGCAGGATGTTGAAGAGGTCACACGAAAGGCTGTCTCCTTGTCTGAAACCTCTTTTGGTACCAAACTCTTCGGAGAGGTTCTTTCCTATTTTAACTGAGGACCTCGTGTCAGTTAAAGTCATTTTACAAAGCCGGATGAGCTTTGCGGGAATACCAAATTCAGACATGGCTTGGAATACCTTTGAGCGCAGCGGACTGTCGAAGGCTGCTTTATAATCGACAAAAAGGTGGTAGGTGTCGATCTGCATCTCTTGGGTCTTCTCCAGGATTTTTATGGGTGGAAGCGCAAGATAATTCTCGAACGGAAATGCCGATTCAGTCCAAAATGTGACCTTCGTAATATTTTGTGCAAACTTAGTTTAAGTTTGAAAATAAGCCATATCGGTCCACTCCTTACGGTACCTACCCCACAAAAGTTCAAAAATATTCGGAAAAATTGTGCGCACGATAACTCTTGATGGGAGTGACCGATTTGGTCCATACTTTACACATTCTCATAATATCTACCAGATATATATCAGGTTCGAATATGGACTATATTTGCCCACTCCATTCCGTACCTCCCACACAAAATTTTAGATAAGTTCACTTTAAGACCTGCTATTGAATCACTCTGATTTTTGTTGAAGCAACTTACATTCGCTGCCTCAATTACGATGGTAAAAGTTGTTTCAGGGGCAAGTCCATACTTCTTGAGAAAACAGCCCGAAGGGTGTAAAACCCCCTATGGCACCCCTATGTTCTATGTCGGTCCAATCCTTTAAGTACCTTTTCCGCAAAATTTTTGAACTTTAATCCTAATCAACATTTTTGTCGGTTCATACGACCAACATTTTGAAACCCCCTAAATACATACGTTTTTTTGTGAAAAGTGTTTAAATTTGCACAGGCTGAGGGTATACCTCTGTCGGCAAAGCCGACTGATACTTTTTTACTTGTTTTTATATGACTTAATATGTTGTCCTTCTGCCTTTGGTTGTGGTTTCGATGACGTTTTATTCCTTCAAATGGAATGTTAATGTATGTTATATTTTCTTGTCTTGTTTTTACGATACCCCAATACCCTCACAACACATACATACATATGTACATACAAACATCTAGTTATGATTACAGTACAAATATAGTGTAATGACGTCTGCGTACTAATTAGATACATACATATGTGCTTATTTTACACTACTGGAAAAATTAAAACATACACTAAAAAGTGTCCAACAATGACCACAACACAAATTTTTGGCTCACAAGAGTAAAAGTAATGGTATATTATTGCCTAGACTACGATACTGAACCAGCTCTATTTATATCCTCAACCCAATCTCCATTTCAAACAATTTGGTATCCATTAAGCTTTATGCATCCGTCTTGTTGGTGCGCATGATAAAGGAATAACCGACTTAATCCAAACTTTGACCATCGGTTATTTCTTCCCAACTTAAATCATTCATCGGGGACCTACCCCACAAAAATTCAACAGACACGTTATGGACCCTCCTGAAAGAAGATTTTCGTATTACGAGGGCAGGTCGGAAACTTCTTAGCCTAGCACAAAAAGCGCGGTATAAACAGAAAAATTAAGTGTTTTGGAAACTTCCATCTCTGTTATGAACACATGTTAAATTTTGTTTCGATCTGGCAACTCCTTTATATAGAAACATATGTTCAAAAAGACGCATCCGCAATTTTTTTACAATGGAAAAATTAGAAATGCGTGCTGTCATTAAATATTTACATAAAAAAGGTTTATCGGGACAAGAAATTCATAATGATATGGTGAATGTGTTAGGTGAAAGTGCTCCTTCATATGCAACAGTAAAAAATTTGGTTGCTGAATTTAAACGTGGTCGTACAAGCATTGAAGATGAACCACGTAGTGGACGTCCAAAACAGCAACAACAACAGAAATTGTAGCCAAAGTGCATGATATGGTATTACATGATCGACGAATAAAATTGCGTGAAATTGCTAATATCATGGGCATCTCAAATTTAATTTTGCATGGAGAACTACAGATGAAAAAGCTTTCTGCAAGATGGGTGCCGCATTTGTTAACAGTCGATCAAAAACGCATAAGAATGAACATTTCTCAAGCTTGTTTGGATCGTTTTAAGCGAAATAAAATGGATTTTAAGAGTCGTTTCATAACTGTTGATGAGACATGGACCCACCACTATACTCCAGAGACAAAAGAACAATCCAAACAATGGACTGAAGCTGGAGGAAGTGCCCCAAAGAAGGCAAAAACAATTCAATCGGCTGGTAAGGTTATGGCAACGGTTTTTTGGGACTTCAAAGGTAGTTTATTGATTGACTATCTGCAAAAGGGTAAAACAATAAATTCAGAGTACTATTGCAACCTTTTGGACCAATTAAATGTTCAAATTCGAGAAAAACGTCCTGGCTTACAACACAAAAAAATAATTTTTCATCAAGACAACGCACCAGCGCACAAGAGTGTTTTAACAATGGCTAAAATCAACGAATTAAAGTACGAGTTGCTTGATCACCCACCTTATTCTCCTGATTTAGCTCCCAGTGACTTTTACTTGTTCCCAAATCTAAAAAAAATCCTTGCTGGCAAGCGTTTTACCTAAAATGAAGATGCAATTACAGTTGTAAACCACTATTTTGAAGACCTTGAGGAAAACTATTTTAATCAAGGGATATAATTGCTAGAAAAGCGTTGGACTAAGTGTATTGAAGTTTCAGGAGATTATATTGAAAAATAAAAATATTTTTGAAAAACTAACTATTCTCTTTCATTGATAGGCTACGAAGTTTCCGAACCGCCCTCGTACATTAGAGTTTTCCCAGCTAAAGATGAAACGCCACAGTTCTGAAGTTCGATGGTAACAAACACTCTTGAAGCTTTACTCCTCCCGAGCCTTATATAATTACACTGTGCAACATTTTTAAGACGATCTTGTGCAAACAATTCGAACTGAGGTTTTTTTGAAAGTACAGACCCAAACGACAAGAAACTCTTGTTGGATTTTGTTGTGTCAAATCCAGCTCGGATTTTATGGGCCCATCTAAACATTGTTAAATAGTGAGTTTTTAAAGAAATTCGGGGCTATATCTCTGAAACCAATGCGAATCTTCTTCTGACCTCTGAAGCAAATTTGTAGAAAAGGGCAAGAATAAAATATTTGGAGAAATAATGAACTCGAAAAACTACATTTATTGCCTCAAATTTCAAAATATATGCAAAAATTCCACAATATTTATACATTTCGCACCGTATCTCCAAAACCTGAGTACTTGCTTTTGGAAAAATATTCCCTGGAATGTAATACACAATTCTTCAGAACTTGTCATTGTTGTAAAATGCCTCTATGCCGTTGTTTTCAGTACATTTTTCAACGACGATTTAATAAAAATGTCAATAATGTAGTGAAATCAGAAGTGCGAGAATAAACTGATGGTGTGATCTGTGTTTGAAATACGAGTTGTAAAAGATATGATGCAAAATAAAGCTGAAACAACATGAAGTAAGCATTTTAGAGTTGCAGAATGTTTAGGGAATTGTTGAGAACTTTATTTGGAAGATTTTTGCAAGATTTTTGATGAGGCTATAAAATCCGAACTGGATCTGACAGGACAAAACCCCTGTAGTCTAAATATGTACTTTCAGAAAAGGCATACTAGAAGTTGTTTGCATTTTCAGTGTTGCATAGTGTAATCAGTCGAAAAGTAATCTAGCGATGGACAATACTAACTACTTAGGCGCTCATCGCCTTGTAAAAGTAGTCAGTTGGCATAAGGGAAAATAATCGATAAAAACTCACTTATGTTTACAAAAAAGCTAGTTTTAAGTTAACTTTAAATCAGCGTCAGTCCCTACAGAGTAGTTATCACTTTCATGTACTAACACATTTACACAGGCTTATGTACACACTCACAGGTTGTGCGTGTGTTTACTTTTTGGCAAATTTTTCCTAATTTTTATATGACTTAATATGTTGTCCATCTGCCTTTGGTTGTGGTTTCGATGACGTTTTATTCCTTCAAATGGAATGCTAATGTTTGCTATTTTTCCTTATCTTGTTTTTACGATACTCCAATACTCTCACAACACATATGTATGTACATTAGGGTTATGACTTTTTTACAACCTCATATCCCTGTATCATAGCGTGATGAGTTTTGCCATAAGATTACATAAAATCTTAATTATAAGGTGATTCGGTGAAAAAATCTCACGCACAAAATGATTTTAAAATTTGTTTTTATCAAAATTATGGACAATTTTTTGAAGTCACTGAAAACAGATATATAATTGAAAATAAACTTTAGAGCCACATGAGATAATTAAAATGACATAAAATTTATTTCTCACTATTTTTCCTCAATTCTGAGAATCGTAAAAATGTCGTAATTGCTTTTATTCAAAAATATAATTTTTTAACAGAAAAACAAAAAATTTAAAATTTTTTCAAAGTTACTTTTTTCGCGACATTTTAAATATTTGAATAAAATCAACGTTATTATAGTTATTAGTATGCTTAAATTAATTCATTCGTGCAATAATAATTATAATAATTTTTTGAAATTTTTTTTCATTTCATATATTTCATTCATCCCTGCTACAGGAAATCATTTTTGAGGAAAAATGTCAAAAAGTCATAACCCTAATGTACCTATCTGCTTGGGTGTTATGGACTTTGTCATCCATGACACCAACTTATGGATAGATACCATTTAGGTATGTAAGACGAGATCTTCTAGAGAGAGAGGCAGGATTAAATTTCGAATAAAATATATTAATCTTCATGTAACCTGACTTTGAAATGGTTCAATGGACAGGTACATGTACACACTGAACATGTTAGGGTACATATATGTATATTTTGTCCTTTGTGTCTAGAGGGCCGATTTGTGTTATTTATAACGTTTATAATAACTTTCTCTTCGAATTTGGACAGTTAGTAGATAAAATTATTTGTAAAAATCTTATCGCGACAGACGATTAGAAATTTTTCACGCCCAACATTTTTGTGAGCTTTTTCGGATGTTATGAGGTGGACATAACTCTCATTGGTCAATTATATAAAGGTTGACATAGACTGCCGACCATCGCCCTTGGTCAGAAATAAAATAAAATACAGATAAGCGAACACAATCTTCATTACCTTACAAAATATTTAAACATTATAAGATGTAGTAGACGTTCGGCCTTTGGCTTGGATTTGAGACTTCAGGCCTTAGACAGATTCAATACCGGGAAAGCGTGTAAAATTTTCTGCGAAATGATTTGAGTGTTATTTCCTCAATTTTTGCGAGTTCATTGACGGACGTAACTCCGATAATCATTCTGGGAGATGTGTCCGGGCACCCATTCACACTGATGCAGTTGTACCGAGATTTCAGAGAAACGGCGTGAATGTCTTATTCGTATAGCATCACCCATCCATGGCAGCTGAAGAGCGGCAGCTGCGGGTCAAGCACTAGTGTTTTTAGCTCAATTAAGATCCGGTCCATGCAGCCGCAACAATTCGTATTGGGCCCAAATTGATACCACGTTACCCAAAACATGCTCTGCATGTGGATTTGTACCGCACAATACGCTGCAACTGCCTAGCCAAATACACTCACATGCCCCTCGATTCTTTATGAACGTCACTCCAGGTTGCAACGGATCAACCGATTCGATCCAAAATTCGGCCTTCGTAATATCTTGTCCAAACTTAAGTTAAGTATGAAGATGGACCATATCGGTCCATGCTTCGGGTATCTCTCCCACAAAAGTTCAAAACTTTTTGCTTAAATGCTAAGCGCGATAACTCTCGAAGCGAGTACTTGCATATTGTCCATACTTTGCACATCGAAATATTCCTAGAAGACATATCACGGCGCTCTTGAAACAATTTTAAATGGAAGGTGCTTACACCTCGGAAGTTTTTGCGGATTCTGAAACTACAATGTTTATAGATGAGAAAAATCAAAAAAACAAAAAAAATCGCTGGAGCGCTTTTTAAATAAATCGCGATTTAAGTTGACATTTTTAGGGGTTGTTTAGGTTTTCACGATTTTGCTTAGAAACCGCAAGCTCTATCAAAAGGGGACTAAAGAAAATGTTGTAGCTATGAAAATTCTCTACAAGATTGTCATTTATGGTATACTCGTCGGTTTTACCGTTTTTGAGATATAGAAGTTCAAATTGGGACAATTCAAATTCAATTCAATTCTGTATCACCCCCTTATAAAATAATGTCATGACTGCAAATTCCCAACTTAAACTTATATATCTAAAAAAATGTTATAACTTAGTATAAGTTACTTAAGCCAGTCTTGTAGAGAATTTTCACAGCTTTAAGATTTTCTCAGATCCCATATCGATAAGACTTACCGTATTCAAGCAAAATCGCGAAAACCTAACAGAAAAACCTAAAAATGTAAACTGAGCTTCTTTATCTCAAAAATGGTACAACCTGAGAACAAATCATAAACGTCAATCCTCTATAGAATTTTCAAAGCTACAACATTTTCTTTAGCTCCAATCGAAATGGACTTGCGGTTTCCAAGTAAAATCGTGAAAACCTAAAAAACACCTAAAAATGTGAATTTTGACCGCGATTTATTTAAAAATCCCTACAGCGATTTTTTCTTGTTTTTGGATTTTTCTCATCTATGAATACTGCTGTTTCAGAATTCACAAAAACTTTCCCTGTGTAAGCGGTTTTCATCAAAAGTTAGTTAAGGCGCACCCTTCATGACATTGTTTTATAAGGGGGCGATACAGTCAGTGCATTGTCCCAAATTAAACTTCTATATCTCAAAAATGGTAAAAACTACGAAAATACCATAAAGGTCAATCTTGTAGAGAATTTTCATGACAACAACATTTTCTTTAGTCCCATTTTGATAGGGCTTGCGGTTTCTAAGCAAAATCGTGAAAACCTAAACAACCCCTAAACATTTCAACTTAAATCGCGATTTATTTAAAAAGCGCTCCGGCGATTTTTTTGTTTTGTGATTTTTCTCATCTACGAACATTGTAGTTTCAGAATCCGCAAAAACTTCCAAGGTGTAAGCACCTTCCATTTAAAATTGTTTTAAGAGCACCGTGCCCATTCAGAGAATAGAGAGACAAATACTGAGTTGAATGATTACTGTATACCTAAACCATTAAAAGGATTATAAGATAGATATTCTTATTAGAATGTGGTTAGTCAGTCCTCGTTTTCAAAGAAAACTTCTTGAAAAATGGGGCTAATCTTAATTGTGTGATATATCGATATGTACTTTAAAGAAGAAAAAAGGGACGAATTTTATATACCGTACATCACATTAAAACCCTGCATTCTCGAAATATTTAAAAATAGTTATGAAGCATCGCATAAAACGTGGATCTATATTAACTACTTTCTACATGGAGGTTCTCCAACCGAAAAGGTATTCCAAAATCCATATTAAACAAGTGAGAAAAGGCTATAGTCGGTACGGGGCCGACTATGTCATACCCTACACCACTACCTCTGTGAATAATCTTTTCACTCGAAACACTTCTTTTATGGAGATACGAAAGTTTTCACCTATCTGGCTTTTATACCAAATGACTTAAGGCGAACTGAACCAAAATAATTAATATTTAATTTTATATTTGACTACTGTCGACATCACCAACATCAATAGGCTTCTATCTCTGTGAGAAAATTTCGTGATGATCCGATCAAAATTCCGACCTGTAGTGTGATTGCAGAAAAAGTGGAAAAAAGGGATACATTAACGACTATTGCGATATCTCTATTATTTGACTATCTACGCCAACCTACATTGCATAATTTCAAAGATGGGATTTTCTACTTTCTTATTCAGGCTTTGCTTTTAAAAGGTCCCCAACCAATGGTGTGATATTCGTCATTATTATTAAAATCACAAAAATGAGAAGTTGGGTTTTATTAGCGACTATTGTGATATCTTCGTTGTTAGACCACCTACGACAACCTACGTTACATTGTTGTAAAGGCGATATTTTACACTTTCATTGCCGGGTTTTGCTTTTTGTAGACCCCTTATAGACGCTGAGATATTTGCTTTGGAATAAAATGTTGACTTTTTCTCCAAATAAAGTTTTTGCTCATTCCGACCCCTAAATATTATCCGACCATCATCAAAATCAATAGATTTCTTCCTCTGTGAGACCGTCATTAACCCTCGAAATTTCATGACGATCCGATCAAAATTGCGCCCAGTAGCGTGATTTCCAAAAAAATGGAAAAATGGGATGTATTATCGAATATTGCGATATCTCCGTTATTTGGTCACCTACGCCGACCTAGTTTGCATCATTGTAAAGATGGAATCTTCTAATTTCATAGTAAGGCTTTACTTTTGGAAAGTATCCAACCAAAGCTGTGATATTCGTCATTATAACTAAAATCGCAAAAATGAAAATTTGTGTTTAATTTGCGACTATTGTAATATCTTCGTTGTTTGATCACCTACGGGAACCTACTTTACATCGTTAGAAAGGTTATATTTTCTACTTTCATTGTCAGGTTTTGCTTTTAGTATACCCCTTATAGAAGCTGATATATTAGCTTTGAAAAAAACGTTGTCTTTTTATCCAAATAAGTTTTTTGCCCATTCCGAACCCTAAATATTATTCGACCCTCACCAAAATCAATAGGCTTCTTCCTCTTTGAGAACCCCATTAACTCTCAAAATTCCGTGACGATCCGATCAAAATTGCGGCCTGTAGCGTGATTTCCAAAAAAATAGAAAAATGGGATGTATTATCGACTATTGCGATATCTCCGTTATTTGGTTACATAAGCCGACCTAGTTTGCATCATTGTAAAGGTGGAATCTTCTACTTTCATAGTCAGGCTTTGCTTTTGGAAAGTCCCCAGCCAAAGCTGTGATATTCGTCATTATAACTAAAATCGCAAACATGAAAATTTGGGGTTTATTTGCGACTATTGTGATATCTTCGTTGTTTGATCACGTACAAGAACCTACTTTACATCATTAGAAAGGTGATATTTTCTACTTTCATTGACAGGTTTTGCATTTGGTATACCCTATATAGAAGCTGAGATATTCGCTTTGGGAAAAAACGTTGTCTTTTTATCCACATAAGTTTTTTGCCCATGCCGACCCCTAAATATTATCCGACCATCACAAAAATCAATAGGCTTCTTCTCCTCCGGGACCCCCATCAACACCCAAAATTTCCTGACGATCCGATCAAAATTGCGACCTGTAGCGTGATTACAAGGTTTAGATGGACAGACGGACAGACGGACGGACGGACGGACTGACGGACGGACACACATAGCCAGATCGACTCAGCTCGTCGAGACATTCATTTTGATATATATAAGTATGGGTCTACGACCATTATTTCGATGCGTTACAAACTTTTTGGCCAAAACCAACTTATAATACCCTCCCCACATAGTGGTGTAGGGTATAAAAATAAATCCATATTAAATCAGATATTCTTCAATATTCGGATAAGATCTTTAAAATACTGACAATCTTGCGATAAGGAAAACGTGGACATACCTACATATACAAAACGTGAACCTATATGGGTAATTTTCTTTTGAAAGAATTTTTAGCTATTAAGACCCAAATCTGCGTAAATGTAGAGAATTGTTTTCAAAACTTCAAAATACCAAAAACCAAGCGGAATTTTGTGTTGATGGAACTTGTCCGATATGGTTCTATTCTAAATATCCAAAGTCAAATATATTATACTCTGACCAAATTTGAAACTTGTATCCTATATTTATGTATATTTTATATAAAATCAACTCTTAAAATAGCTCTCGTTGCGTATACATAACATTTTAAAATTTCCCCGAAATGAAATCCTGCGTACGTCCCTGGTCTAGTGGACTTTTTTGCTCAATACAATCCCAGAAATCAGAAACGCAAAGTGCCCAAAAAGGTGTTAAAATCGCCCCACCTTAATGTACATACAAACATCGAGTTATGATTACAGTACAAATATAGTGTAATTACGTCTGCCTACTAACTAGACGCATACATACATATGTGTGTATTTTACACTACTAAACAATTTAAAACAACCTTGGTCACAACACCTACTTTTTTTTGCTTATACGAGTAAGTTTACGATGGAGGGGCATAGAATTACGAAGTAATGGTATATTATTGCCTAGAGTCTGATTCTGAACCAGCTCTATTTATATCCTCAAGTCAACCTCCAGGATCGCGATATTTAAAAATCCATGGAGTGAAACAGAATGTCTCAAGTTCAGGTTATATATACGGAATTATTTAACATCTACCTGTCTGGACATTCACAACCATCGACAACATAAAAAACGTGTCTTATGCGGACGATTGCACTATAATGGCGTCAGTCCCAATAATAGATGATATATGGATCAAACAAAATGAGTATATCGCTAACCTTGTTAGCTTCTTACACTCAAGGAACCTAGAAATATCAGCTGGTAAATCTACAGCCAAACTTTTCACCACATGGACAGCGGAGTTGAGTAGGTCCTTGAATATACAAAGAAGATTTCCTCCCCAAAACTTTCCCAAGACTTTAGGGGTCACATTCAAAACCCCATTCAGATTCTCCGAGAATACCACAACTATCTGCAATAAGCTAAAAAGGAAGAACAATGCTCTCAAGTTGCCAGCCCGCAGCACTTGGGTTGGGGATAGAGAAACCTTGTTGACCACATAAAAGGCGATAGGATGTCTTTGGTGAACTATGCGACACTGGTTTAGTCTGCCAACGTTAGCGATACTCATTGGAAGAGAGTCCAAACCTGTCAAAGAGCAGCACAAATTGTCTTCTTATGTCGCCAATTGAACATCTTCATGAAGAACGGAACATCATTCGCCTGCATCGCCACAATAAAATGCTGTCGATGATGTATGTACCTTAGGGTTATGACTTTTTTACAACCTCATATCCCTGTATCATAGCGTGATGAGTTTTGCCATAAGATTACATAAAATTTTAATTATAAGGTGATTCGGTGAAAAAACCTCACGCACAATATGATTTTAAAATTTGAATTTATCAAAATTATGGACAATTTTTTGAAGTCACTGAAAACAGATATATAATTGAAAATAAACTTTAGAGCCACATGAGATAATTAAAATGACATAAAATTTATTTCTCACTATTTTTCCTCAATTCTGAGAATCGTAAAAATGTCGTAAACGCTTTTATTCAAAAATATAATTTTTTAACAAAAAATTTAAAATTTTTTCAAAGTTACTTTTTTCGCGACATTTTAAATATTTGAATGAAATAAACGTAATTATAGTTATTAGTATGCTTAAATTAATTCATTCGTGCAATAATAATTATAATAATTTTTTGAAATTTTTTTTTCATTTCATATATTTTTTCAAAAAATTATTTTTTTTAAGATCGATTTGTGCGTGAACTTTTTTTATATTTCAATGGAATAAACGATAGCATAGTGATTAATAGGCAAATGTTCATTCATCCCTGTCACAGGAAATCATTTTTAAGGAAAAATGTCAAGAAGTCATAACCCTAATGTACCTATCTGCTTGGGTGTTATGGACTTTGTCATCCATGACACCAACTTATGGATAGATACCATTTAGGTATGTAAGACGAGATCTTCTAGAGAGAGAGAGGCAGGATTAAATTTCGAATAAAATATATTAATCTTCATGTTACCTGTCTTTGAAATGGTTCAATGGACAGGTACATGTACACACTGAACATGTTAGGGTACATATATGTATATTTTGTCCTTTGTGTCTAGAGGGCAGATTTGTGTTATTTATAACGTTTATAATAACTTCCACTTCGAATTCGGACAGTTAGTAGATAAAATTATTTGTAAAAATCTTATCGCGACAGACGATTAGACGGGTTTCGGAAAAGTGACAAATTTAGATAGATTCGGTTAAGGTTCAGGTATTCAACATGTTTTATTCACAAATTTCAAATGAATTTCACATGGGCTCTTGGTGGAGCACGCATTCCATAAAATAAATTGTCCACGTAAAATATATATTTTTGATCCACTCGTCCTGGCTTTCGGTAATTGCATGGGAGCAGGTAATTGTAGCTAATCTTTTATGCAACAAGGTTAAATTGGAGATCATATGTTTTAACTCTGTACTAACTAATTCCATGCCGTCGTGGCAACCCTTCATTTTGCTTTGCTCACAACACCTTCCTCTCATCATCTCCGTTTCATAACCTCTAAACGCCGTAATTTTCTGAACCATGGAAAAGGACTCGAAGAACCGTAGAGTGAAAAAGGCAGTTCGTCAAGGCGGTGTTATATTTCCGGAACGATTAACCTCTGCCTTTCTGAAATTCCACACCATCCAGACGACAAAGATCGGATGCCACATTTCTTTGGGATAATCTCAGAAGTCGGTAAAAAGTCCTCCAGTTGCTGACCGACATCATTTGGGTCCTGAAAAAGAAGCCTATGAGAGGTTACATAAAGCAGTAGTGGTATGCAAATTTTAATGGTAAAATTCAGACCTGCCAAAATTCCGACCTGAGATGCGCAACAGCCTACATCCTTATGTCGTGAGGGGGACGAAGTTTTTACTAGTGCATCATCACAACAAAATGCTGTCGATGCGTTACCTGCATGGGTGCTATCGTCTTGATGTCTTCATGATCTACATCAACGAGCCTATCATACAGGCTGGGATAGAATTCACACGGTGTCGTGACATAACTCCCATCGGATATAACTCCCAAACCAATTTTTGAAGTTATGCCCGCATTTTATCCTACTTCAAAAATTTTCCACGCCCAAAATTTTTGGGAGCTTTTTCGGATGTTATGAGTTGGATATAACTCTCATTGGTCAATTTAATTATATAAAGGTTGGCATAGACTGTCTACCTTCGGCCTTGGTCAGATATAAAATACGGCTAAGCGAACACAATCTTCATTACCTTATAACATATTTAAATATTATAAGATGTAGTAGACGTCCGGAATTTGGCCTGGATTTGAGACTGTAGGCCTTGTACAGATCACTACAGGCAAAGCGTGTCTTTCCTCAATTGTTTGCGTTCACTGATGAATGTAACTCCCATAATCATTCTGGGAGATGCGTCCGGACACCCATGCAGTTGTACCGAGATTTCAGAGGTACGGTGTGAATGGCAGCAAAAGATCGCCAGCAGCGAGTCAAGCACGAGTGTTTGCAATTTAAGGTCTGTTCATTTGTAAATTTTTACCGAAGGTACTCTTTGTTGTCTTGTTTACAGTGATATTATGTTTTTCGCGAGCTTTTAATTATAGAGTGACCAACTGTAGGGACTGGTGGGCGCGATATCTATCGAACGGAATGACTCCCAAAATAGGACTCACTTCCAAAATGGACTATGTGGGTCCACTTCAGGTACCGTCTCTGCAAAACTTTTGAGCCTACAATAAATTCACCTCAAATGTCAAATTACAATGTAGTTAAGGCCCTCAAATTACCGAAAAACGTTAGGAACAGTTATATGGGGCTATACCAAAACATAGACCTATGTTGACAATTTTTTCCAGTTGCTGACCACTGAGAACTTCGTGACCACTGAGAACCTCAAATGTCATATTACAGATAGTTCGGTTAAATGGTAGCTAAAACCCTCAAAATACCGAAAATTGGGTGCTTGAGAAGTTTCGTGACCTCAGAGAACGTCAAATGTCAAATTGCAGCTAGTTAAAAACTTTAGCTATGATCCTCAAAATACCGAAAATCGGGAGGTACCGTTATATGGTTTTTTTTATCAAAACATCAACCTATGTTGACAATTTTTGGTGGAGAAGTTTCGTGACCAAAGGGAACCTCAAATGTCAAATTACAGCTAGTTTGGTTGAAAATTGTTGCTAAAATACTCAAAATGACGAAAATCGGAATGTACCGAAACGCGGGCCGATATATCCCATCTTCGAACTTCACCTGCCTATGCCAAAAATACACTCTGGTGCAAAAGTATAGCGATCTAGCTCATTTATTGTGGACGCTAAAGTGTACGAAAAGTAGTAAAAGTTACTACATTTTGAATAAGTTGTGTATATTTAACGGATATAGCTAGAATCTTGATATTTGGTATGGTAATCAAGTTTGGGAAGTGGTATTGATATAAGGAAATGGTTTTGGAAACTCGGACCTATGTGTACGAAAATTACTAAATGGTACCAATTTTAGTACAAATTAGATTTGGGTGAACGGATAGAGCTGGAAACTTGAAATTTGGAATTAAGATTACTGTTGGATTGCAGGATTGAGGTAGTTTTGGAAATTCGTACTTATGGGTACGAAAAGTACTAAATCGTACTAAACTTGGTGCAATTTGGATTTGGGTGAACTAATAGAGCTGAAAACCTAACATTTGGAATTAAGATTACTGTTGGAGTGTAGGATTCAGATATAGAGATAGTTTTGGAATGTCGTACTTACGTGTACGAAAAGTACCGAATTGTACTAAATTTAGTACAATGGCAGATCTAGAATCCTGAAATATGAAACAAAGATTGATGTTGGCGTTTAGGATTGAGGTAGTTTTGGAAATTCGTACTTACGTGTACGAAAAGTACTAAGTGGTACTAAATTTGGAATCCTGAAATTAAGATTGCTATTGGGGTGTAGGATTGAGGTAGTTTTGGAAATTAGTACTTACTGGTACGAAAAGTACTAAATGGTCCTAAATTTGGTACAATTTGGATGTGTGTGAACGAATCGAGCTAGATACCTGAAATTTGGAATTAAGATTACTGTGGGAGTGTAGGATTGAGGATATCTTTGAAATTCCTACTTAATGGTAGGAAGGGTTATAAATTGTACTGAATTTGGTACAATTTGTATTTGGGTGAACGAATCGAGCCAGAATCCTGAAATTTGGAATTAAGATTACTGTGGGAGTGTAGGATTGAGGATTTTTTGGAAAATCGTACTAATGAGTACAAGGCAAACTAAATGGTAGTAAATTGGTACAATTTGGATTTGGATGAATCAACAGAGCTGGAGTCCTGAAATTTGGAATAAAGATTACAGTTGGGGTTAGGATTGAAGTAGTTTTGGAAATTCGTACTTATGGATACGGAAAGTATTAAATTTGAATCCTGAAATTTGGAAACGAGATTACTGTTGGACTGTAGGATTGAGGAAGTTTTTTAAAGTCGTACTTATGGGTACGAAAATTACTAGATGGTACTAAATTTGGTATAATTTGGATTTGGGTGAACCAATGGAGATGGAATCCTGGAATTTGGAATAAAGATTACCGTTGGAGTGTGGGAGTGAGGAAGTTGTGGTTTCGAAATACCTACCATAAGTATACGAAAATTACTAACTGGTACTCAATTTGCTGTTTGGTGTGGGAACAAAGCTGGAATCTTTATTTTTTGGAGTTAGGGTGAATATTCCCCGCAAAAATTCGGATCCGTTAGTCATTATATAACCCATTACAAAGTAATGTAAACAAAAATAACAACTTAAATTACTCCTTACTAAGTTATGACTACGGTGGTACAGAGCTAGTGTGTCCGACTACAAATCAGAGTGTAGTGTGTTCAACTCTCATCACCGGCCGGTTACTTTTGGTTAAAAAAAAAACAATGAACACTTAGTGGTGCACATGTAAACATTGAAACAACCCTTAATGTTCGTGTGCGTGGCCTAGTATGTAGTGTGTTCGGCTACAAAGCAGAAGTTCGTGTGCTCAAATCCAGTAAGGGGCGAAATAAAATAAAAACGTGAAGTGTGTTGAAATTAAAAACAAATTGCACCTAAACTGTTCTAAAAATAATAAGAAAATATTTTTTTTGTCATATTGCTTATTTTTCAACTTCCAGTGGCCGTAGAATAACTAGTTATTCTAGTGGTCATAAAATAACAAGTAATTCATTGCGGCATGCCCTTGTTAAAATAATGAGTTAGTATGGGGATTTGTAAGTAGTTACGGCTGCCAAAATTCCCTTAAAATTCCCATTATTTTAGGAGGTTTTTTTGCTGGGAATTAGAGCGTAATGTTAGTATATGGACGTGTTTTAGGAAATACCTAACATAAATTGACAAAAAGTACATAAGCGGTATAAATGTTGTATCGGGCTTTGAAACAGACCTGGAATTCTAAAATTTGTTCTAAGAGTCACTGTCGGTATGTTGGGTTAAGATATGGAGATGGTTTTGGAAATGCATACTGTGAAAAGTACTAAATGGTACAGAATTTAATATAATTTGTTATTGTCGAAAGGGATTAGCAGGAATTTTTAAAATTTTAGGAGGAGGTTTCGGAAATTCATACTTATGTATTTATATGTAAATCAGCAATCGGCACAGCAAAAAAAATGAGTAAACACTGTGTAAGTGCATGGTTTTTCAATGCGCTAATGGAGACAGATGCTCTCTTTGCTTGCTCGCGAGTAAAGGGCTGCGGAATGCTGATGTAAATTACTATTATTGGGCTTGGAAGAACTGATAGAGCTAAAAATGAAATTCGCGGTTGGTATAAATTGTTGATATAAGAAGGTCATTTTTTAAGGTTATACCCAGGTGTACGAAAAGTACTAAATTTGGTACCATTTTGTTATTGAGTGAAATGCTTACAAATTCTGAAAATTGATATGTGGGTCGCTGATTGCTGAAATGGTTTTCGAAATACCTACTATAAGTCTACAAAAAATACTGAATGGTACTAAAATTGGTCTTGGGTTTATTTCTTTACAAGAATGTTTTATATTCTGAGGACAGAATGCCCTTAATTATAATTAGGGATAGGCACTGAAAAGCAATAATCGATTATTCGATTTTTCGATTTTAGCCTAAAACTAAAAATGCGATTTTTCGGTCTGGCGATTACTTCAGTTGTCTAAAAATTCGACTTTCGACTTTTTCATAACCGCAGAAAATCGATTATAAAAGACTATTCGTCGATTTTCGAGTTTTCTTTTGAAAATGCGATACCGCCAAAACTGTAAAACCGCCAAGTCGAAAACTCGACCACAAGATAAACGATTGTGCGATTTTCCATCCAGCCAAAAGTCGACTACGAATTGTAGACTTTTGACTTCAAAAAGTCGACTAATCGATTAATCGAAAGTCGACTTAACTATCCCTAATTAAAATGCCTCAAAAAATGTGGCTCGCTCTTGATGTGTAAAGGTACGGCCGACTTTTTTTTTGAAAATCGAACTAATTTGGTACGAACAGTACCTTAATAAAATTTAATATTTATTAAAATTGGTATTACTTACTTACTTAGCTGGCCCATTACAGAACATTTGTTCTATAGGCCGAACTAAGAAAAGATCTCCAATTCTCTCTATTTGTTGCTTCGCTTTCTGGAATACCGCGCCTTTTCATCTCATCATCCACTTGTTTGCGCCATCTATTCCTTGGCCTGCCAGTTCTGCGTGCACCGCCAAGCGGTCCGTGTTTATACACCTTTTTAGCGGGGTCATCATCGCTCATTCTTATGATATGGTCTAGCCAACGCAATCGCTGCATCTCGATACGTTTAACAATATTGATGTCGTTGTACAGCAGATACAGCTCGTGGTTCATGCGACGTAGATATTCACCGTCAACGCAGATTTGTTCGTAGATCTTTCGAAGAATTTTTCTCTCAAACACACCAAGCACTGCCATGTCTGCTTGCGCAAGTACCCAGGCTTCGGAGCCATACATCAGCACGGGTAGTATCAGTGTTTTGTAGAGCGTTATTTTTGTTTGACGAGATGTGGCTTTGTTTTTGAACTGCTTACTTAAACCAAAGTACCATCTGTTGGCCAATATAATTCTTCTTTTTATTTCACAACTGATGTCGTTTGTTGTGTTTACGGAAGTGCCGAGGTAGACGAAGTCTTTTACTACCTCAATATTATAGGAACCAACTTCCACAGTCGGTCCGAGCTCAGTGGACGCATTGCGCGTCGACACCATCAACTTGGTCTTTTCACCGTTTACCGCCAGACCCACTTTAGCAGATTCTCCTTCGACCTTCATAAAGGCATCAGTTACTTCTTTTACTGATCGGCCTATGATGTCTATATCATCAGCATAAGCAAGTAACATGTGACTATTGGTGTAGATTGTGCCACTTCTTTTGACGTTTGCCTCCCGTATAACCTTTTCCAGCAGGATGTTAAAGAGATCACACGAAAGGCTGTCTCCTTGTCTGAAACCTCTTTTGGTACCAAACTCTTCGGAGAGGTTCTTTCCTATTTTAACTGAGGACCTCGTGTCAGTTAAAGTCATTTTGCAAAGACGGATGAGCTTTGCGGGGAGACCAAATTCAGACATGGCTTGAAATACTTTTGAACGCAGCGGGCTGTCGAAGACTGCTTTATAATCGACAAAAAGGTGGTAGGTGTCGATCTGCATCTCTTGGGTCTTCTCCAGGACTTGCCGCAGGGTAAATATCTGGTCAATGGTGGACTTGCCAGGTCTAAAGCCGCATTGGTATGGTCCAATTATCTCGTTGACCATAGGCTTTAGTCGTTCGCACAATATCCCTGACACGATCTTGTAGGCAATAGGGAGTAGACTTATGCCCCTATAGTTAGAGCATACCATCTTATCTCCCTTCTTGTGGACGGGGCACAGGATACTCAGGTTCCAATCGTCGGGTACTCGTTCTTCCTGCCAGATGGTGCTAACAAGCTGATGAATACATCTTATCAGCGTGTCGCCTCCGGTTTTGAACAGCTCGGCTGGTAAGCCATCGGCTCCTGCTGCCTTATTATTCTTCAGCCGTTTTATTGCTGTCTTTACCTCATCTTGGCTGGGCGGTATACATTCAATACCATCTTCTGGGATTGGGACTGTGGTATCTTCGTCGTCTTCGCTGCTATTGGATACCAACAGTTTTGAAAAATGTTCTATCCATATCCTGAGTACACTATCTGTATCAGTTACCAAATTACCTTGCTGGTCTCTACAGGAGGATGTGCCTGTACCAAAGCCATCAGTTTGATTCTTGACTCTTTGGTAGAATTTTCGGACTTGATTCTGGCTCCTGTACATCTCGATTTTTTCAGCCTCCCGCTTTTCTATCTCTTTCTTTTTCCTGCGGAAAAGACGTTTCTCCTCTCTCCTTTTCTCCCTGTATCTCTCTCGTGCGCTACGCGTTGCTACGGATTGTAAAGTAGCCCTATATGCCGCATTTTTCTCTTCGGTGGCCTCTGGTATCCAAGTATGGATTTTGCGGCTGTTTGCATGAAGTGGGCAATGCTTTGCCATTGCGCTGATATGTTATCGGGATGAGGAGTGCTTTGATTAAGCAATTGGGATAGTTGGGTGGAATATGCTGTGGCTATCTGTTGTGATTGCAGCTTACCGATGTCTAACTTTCATGTTGTGTCTGTTCGTACTTTGTTTGCTACGTTTAAGCGGGTGCGTACCTTTGCTGCAACAAGGTAGTGCTCCGAATCAATGTTTGCGCCTCGGAACGATCGTACATCCAACACGCTTGATGAATGTCTTCCATCTATCACAACATGATCAATTTGATTTCTTGTTTTCTGATCTGGAGACAGCCAGGTGCCCTTATGAATATCGAGATGATTAAATCTGGTACTGCTAACTACCATGTTTTTTGCAGCTGCAAAGTCTATCAGCCTCATACCATTGTCAGATGTTTCACTGTGGAGGCTGAATTTCCCGACTGTTGGGCCAAAGATATTCTCCTTTCCAATTTTGGCATTAAAATCGCCTAGAATGATTTTAATGTCATGGGCAGGGCAGCTTTCATATGTTTCTTCTAAGCGCTCATAAAATATATCTTTGGTCTGTTCGTCCTTTTCTTCAGTGGGAGCATGAGCGCAAATAAAGCTGATGTTGAAGAATTTAGCTTTTATTCGAATTGCAGCAAGTCTTTCATTCACTGGAGTGAAGCTGGATACCAGATGTTTTAGTCTCCGACTAACTACAAATCCGCAACCAAACTCATGCTTTACGTCATGGCAGCTATAATACAGTGCGTCACCTTTAGGTGTTGTTGTGACGCCTTTCCCAATCCATCGTATTTCCTGTATGGCAGTAATATCGGCCTTGTACTTTTCAAGTACGTCTGCCAATGCGAAGACTGCACTTTCTCTATAAAGAGTGCGAACATTCCAGGTGCAGATTTGCAGATCCTGGTCCTTAAAACGTTTGCGGGGTTCGTCAACTTTAGAGGGGGTTGTTTTTCTTTTCTTTCGTTTTTTCATAGTATGCTGTTTTTTCTAGGGGAGGGTTACTAACCCGACGCCCAAACCCAAGTTTTTAACGTTCTTATGGGAGAACGCGCGGCACATGTTAGCTCACTACCTTCAACGGGTGTTAAAGGCAGTTCCCCAGGTGACACCATGGGGAGGTCAGTGTCACTTGAGATGAAAGAGGGACCAAGATAAATCCTGGGCTTTGCCATGTTAAAACCGGTCAGGACCGTTGCTTGGTATCTTCCATCCCCTACGTCACCCATTGGTATTAGTACAAGAACATTTTCAGTGTTCGCCATTTCCATATTAAAAATTGTTTATTTGTTTTTATATCCTTTCCACATACAACATATCGGGCACTTTACTAGTATATTATATAGGATGTTTTATAGGGGTAGGATACTAAATCGTTAGTATGTTAGCTCGCTACCTCTATAAGTTCCCATAAACATCCCCGAAGGGACGAGCTATATTTCTCTCATATCAATGACTGCACCGCAATTCAATCCTAATGGATTGTCTGAAGACACCACTTGTAGAGACATTTTAGACTACTTATTATTTTACTTACTATTTACTTACTATTTTAGATTCACTTTGGCAGTTTTGTTGAGATGTGTGCTTACTTATTATTTTTAAAGAAGTCAGCTTAATCTCATATTTGATTTACTTTAGGGAAAGGCAGAAATTTAATTTATTGTATTGTAACAAATAACTCTTCCCCAATTTTATGACGACTCGAGCTCAATAAACTAGTTCTCTGTCTTTCCCTAAAGTAAATCACTTGTTGTTGCTTAAATTTGAAAACAATAAATATGAGATTGAGCTGACTTCCTTTAAAAATAATAAGTAAACACACATCTCAACAAAACTACCAAAGTAAATCTAAAATAGTTTTAGACTACCATGTGACACAACGGGGACGTCAGTTTCCACTTGATATGAAAGTGGAACCAAGATAAGTCCTGGACTTTGACATTTTAAATACGTTCAGGACCGTTCCTTGGTATCTTTCAGTCTCATATCTAAATTCTGGGCATTTCACAGTGGCCAATTTTCAGAAAAACCTGGCCAAAAATCGATAAAATAAATTCATAAATTTACACTAAATAGTGTCAAATATTATTTATAGGATCCCACTACGTGTAGTTATGAAAAAATATATAAGTTTTTTGTTTTGTAAGTGGACATAAAACCAGGTCAAAGTGACCCTATTTGGAAGTTTTTTTTTCTTATTTTTTAAGTTGTTTGAAAAAATAAACAGCGGGTTTTAAATATTTTCTTGTAATTGTAATGAAAGGTATGTGAGACGTATTTACAATGTTCAGTATCGCCAGTGTCGCCAAAGTGCGGGTTTTTTTTTTAAAATTTATGTCCGTACTTGTTGATTTTTTCAAGGTAAATTTTCACAATAAATTAAGAAAAAAGTTGTGAGTAAGATCGAGTTGGGCGGTGTATCTTATCATTTCATAAAAAGGGAATAGTTTTTTTTTACCAATTTCCATTGAAAAATCCTACATATATTTGCACTTTTCGTTTTTACTTGGCATTTTATCTTGCAGATATGTACAGATTTTCTTTGATCCAGAATGTCAGAATATAGCATAGTGTCACTTGCTGGCGTTTGGGTATAATTTAGAGTTTTGAGTAGATTAAAATTTTATGGCGAACAAATTTCTAGAATATTTTGATTTGATTCCATCACATTTTATAGGAGATTTTAAAGATTTGTAGAAAAAGGACCAAAAAGACCCCTTTATGACTTGTACGAGGGTTAATTTTTTTTAAGAAAAATATTCGTCGCATTCTTGTCAGTAAAGTTGCCAAATACATTATACACCTAAAGTCCAAGGATTCCAAGTGATCTCAACTCAAATATTTTGGCAAAATTGATACCGATATTTCCTTGGTATATTATGCAAATAGAGATTTGATTTCTTTGAAAGAGAATAGTTAGTTTTTCAAAAATATTTTTATTTTTCAATATAGACTCCTGAAACTTCAATATACATAGTCCACCGCTTTTCTAACAATTCTATCCCTTGATTAAAATAGTTTTCCTCAATGTCTTCAAAATAGTGGTTTACAACTGTAATTGCATCTTCATTTGAGGTAAAACGTTTGCCAGCAAGGAATTTTTTTAGATTTGGTAACAAGTAAAAGTCACTGAGAGCTAAATCAGGAGAATAATTCGTTGATTTTAGCCATTGTTACTCTTGTGCCCTGGTGCGTTGTCTTGATGAAAAATTATTTTTTTGTGTTGTAAGCCAGGACGTTTTTCTCGAATTTGTACATTTAATTGATCCAAAAGGTTGCAATAGTACTCTGAATTTATTGTTTTACCCTTTTGCAGATAGTCAATCAATAAAATACCTTTGAAGTCCCAAAAAAACGTTGCCATAACCTTACCAGCCGATTGAATTGTTTTTGCCTTCTTTGGGGCACTTCCTCCAGCTTCAGTCCATTGTTTGGATTGTTCTTTTGTCTCTGGAGTATAGTGGTGGATCCATGTCTCATCAACAGTTATGAAACGACGCTTAAAATCCATTTTATTTCGCTTAAAACGATCCAAACAAGCTTAAGAAGTGTTCAATCTTATGCGTTTTTGATCGACTGTTAACAAATGCGGCACCCATCTTGCAGAAGGCTTTTTCATCTGTAGTTCTACATGCAAAATTAAATGGACTCGATCATTTGAGATGCCCATGATATTAGCAATTTCACGCACTTTTATTCGTCGATCATTTAATACCATATCATGCACTTTGGCTACAATTTCTGTTGTTGTTGCTGTTTTGGACGTCCACTACGTGGTTCATCTTCAATGCTTGTACGACCACGTTTAAATTCAGCAACCAAATTTTTTACTGTTGCATATGAAGGAGCACTTTCACCTAACACATTCACCATATCATTATGAATTTCTTGTCCCGATAAACCTTTTTTGTGTAAATATTTAATGACAGCACACATTTCTAATGTTTCCATTGTAAAAAAATTGCGGATGCGTCTTTTTGAACACCTGTTTCTATATAAAGGAGTTGCCAGATCGAAACAAAATTTAACATGTGTTCATAACAGAGATGGAAGTTTCCAAAACACTTAACTTTTTTCTGTTTATACCGCGCTTTTTGTGCTAGGCTAAGAAGTTTCCGAACTGCCCTCGTATAGTGAAATTTAGCGGTAACATTTTTTTCTTTGACGTCATTCTTCTAAAATGATGCTTTTTATGACAATTTTGAAGTACTCCCTTAACCCTAAAATGTGTTTATGATTTTGCATATTTCTGGAGTTTAGGTAAGATATAGAGTTTTGGTGTATTCCAGGACCCATAGTAAAAATTAATGGCGAACAAATTTGTAGAATATTTTGGTCTGATACGATTACATTTTATAGGAGAAGGAGCCCAAAGGTCCCCTTTAATGACCGTCTGAGCGTTAAAAAGTACGAAAAATGAAACCAGCGACCCGAAAAACATAAGAAAGCATGGTTTAATCTAATTCCATTCATTTTTAGAGTTTTGACCAGATTCTTCGTAAAATTGGCCACTGTGCATTGACAAGACATTTATTGTGTGCTTTACATTTTTGGAGTAGTGTACATAAATATGTATGTACATTGTCGTATATGAGCGATTTTAATTACAACGAAAATAGTCTACAAAGAATGCTGAACAATACGAAAACAAAAATTCTGAATAACAAATGACCCACAAAATTTTACGACCTGGGGAATTAATGAAACAAATGTATACAAAATAGTCTAAATGGTTAAGTGACATAAAACCTGAAAAGGCTCTTAGCAAATGATTAATAAAACATAACAGTATTTCATTAGCATAGCTTTAATTTTCCTGAGGTAAAAAATGGAAGTGGAAGAAGAAAAACAAACAGAAGGACAGTGACTAGACATGATATGACTGTCCTTGATATTGTGCTGAGAAAGTTTCTTGGAAAAATATGACACTGAGCACTGATTCAAATTATGTATTGATAAAGTTATATGTACTCATACATATGTGTGTATATCTACGTTTGCTAGACAGAGATATGTTTATTACCATATAAGGGAATAGTAAACTATTCCCACAGGATGGTGAACTAGATAAAAAATCTTTCAAATGTTAGTCCCATTTACCTTGCGCTTTGCCATAAATTAAACCCCCAAAAACATGATGGTATGTTTATTAGATATTTTTGCTATTTGCAACATTTAATGGACCATTAGAGCAATGAAATTAACAGCAAATAAAACACACAAAATAATAACAACAACAAAAACACAAAGAGCTTTTTTAAATACCATCATTTCTTAAGAACAAATTTCTTGTTGTTTTATTTTTATGTTTGAACATTGTCATGACACCACAACAGCAGTCTGATGTTTAATTTAACACACAATTAATAAAACTTTATTTTGTTATGATTCTTCTTCTCATTTTTGCTGTTGTTGTCACCGTCATCGCTGATTCTACTACCCTTGGTAATTTAAGCTGGCTTTTGTAATGCTTGGTTATGTTTTTCTAAGGCAAATACGACAAAAAACAAATAAAATTAACAAAAAGAAAACATGTACAACATGGAACAGCAGCATCAGCGAGCGACAAGAACAATGAATAGAAAGGAAAACAACTACCACAATTCTGGAGGGAGGTACAACAATGTGGTTTTGTACTGGTCACCACTATCTAATCAACGAACCATGACATCACTTCATCTATTTTAATTTCCGTTTTTAAAATGTCCAAAGGAACCCAGCGCCACACAAGAGCAAGAACAACACCAGGAATTACACAACAACGTTGGGTTGGTAGCAACATCATCAGTAACTGTGGCAACAACACCACAACAAAGTAGACATTTTATTGCGATGCTGAATGTGGACAACAACTGAACACTGTTGTGATAAACCTTTGTATAATTTCTGCACCCACAGAGTAGAAACAATGTCCATCCATCCATGGTAACCGTTGTTGAATTGAGAGAACACAAATAAGAAATTGTGGAGCAAGAATTTAAGTCTCCTTAAATAGGTTTACTTTCCTACTTATGTTTTATAAATTTTTAATTGCTGTTCTATTTAAAGGAACTTTTATATTTGTCAATAGGATTTTAAAAAATACAGCATTGAACATCATTACATTAGAAAATAGAAATCGGTGAATTAAATATTTTAGTTGTCTTGACATAAACATTTTGCTCAAAATTATCTTCTTATTGTTCCAAATGTAACTGCATATCTTGCCAGGAGCTATACCAAAATATACAGATAGTCAAGAAAATGTATTCGAACCGAAGACGTTTTTAAATGGTTTTATTTAGCTCACCCCGTTTGTTTTATTATTTATTCTTGGGTCAAATTTAGTAATTCAAATTTCACCCTCTTCCTGTCAACCGATTAATCTGAAATTTTGTATACACTTTGGATTTTGGTGACAATACAATTATATTTATGCATTATCATTATAAATTCAAGATGTCGGCCGCTACAAAATGGCGGATAACGTAGGTTTTATCAATCCCATCAATATGGGTATCAAATGAAAGGGCTCAACAAGCAGAATACAATATACTATAAAAAATTGAAATCCAAGATGGCGGCCGCTACAAAATGGCGGATAACGTAGGTTTTATCAATCCCATCAATATGGGTATCAAATGAAAGGGCACAACAAGCAGAATACAATATACTATAAAAAATTGAAATCCAAGATGGCGGATAACGTAGGTTTTATGAATCCCATCAATATGGGTATCAAATGAAAGGGCTCAACAAGCAGAACACAATATACTATAAAAAATTTAAATCCAAGATGGCGGATAACGTAGGTTTTATCAGTCCCATCAATATGGGTATCAAATGAAAGGGCTCAACAAGCAGAATACAATATACTATAAAAAATTGAAATCCAAGATGGCGGCCGCTGCAAAATGGCGGATAACGTAGGTTTTATCAATCCCATCAATATGGGTGTCAAATGAAAGGTCTCAACAAGTAGAATACAATTTACTATGCAAAATTGAAATCTAAGATGGCCGCCGCTACCAAATGGCCGATAACAATTTTTTATCAATCCCACCAATATGGGTATCAAATAAAAGGGCTTGACAAGAAGAATACAGTGCACTATACAGTACATCTTATACACCCGAAAGCCATACAGTTTCCAGCTAAGTACAATTACGGGACGGCTGAAAGAAGAATGTTGCCTTTAATACTATCATGGGCTTCTACTATACATAAAATGCAGGGCAGCACTGTGGATCACGCAGTCGTATACTTAGGTGCGAAACTGTTTGAAGAAGGTCAAGCCTACGTGGCTCTTAGTAGAGTAAGATCTTTGCAGGGACTACGTATAGAGTAGTTGGACTACAATAAACTAACGGGCAAGAAACCTTGCAATAATGAAGCACTAAACGAATTAAACAGAATGCGAAATAAAAACTAAAAACTAGAAAATAAAAATAGGTAAAAAAACTTTTTAAGTTACACGGTTTTATGTTAAACATACATTGCAATGTTTAAGATAAATGTACTAAAAACCAAAAAATAATAAAATAGATACAGTCGTGGGAATTATAAACATATGCATAGACTAGACTAAAATAAAACCGTGGGGCACGTCAATTGTCTACAAATTGTCGACTTAATGTGCGATAGAAGAATCGTTTAATTCGTCGTTAGGCAGTTGGCCCGCAGACGGTGAGGAAATTACTTACTATTTCTTGCTCATGGAAATTCCAATAGTTATACACTCCATGTAAATAAAAGAGATGTTTCAACTAGTTTATCGTTGGAAATTTACACTGCTGGCTGGCGAGGAATCGTTTCACTGCTCGTAGTTTGTCTTTAATAGACAAAGTACTACTCGCTCACCACTATGAAACCCTAAAACTCGCTTATAATCGAGCTTGCTAGCTTGTTTCCACATTCTAGCCCTACTTATCACACGTCGATCGTTGTCGGTTGAACAACTGCCTAATTATAGTGTAACATTACAGAACAAACATTTTAATCAACGATTGTAGGCAATTGACGTGCCCCACGCTTTTATTTTAGTCTAGTCTATGCATATGTTTATAATTCCGACGACTGTATCTATTTTATTATTTTTTGGTTTTTAGTACATTTATCTTAAACATTGCAATGTATGTTTAACATAAAACCGTTTAACTTAAAACGTTTTTTTACCTATTTTTATTTCGGAATTAATTTATGTAAAATGAGAGATTATTGGAAAAATGTCCGTCTTTTGTTTTTGTAAAAATTAGTGGTCGACTTGTTTAAGAGATAATTGGATGTATAAATAAGGTTAGGTTAGGTAAGGTTAAAAAGAGGGGCGAGTAATGGCCACATGTCCTGGTGGTAGAGTTTCTGGTCGGGAATTCCCGGCCCGGGATTTCCCGGGAATTCCCGAAATTTTTTGAACGGGACTTCCCGGGAATACGGGTATTTGTATTTTTATGTATAAGTCATATATTATTTGCCTTATAGTTATTTAATATTAGAAATATAGTAGAATGGCGATAATTCGTGCCCCTATTATTCGTAATTGCTGGCCCATTGGAAAAATCGTCATAATTCGTATAAAATATGTATGTATTGGTCCTCTCGATTATTGGTGTTTTTTCTGGAAATCGAAGTCTGTATACCTCACATAATTCTGAATTTTTAGTTTATCACGGTTGTTCTAGTCTAAATTTTTATTGGTGGCATTGTTAAAGGATATTAATTTGCTAAGATATAAAAGCTTTGAACCATTCGAATTGTTGTTTTCCCCAAAATTATTGTTTGTAATAATATTAATAATATTAATAATATTATATTATAACTCCCTGTTTTTGTAACTTATTTTTGTTCGTTCGTCTATATTCGTAATAATTTAGGCATCCATAGCTCAGCAGCCAGTAGGCATACATACCTAATTTTTCGTATACCCGTTCCATATATCGTTAAGAATTCCTCATTTAAAAAATCTGCGCTATACATTTGCGCTAAAGCTTGTAAATCGATCTACAAAATTTGACAATTCGTGTGAGAAGAATAAAAAATTTTACAAAATCAGGGGGTAAAACACTGTATAATGTGTAAGTGGCAAATAGAGCATATTAGAATTGGAAATGGAAAATATTTTCTTCATAATATTTTTCATTTGACATTTATTCCCTTTATAAAAGTTTTCATTTAAAATTTTCATAGAACAAGAATTGATCCCCAGTAATAACAATGGTAGATAGAACAAGAATTGATCCCCAGTAATAACAATGGTGTGTACTATGTTCATATAAGCACGACTCTATACCATTGGTGACAGCGTGTTGCCATTGTAAAACCGTGTACTCAAAAGGTCAGCCGTGTAAAAATTCGTTATAAACGGATTTGTTACATGATCAACACGCAAACGAACCATAAGAAGAACGTACGATATCGTTGACTTTAAAAATATAATCGGATAGCACTCTTTGATATCAATGAAGCTTCGTAGAGTGGTAGTTGGAAAAAGATATTTTATATAACCTCCGCTAATTAGTCGGGAGTAATTGGATTTTGACCGCATACATATAGATATTCTTTAACAGCTGTCATATGGCATATATGATTTATTGGTTCTTTTAAGATTTTGGCACAACGTCGTTTAAGATGTTAGCTATTGCTTTTTGATCCTATTGCTATTTTACCCTTAATATTGTTCCAAAGAGATAACTAATTACACGACTACACATAAAGGGAGTAGGTACATATTTCATGTTTGCTTACTCTCTGTCACGTCTATGACCTACGAATTCGATTTACCATAGTCCCGGGAATTCCCGGGTTCCCGGGAATGAGAAATTTTCATTCCCGATTTCCCGGGAATAAAAAAAAGTCGGGAATTCCCAAACTCTACCTGGTGGACATACACATAAGCCAGAAGTAGGCCTGTTGTGCGCCCTAAACTAGGTTTTTTGAAGATGGGGACTCTACTGTATTTTATTTAAAGAACTCTGTGCCCTTAACAAAATCCCGTAATTGTTTCAGGTCGTCTACAATTTCCTGATTAAGATCTGGTATTGTGTCGTTCCCTAAAAACTGGGATCTGATGTTTGCGAAAGCGGGGCATTGGCAAAGAAAATGCTCCAGTGTTTCGTCATCTTCTCCGCCCAGCCCTGATACTGGTCCCAACCTGCGACAAAAATCGAAAAATCGATATCAGCAAATCTCTGCCACAATTCATATCATATTTAAATATTCCACCACGTTTTTTGTAATTTATACCGGTATTTAACATAAAAAAACAGAAGAAGTTGACATTTACGTATGATCTCTTAAAAACTTTAAAAACATCAGTTAGGTTGTGACTTCTTACAAGGCAAGTAACTCAAAATTGAAAGGATAAAATTACACTGTACAACAAAATCGAACTTTTTTCAAAATTACAAGAAACCCCGACAGATTATGAAAGAGGACCGAAAAAAAGCAGATACGTGTATCGGCGTTTTGAAAGTTTACGTCGGGAAGTAACGAAAATAGGCGTGGCAAATTCCGCCCATTTCTACAGGTTTTGAAATATTCGACATCATAGTGCTTGGAATCCTTGCATTTTAGGTATAAAGTGTCTTTGGCAATATTACTGACAACAATGCGGGTTATCTTTTTATGAAAAAATTAACCCTCATGCGACCTCTTTAGTGAGGTCATTTTGGTCCTTATTTTCAAAAACGTTTAAAAACTCCTTTAAAATGCGATCGTATCAGATCAAAATATTTTACAAAATTATATGTCATAAAATTTTACACCAAAGGTCTAAATCGTACCTAAATGCCAGGAATCTGCCAGAAGTAAAATCACGTTTTAGGGTTAATGTTGTACTTTATCTGAGTTTATAAAATTTTCTCTCATAAAACTTCTTTCTAGGTAGAAGACTTCAAAGACAAAAATAATCTCCATCAAATTTCAATATAAGTCGCCGTATAAATGAAATATTTTTTGAATAAATTTGTTTTGTTCTTTTTTCGAGTTGATGCATGAAAGTAACATGAAATTTAGCTCTAGACGAAAGATGTTAAAAGAAGAAATATTCTACTTAAAATTTCATTGTAATACCTTGAACAAACTAGATATCTGAGTAAAATACTTTGTTAAGAAAATGACGTTACAAAATTAGATATTATAGGTAGAAATTATTTGTTGAATTTTAGGTTCTTAATTAAAATTTATTCCATACTGAGCCAAAATCTCCTAAAATACCTAACTTTTTGGGGGTTGTGACAAAAGAAGAAATGTTCCAAATCAAATTTCATTATGCGTCTCTGAACAAAAGAAATTTGTAGCTATAATATTTAGCATCTCCAGAAGCTTTCGCTTTTTATACCCTACACCACACAGTGGTAAGGGGTATTATGTCTTTGTGCATTTGTATGTAACATACAAAAGGAAACGAAATAGACCCATAGTTCCTTTTGGGGATATACATATAATCACTTTCTGAGTCGATTTATGCATGTCCGTCCGTCTGTCTGTCTGTCTGTCCGTCTGTCCATGTATTTTTGTTCGCAACGTACAGGTCGCATTTTTTGTCCGATTCAGCTGAAAATTGGGGATTACAACTTTTTTAGCCATAGGAAGAACGCTATTGCTTTTGGTGAAAATCGGTTCAGATTTGGATATAGCTCCCATATATATTTTCGCCCGATTTCACGTATTTGCGGCACCAAACACGCTATATACGTCCAATTGTGATGAAATTTTGAATGTGTGACTGAATTCGGTCTACAAATAAGTGTGCCAAATTATATAGAAATCGGGTCAGATTTGGATATAGCTCCCATATATATTTTCGGCCGATTTCACGTATTTTCTGTACCACACACGCTATATATGTCCGATTTCGATGAAATTTGGAATGTGTGATTGAATTTGGTCTAAAAACAAATGTGCCAAATTATATCGAAATCGGTTCAGATTTGGATATAGCTCCCATATATATGTTCGCCCGATTTCACGTATGTGCTGCACCAATCACGCTATATACGTCCGATTTTAATGAAATTTGGAATGTTTGACTGAATTCGGTCTGGAAATAAATGTGCCAAATTATATCAAAATCGGTTTAGATCTGGATATAGCTCCGATTTATATTTTACATATTCACAGTGGTGTAGGGTATCATATAGTCGGCCCCGCCCGACTTTGATCCTTTCCTTACTGGTTATATATGATTTAGGGGCTTTACCAAATTGGCATACACCAAACATTTTTTAGTAACCAAACTTCTTCATGAAGGACTCGAAATATAAAATTACGTTAAACTAAGTTTGAAAGAAATTTTTGAGAAGGGTTTACAATTATCTTGCACAATAGCCATTTCAGTATGTGCCGGTAGGGTTTTGGAGCTTGGACCATTATCTCAGAAAATATTGACTTACCCCGGAAAAAGATTGTACCATTGTAAATGAGGCCGCTTGAACAACCTACTGAAAACAGAATCAAAACGATGCGAGAGGAGCTCTTAAACTTCACTTTTTTCGAATTTTTTGTGATAGGTACCCGATGTCGTGGACCGATATAGCCCATATTCCTACCTGATAGATGTCTGGATGAAATAATATGATGTGCACAGTCTGCATCAATCAGTAACTCCCTGCGAGAATTATCTTGAGGATTTGTCATTTTGTTTGTTGCCGTCAGGGTTTCTTGGAACTTTTAGGCCAATATCTCAGGAAGTATGAACTTGCGCAAGAAAAAAATTTTACAGTCGTAAAGGGAGCCGCAAGCACAACCTGCTGAAAAATATTCACAACGATCAGAGAGGAGCTCTTAAACATCACTCTATCCGAATCTTGTGTGGGAGGTACCTGAAGGAGTGGACCAATATAGTCCATATTCGTACCCGATCTATATCTGGAAGGAATAATACGATGTGAAAAGGTTGGACAAAAGCGATTGCTCAACATTTTACAAGACAATTTTGAACTTTTGTGGGGGAGGTATCCGATGGTGTGGACCGATATGGCCCATCTTCCAACTTAAACTAAGTTTGGACAAATATTACGAGACCTAAAATTTGGTTCGAATCAGTTGATCCGTTCGAGAGTTATCGTACGCACCAGCCAGCCAGACAGACATTTTTCGTATCCCAGTGTATATGGGCAATATTTTTGAAAATTTAAAATGAATAGTTTTTAGACTTGGCAAAAATATTGGCCTTAAAAGTTAATTTGCGTGGAAGCTGTGCCTACATTTATGTTAAATAATGGGTGAAAATGGGTTGAAGCCAACGTGTCTTTCTTTGTTTTCTCTCGATTTGTGATTAAACTACACTTTTCACGATTTTCCCGACAAAGTAAAAGTAGAAGGCAACTAAATAAGGATCATCTCTCAAAATTTGATCTGCGCCTGCCATTAAATGATGCAGACATTTTGAAGCCAGATTTTAAGTGTTTTTTGAAATTTTCTTCTAATTTCGTTCCGAAAAATATCGTATTTAGGATTGTAGAACTCGCGATTCTGAGTTATTTGATATATGTGTCGTGAATGTAGCCTACACAGCTTGACAGAAATCTGCATCCAAATACGAAAATTTTGTGCGAACATTTTTCTAAAAATCATATTTTTCGGGCCTAATTTTTACAATTGTCATTCGATTTGCTCGTACTTGAATGTAAATTTTAGATTTTTACGTTGCGGATTTAATAAATGTTTACTCGTGAAATTCCATCTTCTAAAACGCGATTTTCGAAAACAATTTTAGGTGATGTTCCTACCTTGGAATTTCTCGTATCCAAGGTAGGAAAATCACCTAAAATTGTTTTCGAAAATATCGCGAATTTTATCGCGTATTCTGGGGGCCGTTTCCACTGCAAATGAAAAAACTAGTGCAGCATCTTCGTTTTTGTGGAAACAGAGATTTAAAAACTTTACTGATAAGGGAGCTACATTAGTTCAAAAATGTTAAGAAATGTGTGCACGATAACGCATGAAGGGAGTGACCAATTTGGTCCATACTTTACGCATCCTAATATATCTGCCATATGTATTTTAGGTCTGAATAGGGACTATTTTTGCTCAGTCCTTCGGTAGCTCCCACACAAAATTTCGGATAAGTTCAGTTGAGGAGCTGCTCTCGAATCACTTTGATTTTTGTTGAAGCAACTTACATTCGCCGCCTCAATTACGACCGTAAAAGTTTTTTCAGGGGTGAAGTCGAATCACTTTGATTTTTGTTGAAGCAACTTACATTCGCTGTCTCAATTACGATCGTAAATGTTTTTTCAGGGGTGAAGTCCATACTTCTTGAGAAAAAAGCCCAAAAGGTGGCCTAACTTTGTTTCAGTTCGAAGATTGGCAACAACTTGCTGTACTTTCCTAAAATATTTAAAAAATGTCACTAAAATATGCACGATATCTCTTGAACGGGACAACCAAATTGGTCCAAACGTTGGATTTTGTCCAAATTTAGTTTAACTTCTAAAATGGCCGATATCGATCTTCTCCTTATGGTACCTCCCCCAACAAAAGTTCCACAATTGTGTCGATCTGTCGGTAAATGAAAGTTTTAATTTATATAGGCTGATGGTATATCTCTGTCGGCAATGCCGACAGACACTTTTTTTACTTTTTTTAATTTTTAATTAATAAGTAATTTTCTAAATAAATAAAAATATATTTTTTTTTAATAAAAAATTAAAGTTTTTTATTATAAATTTCCTAATTTTAAATTTTTAATTAAAAATTATTTTTTTTTAAATTAAAAATTTAATTTTTATACTTTTTAATTTTTGATTATTTTTTAATTTTTAATTAAAAAATATTTTTTTAATTTTTAATTATTAAAATTATTTTTTTTTAATTTTTTTAAATTAAAAATTATTTTTAGTTTTTAAATTTTAATTAATTTTTTTATTATTAATTTTTAATACTTAAATTTTAATTAATTTTTTTTTTTTTATTTTGTAATTTTTAATTAAAAATTAATTTCTTCTCAAGCGCTCAAACCAAGTTCTGAATCACTTTTTCTACTCTGATTGAGACACCTTCAAAATATGGGTTTTGAACACTTTTACAGCATTTTATGGCTACAAAAATTGTTGACCACGCCTTTTTCTTGATGTGCTGGAATCAAATGATATCATTGGATCTCCAGTCAAGACTGTACGGCGTACGACCCAATATATCAATTCAACGTTTTGTCCGGCCAAACAGGTCCGGTCAATCGATGTGTGAGAGCTCGCATTGTTATGATGCAGAATGATTCGTTAACTCTTGTTCGTTTTTCGCATTTCTCTGGGGACTTCAGGCAACAAATTGTGATGTACCACTTAGGATTGACCGTCCTACATTTCTCAAGACGTGCTCAGTTTTGCCGAAGAAACAGGCGTCCATTGGCTTCGAAGTGCTTCTGCCATGATCAACTTATGTTAGATTTGGCTCGCTTTCGAAAACACAAACGGTCGGTTCCTGCGTTGTTTCGGGCTCCTAAGCATAGATCCAAGATTCGTCGATCTTATAAATGTCGTTTAATGCACCGCGATCGTTTTTATTCATTTTTTTGGGCGATTTTTTTTATTTTTTTATTTATTTATTTTTTTTTTTGAGCGATTTCCAATTTTGGTGGATCTAACGAGAAAAATTCATTTTTGCGGCCAGGTGTTCATGCAATTTCAAATGTTAGTTGGTAGAAGATATGCTCAATGATGGCTCTATCGCACGGTATAAAACATTGCAATCTTTATACCCTCAGCCTTTAGGCTAAAGAGGGTATTTACACTTTGATACGACCAAAAATGTGCCTCATCGAAATAATGGTTTTAGACCCCAAGTATGTTTGTACGATATCCATTTCAGACAATTTTGAGTTGATCTAGTAATGTCCGTCCGTCCGTCTGTCTGTCTGTCTGGCAGGCTGGTGCGCACGATAACTCTCGAACGGATCAATCGATTCGGTTCAAATTTTGGGTACCGAAATATTTCTTCCAGATTCGATTTAAGTTCGAAGATGGGCCATATAGGTCCACTCCTTCAGGTACCTCCCCCACAAATGTTCAAAAATTATCGCAAAACTTGATTTGGTCTATACTTTGCGCATCGTGTAATTTCTACCAAACTTATATGAGGTTCCAATATGGACTCAATAGGTCCACTCCTTCGGGTACCTCCCACACAAAATTTCGGAAAAGTTCAGTTTAGGACCTGGTCTCGAATCGCTTTGATTTTTGTTTACGCAAGTTGTATTCGCTGTCCTCTATACGACGCTGTAAGTTTCATTAGGGGCAAGTCCGTACTTCCTGAGAAAATAGCCTGAAAGTTACAAAAAACCCTATGACACCGTGTGTAGTGGTTGGAGCGCAAGATAACTCTCGAACGGATCTGCCGATTCGGTCCAAAATTTGGCTTTCGTAATATTTTGTCCAAACTTATTTCAAGTCCAAAGATGGATTATATCGGTCCACTCCTTCCGGTACCTCCCCCACAAAAGTTCGAAAATGTTCGGAAAATTTGTGCGTACGATTACTCTTGAAGGGAGTAACCGATTTGGTCCATACTTTGCACATTATGAAATTTCTACCAGACTTAGAACAGATTCCAATATGGACTCAATCGGTAAACTCCTTCAAGTACCTCCCACACAAAATTTCGGAAAAGTTCAGTTTAGGACCTGCTCTCGAATCGCCTTGGTTTTTTTGTAACATCTTTCCTCAGGGGCAAGTCCATACTTCCTGAAAAAATAGCCTGAAAGTTGAAAAACAAACCCTATGACACCATGTTTATGGGTGGAAGCGCCATATAATTCTCGAACGGAAATGCCGATTCCGGCCAAAATTTGGTCTTCGTAATATTGTTTCCAAACTTACTTTAAGTTTGTAGATAAGCCATATCGGTCCACTCCTTCAGGTACCTACCCCACAAAAGTTCGAAAATATTCGGAAAAATTGTGCGCACGATAACTCTTGATGGGAGTGACCGATTTGGTCCACATTCTCATAATATCTACCAGATATAGATCAGGTTCGAATATGGACTATATTTGTCCACTCCATCCCGTAACTCCCAGACAAAATTTTGGATAAGTTCACTTTAAGACCTGTTATTGAATCACTTTGATTTTTGTTGAAGCAACTTACATTCGCTGCCTCAATTACGATGGTAAAAGTTGTTTCAGGGGCAAGTCCATACTTCTTGAGAAAACAGCCCGATGGGTGTAAAAACCCCCTATGGCACCCCCATGGTCTATGTCGGTCCATTCCTTTAAGTACATTTTCCGCAACATTTTTGAACTTTAATCCTAATCAACATTTTTGTCGGTTCATACGACCAAAATTTTGAAACCCCCTAAATACATAAGTTTTTTGTGAAAAAAGTGTTTCAATTTGCACAGGCTGAGGGTATATCTCTGTCGGCAAAGCCGACTGATACTTTTTTACTTGTTTATTATACGTTCACCCACAGCTCAATGTTTTTCTGCCAGAACGGCCGATTTGGGGCGACCCTCAGGACCTCCGGTTTTTTGGCAAATGTAGGCCACGATTGAATTCATTAAACCAGTTTTTCGTAGTGCTATAGAATGGCCTTTTATCGACATACAAAGATTTAATTTGATCGATGCACTCTTGCCATGATTATCCACGTCGAAATTGTGAAAAATTATCGGACGAAAATATGCATGCAAGTAAAGATCTTTTCAAGTCACTGTAAACAACACAACACATGGTCGTATGACAAACTGTTCTGAGTACGTTTCCGTCACTCTAAGTATACATTTTTCTATTATAGATTTGTCCAAAAGTCGAACGGTACCCCTTCTTGCATAATTCAAGCTATGATAGAAGCCTGCATATACTCCTAAATATTAATGTTATGTTATATAGCCCATACAGACACTATCTGAGGCCATTTACAAAGAAAATCACGTTAAAAAGCCATTTACATTTGAGTACTGAACCGCATATGCAAATAATAGGCGATGAACGCCATTTTCTGGTGTTTTTTCTTAATTGTTAAAACTGTCATAATATTTAACAGGATACTTAGCTGCAAGTTAACGTTTTTGTACATTTCCCATTTTTGTACGATAATCTAAAAAATTTCATTACATTTTTAATTCAATGTTTAACCTCTTAGTTCCGTGGAATTGAAATAAAAATGTTTAGCCGAAATAAAAAAAGTATGTTGCGTTTCCACTGATATTCGATTTTCGTTACAGCACGAAACGGATTTGAACGTTAATTAAACGTTGTTAAATAGAAAAAGAAACACGAAAACAAAGGATGGACAGACATTTGTTCTTGCAAAAAAGTGGTGAGACATTGTAGACAATTGCTGTCAATTGCTATTATTGTCCAACAAAGAATGTTAAAGAAGAAAAAACAATGACCATTACAAGCTATTATTCACCTCAATGATAATTAAATATTAACGATGCTAGCCTTAATAATTTCAATCATCTAACGGCCATTAACCCTGCCAATAAAACCCATAAACTCAACTCACAATGAATTGCAAATGGTTTATAGTCAATTGACTAGGCCATTTCAATTGCTGCTATGACCACAAGGCAATTTAATAGGTCATCTATTTGTGGATCATGTCAAATGCTACAGTAATCCCCTGGAAACAATAGAAATCGTCTGAGGATAATCATTGCCTAGGTTTGAGTTTATTTCGCCGAACAAAACCAAAATGACACACGCACACAGATGAAATTGCCATGGTATTGTTATTTTGCGAAATAAATATTAATCGATTGAGCGCATTAACTTACATATGTGGATTATATAAGCGATTTATATAAAATGTGTGCATAAAATTACCTTTAGTCAATATATAAGTATTTAATGCGATAAAGTTCTTTCATTTGGGTGCCACCGTGGTGTAATGGTATGTACACCCGCCTTGCACCCAGAAGGTCGTGGGTTCGATTCCCCGGCCAGCCAACATCAGAACATTTTCAACGGTGACAAAATACCGCTCAGTAATGTTGGCGCCATTTCCTGAGTATTTCAGCCATGTAAAACTTCTCTACAAGTGGTGTCTTAACCCGCTTGCAAGATTAATTAGATCGGCATCGGTAACTCGTCGATTCTTAGGGCTACAGTAACTAGTTCCACTTTAGACCCCTCACAGTGCAATCAACTGTAAACTTTAACATGGGAGAGATAGATAGATAGAGATAGTCTCAAATACTTAGGAGTACGTTTCAATAAACTTGTCAAGTTTAACGAGAATGCGAGAGGCTTTATGGGAAAGGCAAATCGTATTAAGGCGTCACTTAATGTACTCTTTACTAGCAAAGCGTTGCCTGTAAGGACAAAATTATTATTGTATAAAACCTGCATTCGACCAGCCCTTTTGTATGCTTTCCCTATTTGGTTCTCTATCTCGCCAACTGTAATGAATGAAATGGAAGTGTTAGAGGGAAAGGTTCTTCGACTTTGCATCGGAAAACATTTTCAAAGTTTTAACAAGCGTTTTTCAAACAATTATGTTTACAATTCTGCTGGTATTAAGCCCTTATCTGTGTACTCATTGCAGCTAGTTAAAAATTATACCAATAGGCTTCTTAGTCATTCTAACTCTTTAATCCACAGTTCTGTTAGAGACCAAGCTAATTTTAACTGGTCGAACACCAATTACATTTCCTCTTTCGGAATAGATTTAAGAATGGATTTGGCTTCAGTTCAGTGTCCAGATTTTTTATTCGTGCATCACCTGGAATTCACAGGGGATGAACTAGTCATGTACACCACCTCCCCGTACAGAGTATTTATTTTTTAAATACTCTGTCGGGGAGGTGGTATATTTGATTAGTTTTGGGGGGTGGGGGGTTAAATAAAAAATAGATTAAGTATAGGTTTAGTATTAAGAGAAAATAAAATGAGACAAGCTCTCAAAATATGAAAGGGCCGGGAGCAAGCTCGATTTAAACATATTTACACATTTTATTATGTGCTACACAAATTATTATATAAGTCTGGAACTGATTATTTGCAACAAGTATTGTTATTAAATCAACACATAATAGGTTTAAGTTGTCTTTATATATTGTACTTATTCAAACTTCGTATGATTTTAAAATGAAGACTCAATAAATTTTGAATTGAATTGAATTTAACATGGGGATGTCATAGGAGGTAACCAATTGACTTTTTAAGCATTACCTGTAGATAGTATTTTACTACTTCCAAGTTTACAATCATATACCAGTATGTTGTTCAAAAAAGTGGTGGATTTAATGTAAGAGTAAATAGTCGCAACTGGCGCCTCGTCGTTTACTTGGGGATAAAAAGGTGTTAATTGGTTCCCTTCGCATTACTTTTTGACGATTTGAGTTCGGCCCTGAATTATTTCTGGACTAATTGTGATAATTGGAATTTTCATTGGTAGTGGGTAAGGAGAAGAAGATAGCAAATTGTATATTTCCTTCGCATTCTTTTTTTATATCAGAACAATGTGAATAATAGGTACGAATATGTTCAGTCCATCAGCACTAGCTTCTGTTATGTAATGCTGCATTCATATGTATGTTATTAAGAAAATGCAAATGTGAATTATTTATACAAATCGTCGTTTAAGTAAAAAAATTGTGGATTTAATTTAAGAGTGAATAATCGCAACTGACGTCTCGTCGTTTACTTGGGAAAAAAGTGTCAGTTGGTTCCCTTCGCATTACTTAGTGGTCAATTGTGTACTAGTACCGCATAGAACTAGTTCTGGACTACTTACATCACAGCAATTGGAATTTTCATTGCAAGCGGGTACTAATGCACCAACTATTCTGAGCACCCCTGTCTTAAGACACGCTGTTTGGACTCATTGAGCTAATATGAATCGGGGTGCACTCATTGATATGAGAGTAGTCTCCCTTGTCCCTTCTGGGATGTTTGTGGAACAACTATAATCTTCTTTCATGTTTTTATAAACCAAGAGATAACGTACATATCCCACTCTGTATGTCCGACTCGATCTACTTACTTAGGGAGCCCTCTACAGAACATTTGTTCTAGTAAGAAGAGATTTCCACTTTTTGTTGCTTTTTTCCCAATTTTGAATATCGTGTTTTTTGATCTCGTCTTATGTCGAAGCCGTAGCATACCATCACCGGAAAAATCCAACACAGAAATTTTCATTAAAAGTTTATCACCATATTTCTGTCGAATGGCGATAAAATATTACGAATATATTGGGAAAATGTTTATCAAACATGAAAATGTTAATAGAAAGCGATCGATAAACGATTTCAAACAAATAATTTATTGAAATTTTTTTTATGGTTATTAATAAATTTCACGCCAAAACACTACTTTATCTGCGCAAGCAAGTACTCAGTCCTCAAAATCATACATTAGCGCTAGTAGTATCATTGTTTTATAAAGTGTTATTTTTGTGTGACGGGATGTGTTTTTTATTAAACCTCTTCCGTGATGAGCTGTTATGACCTAACAGTTACATTGAAAAAGTAAGAGTCTACAAAAGTCCTACACATACAACCATTATGCTTCGTTTCACTGTTTATTTTGTTTATACCCTCCAAACATTTTCTATCGCCTGCTTGACGCAAAAGTCACTGAAAGGCGATAGTTGTGTCTACTGCGACAGTCGCATTTGTATCCGAAAAGACAAAAATGACTGAAGAAACTGTTCCACTTATGCGGCTCAAACTCTATTATCGCTTCCGTCACTGCTGTATGTTTCTTATGCGATTCAGTTGGAGTGTCGGAACCGGGGCATTTTGAGTGTGCATTAGGTACTCATGCAGGTACCGCTTACGAAACTTTAAGTAGTGACGGAAGCGACAGTATCTGTAAAAGGCTTTTCAGTTTTTTATTGTTTATTCAAACGTATTATTATTATTCATTTGAATTTAATGTTACTGCGGTTATAAAAGGTGAATTTTATTATAAAATTTATCAAAAAGAAACAATTTTTATAATACAATGCTCCTTTTATAACCGCATTTACATTGAGTTCAAATGAATAATAACACGTTTGATTTACTTTATTATAAAATTTGTAAATAAACAATAAATAAACTAAACATTCAGTCACCCGGCGCCTTTAAATCTATATTTTATAAATTAATTTATAACATATTTGTAAATAAATAAATAAACTAAACAGCTTTATTTTCATTTAAATTGTTGTATAAAGTTTGTACCGATAGCTAACAGAACTTCACAAGAAATGATGAAATCACGTCAATCAAATTGTTTTTGTAATGCTGCCACTATTGTTTTGAAAACAATACTCTCTATAACAGAGAGTAGTATCAATGATCCAGACTTGAAGCATTTGTTTTTGTACAACATAAAGTGTCGCTTTTTATAATCCTGTAAGTCACGCAGTTGTGACCACATACGGATAAAAAAGCGATAACAACATATTTGTTCTTGTAAAAAGACAACAGTCGCATTTTTAACTGAATGCAGGCACTTTACAGAGACGCATTTACTGAGAGAAGATATATTTAACTTCCAAATGTTTGGAGGGTAACGGTGTCGAATTAGAAGAATTGTTTAACTACAATTGTAGGTACCCAAATTCCACAGTTGGTACATCAATTATCCCTGCCAACATTTGCTATCTGTTTATTGTCCAATGAGTCACTTCAATTAGATTGCACAAACGAATGCTATAGTCGCATTCGTATCCAAAAAGATAAAGCTCTCGGGAAGAACTGTTCCACTCATTAGATACTTTTTTGAGTGTCTAATTGGACACTTCAGAAAGTTATTAAAACGATAATATCGGTGGAGCAATGGTAATATGCCATTTAGATATGACACCATTAGCCGGATTTAGCGCATTATCAGGTTTTATTTGCTAAATCCAGCCAAAATCTACCAGATTTCCCATACAAAAATAAATCCTCCTATTGAGTGGATTTGTTTTAAATCTGGCATAAATCCTCGTATACAACTCTGTTTTTTGCAACATGTTGCTAGGAAATACAAAAAGTTGCAAGCTGGCACAAGAAACAAGGTAGATGCATCGGTGAATTGCTACACTAAAAATAATTTAAAATGTAAAAATTTGTAAACAAGGCGGAAAAATTAAATTTGTTTTGATGTACAAAGTTGATTTTAATCAACCAAGACTAATATTTACGATGTCTAAACGATAAAATAATTCCTTTATTTATTTTAGATGGGCAAACTGCGATAAAATAATTCGTTATTTGCTCTTTAGTTAGCATTAGTAGCATAATGTGCTAACATTTTCAGTATTAAACAATACATTTGTAATTTGACGTTTGTTTTTTGAGACGAATTTAATTAAAAAAAAAATTCTTTTGACGTTTCACATTCGGTCAGATGGGCTGATGCATCTACCTTGGTAATTGTGCTATGAACAAAAATCAGCTGACTGCCATTTAAATCCTCCAAAATGTATATCTAAATGCAATGAGATTTGTACTGGATTTATTAAATCCAGTCGAGGATTTATGGCTAGTCTAAATGAGCTATAAGCATGCTCGCTTTGCAATCTGAATGCCCGGGTTCGATTCCCTGGCCAGTTGACATTTTTTAATGACAAATCTTTTTTTAATATAAAACATTAATATAGCTAAAAACTTGATAAAAATAATAATAAATAAAAAAGAACAACATTTTATTTTGATTTTCTTTTTAACTTAATTTAATTCCTTTTTATTTTATGTTTTGTTTTATTGTTGTTGTTGTGTCGTTAATCCTTTGTTTGGGTTATTTTTGACTTTTTGGTTTTTTATTATTTAATTTAATTCATTATATTTTTATAATTGTTTCAAGAATTGTCGCTTATATTAATTTTGTCATGTGAAAAATGTGATGTCGCCTGACCTGGTAATCGAACCCCGGACATTCAGATTGCAAAGCGAGCATGCTTACCATTGCACCACCTGCGTGTATAACCATATGTGTACAAATGTCTTATTTGTTCAACTTACAACAATTCTAAAAATAAATGTAAGCTGTCTAATTTGTATCCAAATAAAGGATGGAAAATAGATATGTCTATCTAATTTCCATCCTTCATTGGGATATAAATGAGATAGCTTACATTTATTTTTAGATACATATGTTATTGTTGTTATTTGTCTACCGTATTCTTTTCTGAATGGCGACTGGATACGATACAAATGGGATAACAATGCAATTGTTATTGTATATTAGACAAATGTCGCATTTTTACAGAAAATTCGACACCAAAAAGATCCTGATTTATAAAATTAGATAAAACTCACTTCCAATTGCTGGCAGGGATTGTACCCTTAGCGTTTATGCAAACGAGGGTATATACACTTTCATGCGGGCAAAATGTGCCGCATCGAAATAATGGTTTTAGACCCCAAGTATATTTTGATGAAATCCGCTTCAGACAATTTGGTGTCAATTTAGCAATATTCGTCCGTCTGTCTGGCTGGAGCGCACGATAACTTCAGCTTTAGACCTGCTTTCGAATCGATCTGATTTGAGTTGCAGCCACTTGTATTCGCTGCCCCTATTACGACAATACAAGCTTTTTCAGGTGCAAGTTCAACTTTCTGAGAAAATGGCCCAAAATCTGTAAAAAAACCCTATGGATGGAGCGCACTACACCTCTCGAACGCACTACACCTTTCGAACGGATCAGCCGATTCGGTCCAAAATTTGGACTTCGTTATATTTTCCAAGCGTAGTTTTAGTTTGAAAATAGGCAACATCGGTCCACATCTTCCGATACTTCCCTCACAAAAGTTTAAAACTTTTTGGAAAAATTGTGCGCACAATAACTTTGGTCCATACATTGCACATTTTAGATAAAGTTCGAATATGGAATATATCGGTCCACTCCGTCAGATACCTCCAACAACAATTTTAGAACAAGTAAAAAAGCGTTATGTTCGGCCGGGCCGAACTTTTCATACCCTCCACCATAAAATATTCTGAACTAAAATGGAATAATTAGTTTTCATTCCTGTCCCCAACTTAAAGTGGGTACGTTAAAATGTCAGATAATGTACATAAAATGTTTCATTCGGTATGCCCTTTTTTATGGTGCCTATATAAAGGAGCTATATAAAGGTGCTATATATAAAGTTCGTCCAAAAAATAAAGCTAAGGTACGGAAAATCGGGAAGTTTGTTTTGGGGCTATACCAAAACTTGGACCTACGTTCGGTTCAATATTTTAAGTAAAATCCTCAAAGTACCGAAAATCGGGAAGTATCGTTATATTAGGGCTATGTTGAAAATTGTTGATGCAGATGTGTGGTGACCACTACAACCTTCAAATGTCAAATTACAGTTAGTTCGGTTAAAAATTTTAGCTAAAATTGCCAATTACTGAAAATTGGGAGGTACCGTTATATGGGAGCTATATCCGAACATGGACCTATGTTGACATTTTTATATGGAGAGGTGTTGTGACTTCAAATGTCAAATTACTGCTAGTTCGGTTAAATATCAAATTATAGCTAATTCGGTCTAGATATGTGAATGTAAACGTCAAAATACCTGAAATCGGGCGGTAACGTTATATGGAGGCTATTCCAAAACATAGACCTATGTCCACTAGTTATATAAGTTTATTGGCATTTAAGAACCCTAAGTGTCAATTTATAGCAAAATCGGTATGTAAATGTAACTAAAAACGTTAAAATACCGTAAATCGGGGGGTACCGTTATATGGGGGCTATACCAAAACGTGGACTATGTCCACAAGTTTTGTCATATAAGTTTACTGACATTTAAGAACCCTAAATGTCAAATTATAGCTACATCGGTCTGAAAATGTAGCTAAAAACGTCAAAATACCGTAAATCGGGGGTACCGTTATATGGGGGCTATACCAAAACGTGGACCGATATAGCCCATCATCGAACTTGACCTGCCTGCAAACAAAATACGCATTTTCCCAAAATTTCAGACAATTTTGGTGGAGAGGTGTGGTGACCACTAAGAACTTCAAATGTCAAATGTTCAAACTACAGCTAATTCGGTTAAAACTTGTAAGTAAAAATCTCAAAATACCGAAAATTAGGAGGTACCGTTATATAGGGCTATACCAAAACATGTACTTATGTTCATATTTTTCGAACATAAGTTTTTTGGTCACTAATATCAAATTATAGCTAATTCGGTCTAGAAATGCGACTTAAATCGCCAAAATACCTGAAATGGGGCGGTAACGTTATATGGGGGCTATTCCAAAACATTGATCTATGTCCACTAGTTTTGTTATATAAGTTTATTGACACTTAAGAATCTTAAATGTCAATTTATAGCTAAATCGGTCTGAAAATGTAGCTAAAAACGTCAAAATACCGTAAATCGGTTGTACCGTTATATGGGGGCTATACCAAAACGTGGACCTATGTCCACAACTTTTGTTATATAAGTTTATTGACACTTAAGAACCCTAAATGTCAAATTATAGCTTAATCGACCTGAAAATGTAGCTAAAAACGTCAAAATAACGTAAATCGGGGGGTACGGTTATATGGGGGCTATACCAAAACGTGGACCTATGTCCACAAGTTTTGTTATATAAGTTTAGTGACGCTTAAGAGCCCTAAATTGAAATTAGAGCTAAATCGGTCTGAAAATGTAGCTAAAAACGTCAAAATACCGTAAATCGGGGGGTACCGTTATATGGGGGCTATACCAAAACGTGGACCTATGTCCACAAGTTCTGTTATATAAGTTTATTGACACTTAAGAACCCTAAATGTCAAATTATAGCTAAATCGGTCTGAAAATGTAGCTAAAAACGTCAAAATACCGTAAATCGGGGGGTAACGTTATATGGGGGCTATACCAAAACGTGGACCGATATAGCCCATCATCGAACTTGATCTGCCTGCAAACAAAAGACGCATTTTCCCAAAATTTCAGCGTCCTATCTCCATTTTTGTGGATGCTACAGTGATTACCACAGACGGACGGACGGACGTGCACAGATCGACTCAGAATTTTACCCTGATCAAGAATATATACTTTATCGCAAATGAGTATTTCAATGCGTTACAAACGGAAAAACAAACTTAATATACCCTCCATACTATGCACAGTGGATCCACTGTATGGAGAAAGTGGCCAAAAATATTTAGAGTGTAAAAATCAAGCCAATGCGCCGGTTACAGCTTTGTGCTGCTGCGAAGATTGTTTTAAGAAACCATGAGCGTAACATTCTCCCACCTTCCCCTCTGGAGGGGGTATACGGTAAGAATTGTTTTATGCTGTTAATACAAAATGACATGAACAAAGGTTAGGATTATCTTATGATGCAAAAATAGGCTCGAAGAAACAAAACAATCTCCAAAACAACATAAAATCCAACCAATTTAGCGGATTAAAAAAATCAACATTTTTGTCTGAAAATTGGTAAAATGTTTAATATAGATCTTATAGCGTTCTTCCTGGAAGGCACGTACAGCCAACGTAAGACAAATTTGGAAAAAGATTTCTTCAACTTGCCACGGATGCCAATTATGTTAATGTACGTGGTCAGATAACAGAGTTATACGCTAATATATCATTAGAAACCCTATTCTAGGGCAGCTTTAGTCAGCGACCCACCATTTATAGTCTGGCACTAGATGGCAGCTGATTTTAATACTGAGTAATCTTAAACCCATGACCTACTTTGGAAAATTATTCCCGAGGTGGGCACTGGTGGGCATCATGACTAAAACCTTAGGTCAAATTTAAGTATATGATCGAATTGGCATAACAAAATACACTAAGAAAATATGCAGCTAACTAGAATTCCACAACACGCTAAAACACTTTTTTTTAATGAAAATTAAGCTATTATCCCCTCTTTCAAAATCCACTGTAATATTTTGCTATACGTATTAGTTTCGCGGTATTTTGAATATATTTACTTGCACTTAAAATATAGGTTGTACTCACAACAAAAAATATTAGTCAAATGTTTCGACTTTTGAAGCCATTATTAAGAAGATCGCGTTCGAATGAAACAAAAACTAATATATTTTTAAAAAGGTCCATGTCATAGCTGTCAGAGTTGCCAGATGTTGTACCAAAATTTTGACATTCATTTTTTTATTTTTGGCCAATTGGTGGATCCACTGTGCTATGGTGGAGGGTATAAAAAGTGCAGTTTAAGAGCTGCTCTTAAATCGCTGTGATTTTTCTTGTAGCCACTTGTGTTCGCTGACCCCATTATGGATTTTTCAGGGACAAATCCATACTTTCTGAGAAAATGGTCCGAAAGGTGTAACAACTATACGTGTAGTGGCTAGAGCCTACGATAACCCTCAGCCGATTCGGTCCAAAATTTGGCCTTCATAATATTTAAGTTCGAAGACGAACCATATCGGTCCACTCCTTCTGGCAAACTTCTGGTGACTATTTGTTCTATTTCTGTATATTGTTCATTAACATTTGCATCTCGCATGACTTTTTCCATCAAGATGTCGAAGAGGTCACAAGAAAAACTATCTCCTTGTCCGAAACCTCTTTTGGTACTAAACTGTTCGGAGAGGTTTTTTATATTTCAAATGAGGACAAGGTTTTAGTTAATGTCATCTTACAAAGGTGAATTAGTTTTGCTAGAATGTCAAATTCGAACATGGCTTTGTATACCTTTGAACGTATCGAATTGTAGAACGCTTGGGTTTTTACCTGAATTTGCCGGAAGGCAAATATCTGGTCAATAGTGAATGTGTCAGGTCTAAAATCGCATATGACCCAAATATTTCATTGATCATAGGCTTTAGTCCTTTTCACAATTTTCGGGATACTATCCCATATGCAATATGGAGCAGATTTATGTCCGTTAGTCTTATATCCTTACTTGTGGAAGGGAAATAGGATGCTCTCGTTCCAATCATTCCTCCTGCCAGGTGGTGCTAACTAGCTGACACATACACCTATCAAAGTGTCGCCTCCTCTCTTGAACAACTCGGCTGGTAAGACTTCGGCTCCCATGGCCTTATTATTCCTCAGCCAGTTTATTGCTGTATTTACCTTATCCTGGACGGTCGTTATGCACTCAATACTATCTTCTGAGATTGGATCTATAGTATCTTCGTCGTCCTGTTTAGTACACAAACACAGTGGAAATTGTTCTGTGCTTAACCTGACTTAACCTTAACCTAATCTGTAACCAGATTACAGTGCTCATTTCTACAGGAGGATGTTCCTGTACCAAAGAAGTCAGTTTGATGTTTCATTCTTTAGTAGAGTTGTGTAAATTAATTTTGGCTCCGATTTTTCGCACTCCCTCTTTCCATTTTTCTTTTTTTCCTATTTACCACCGTGGTCGAAACCACCGATCTATAGAGTTGTGTCGTTCATGAACGAACCGGCTCAAAGGAACGATTCTGCGAAAAGAACGAACGGATCCGTATCCAGCTCATTCATTTATATCGTTCATTTAGATCCCCGATGGACGAGTCATTGCTGCTTACAAAATTAGCAGCATTGGTTTTGCAGTCAAACTCTAAACAAACGCTGCGTTAGCGGAAGCAGCACAAATTTCCACACAAAACAAACAATGATTCAGAGAGCTACTCTCGCTCAGTAACTCACCTCATTCAGTAGCACATCTCGGTCATATCTTTCTTTTGCATCATTCGTTCATCTGGTTCTTTCATATCAAAACCACCACCACTACGTACCACTACGTTCAGAAACAAAACCACCCCCATTAGCACACAAACAAGCAAGTAACACAACAGTTGTGTCATTCGTGAACGAACATTTTCAAAAGAACGATTCGGTGAAAAGAACGACGGAGTCATATGCAGCAGAGAACGAACGACTTCAAAAGAAAATAACACAATCAAATGTATTGTTGAACGAAAAAGAGCCAACGAACGAACTAAACGACCCGGATCTTTTTGGTGAACGGAATGAAAAAGATCGATCCGCTCAATGAACGAGATTGCCCAACACTACCGATCTAGCGGCGCGAAATTAATAACTAGAAAACGAATTGTGATATGTTCCTGACATTTTGCACAAACACAGCCTGTGTCTGTGGGTAATAATGTGCCAAATATGAACAATATCGGCTAATGTTTGGTGTAGCCGCCATATAACGGTACCTTTCAATTTTCCGTATTTGGAGGATTTAAGCCACATTTTCGTTGCAAATTAGTTGTAATTTTGTACGTAGGGTTCCTAGTGGTCACAAAACATTCCCACCAAAAATTATGGACATAAGTGCACGTTTTGATATAGTCTCCATGTAACCGTACCTCCCGATTTAAGGTATTTTGAATATCATGACCACATTTTCAACCGACTTGGCTGTTATTTTGCAACAAATTTTTTAAAATCTAATGCAGCAAAATTTCTTGTATTTGATAGTGAATAACTGAGTGAATATTTACAACAACAAAAATTAAAAAACAAAATTTTTGTCAGCAAAGTGTCTGTAATCGATACAATAGAAAATACTTGGCAGTTTTATAGTTTGATTTTTGGGCTTTCGCGCCGCTAGATCAGTGGTTTCGTCCAGTGTGCGACAGTCCTATTGATTTGTAAGAGGTCCACAAGGTTTCTTTGTCCACACCCCAAGTGACTTGAGGAACTTGTTCCTTCTTCTGATCTTATCGCAGACAGTTGTGGGTGAAGTCTGCCCACCTTTGAACCTCTCCCTTTCATCTTGGAATATTCTTCCACTGCATAACGCTTAGCTTGTCACAGATCGGTCTATTGCTTTGTAAGAGGTCAACAATATTTCTTTGTCTGCACCCCAAGTGCGGCCAGTCAACTGAGAACCGATGTTGTCGCAAATAGCTGTGAATAGCGCGGACAACTTAAACATGCTATAAAACGTTGCACCCAATATTTTGGGGTTGTTTGTGGTCGGAATCATTACACCATCGAGCAATATGTTTAGAGGTAACCTCATTTCAGCCGTCCATGGCAGTGGATTTAATGCGTATATTTTCATATTCCTCAAATGGAAGAAATGCATTAAGTCAACTATGTGGACATTTAGCCTATCACATATGTCATAGGACCGGACACCAAGATCTTACAATCTGTGCCTTCTGGAGAGCGTTGAATTTCAGAAAGGTAGAAAGTAAATAGTTCCGTTGGTATTATCCCGTTTTGGGGAACTCCCTGTTTTACTTTACGAGCCTTCGACTTCTTATTTCTGAATTCTGCAACGCTGTTAACACGGCATTTCACTGTCCTCAAATAGCTTGGCATGGTTGACAGTATCGAAGGCCTTCGGCGAAGAACCACCACTAACGTCCATGGTTGCACGGCCTGTTCTGCTTCAGTCCACGATTGATATGTGTGGATATGGCGTGTAATGCTGTTGTGGTACTTTTCATGTTCCGGAATCCACGCTGATGTTGGACATCTGGGAAACTGCTTCTCATCATGGGAAGGGGTAGTGTCTCAAGAATTTTTACTACCGGCGACAGGAGGGATGTGATCCAGTACGATCCCCCCTGCTGGCATCCTAGCCTAGCTTCTGGAGCGGAACCCATCCGCCAACTCTGGTATCATATGAGTGACTAACAATAGTTTGAGGACACTCAAATACTCAACTACACATTGATCCAGTAGCTTAAGCATTGCCATTGAGATTCCGTGGGGACCTAACGCTTTGGATGATGACGTCCATCCTAAATTGTGGTAGTATTTCCTCGTCTGAGAGGGCTGTTATACGGCGCAGCAAGCTCCTCTTCGTCTTATCACTCGAGGGATGCTCTATAAATAGCCAGTTAAAATAACAGGATCATCGCTTCGAATCTGTCACGGTTACGTCGTTGAAAGTAACAACGGTTCTATTTTTCTTCTTCTCCGGATTCGAGAGTGATAAACCGTTGTCCACAACTTATCCTGTACTAATCATGTCCCGCTTATGTTCGACTACTAACCTTTTAACTTCAAAAGTGGGTTATCTAACTATTAGGTCTTCAGTGCTTAGCACGCACATTTGTTAGTCCCGTCGAAATTTGATCTAATTTCGGGTACTCGACCAGCATATTTGTAGCGATCGGCTGTCCCGAAAATTTCATACAGCTTTTCAGTGATCTGAGGGGCAGCTCTCTGAAGCGGTGATTGGCAAACTTTCTGAGCCTTGCCTATCAGTTATCCCAGGGTTCAGAAAAGTACGACAGCCACAGGTTATGAAGTCGGGTGGTCGTTTAACGAAAATTATAATTGTAAGGTGGTGTCATTCTTTAATTCTACCTCTAGACATTTCATGTATGGGTCACTAGAGACAAGCTCAAGCGAGATAGATTTGTATTAGACCTAGTGGTGAGTAATTGGGGAGTGAGTGGTTCATGTCTCACGACGACGTCGACAGACAGCAAAATAAGTCTTACAGCAATCATCCTGGAGGCGACTAAGACCTCATCGTAGTTGATAAGTTTCTGGATAAGAGGCCATTTGTAAGTTATTGTGTGTTCGATTCGGGCCACCAAAATAATATGAAATATGGCTGGACCAATCCTACATTTAACTTTTTGTCAAATGTGTTCAAAGGAATGTGTCCTTTAAGTAGTTTGTTCTTTTAAGTATTTTATTTCAATGCACATCAAATTAAAATTGTTACCAACCACCCACCAAGCAGGCACAACAAATTATTATCACATATCCAGCGATGTCTCTGATGCTGATGACCAAGTTGCAGCTAACCATAAATTTCTCGAAAAACTCTCTGTTTGCATAGTAAAAAAAGAGAAAGAACGAAAATATGTTGCAGCATATTTTGTGGCTCATTCATGTAATTGCCAGCTTTGTATAAGATCTGGGATAAAACACAAAAAACAAATATATTAGATTTTAAAGAAACTTTACGCAAAAACGAAAGTTCCAAAAGCAATATGTGATATAAAATTAATGCAAAACTGGTCTACAACATATATTAGTGTAATTATTGTTGTTTTTATCGAGTTTTGGTTTTGTGTAGAGAATTTCCAAATGAAATGTGAGACCTTGTTTAAGAAAGAAAAAAGATGGTGTGATACTTTTTACAGCCGAAATCACTTTTAACGATGGTCAAGGGACCGACGAAATTTAGTCGTTAGACCAGTTCCGTAAAAGTGCAGTTTAAGTACATGTATGGAATCGTTTTGAAATTGTTTGTAGCAGGTCGTACACGCGGCCCTTATATTCCACTCACAGAAGCAATAAACACAGTCTACACTGCGTTGATTGGTTCTGTGAGTGGAATAATTAGGCCCAAAGACTATAGACCGATTAGCCTATATTCCTTTCTATTGAAAATCTTATAAAGGCTGTTGGCCCTGCCCAACTTGCCCATATCAAATGCAAATCGTTGATTATTGCACAGAATGAAGTAATGGGTTTAATCGAAAAAAATATGGAAGGCACAATCTATACGTTAGCAGCCTTTCTTGTCATAGACGGTGCCTTGGCTTGAGTCCATCCATAATGCCCCCTCTAGCTTAGGTGTTTCCACTGGGTTGGCGGATTGCACAACAGCAGCATAAACGACTCAAATATCGTTGAGAGATGCATTCGGAAGTCTGCCACCAGGGCACACCACAAGGTGATGACATATGTGATAGGTTAAATATCTACATGGCTGACCTAGTGCAGTTCTTCCATTTGAGGGATATGAACATATCCGCTGCTAAATACACTGCCACACTGTTCACCACTTGGACGGCCGAAATGAGGCTCCCACTGAACATTTTGGTTGAGGGTGTAATGATTCTGACCACTAACTATCCCAAAATATTGGGTGTAACTTTCGATAGCATGTTTAAGTCGTCCGCGCATGCCACAGCTATTTGCGATAATATCAGAAGTAGTAACAAGGTTCTCAAGTCGCTGCCCGGCAGCACTTGGGATGCTGACAGGAAACCTTGTTGACCTCTTACAACGCAATAGGCTGGTCTGTGGTAAGCTATGCGGTGCCAGCGTGGTATGTAAATGTTAGCGCTACGCAGTGGAAGAAGATTCAATCCTGCCAGAATGCCGATCTGAGGACTGCAACAGGGTGCCTCCTCATGACACCAGTGGACCATCTTCATGAGGAGGCGAAGGTTTTACCCGTGCGTCAGCACAACAAGATATTGTCGATGCAGTACCTGCTTGGGTGTTATCGCAGTGAGCATCCCTGTCACGATTTGATGGACAGGCTTCCCCCACCCAGGCACGTCAGAAAAGAGTGATTTTATTTTCTTTTGTGTGCCTTTTTCCACTTTGGTTGTCTCCAATTTTGCTCCGCCGTAGCCGCTCTATTTGTTGTTGTTGGGATTTTGCCCAAAACTGTTTGGAAAATAAACACTGCATTTGTATCCAGATATTTTATGGACGCCACCAGTCCAGGGTACCTATTCTGTAACTTTTTAACAAATTTACTCATTGTTTATTTTACAACAATTTCATTTGTTTGTTTTGTAATTGTTGTAAAAACAAAAGAAATTTTAACAACTTTTGAATCGATAAAAGTTACAGAAAAAGCCTACAGGTTGCAGAATTCTTTAGTCTGGATACAAAGGAACCAGAACCTGATAACTGAAATAATACTCGAACCAAAATATATGCAACAACAACAAATTGGGACTGTATCTCCCTTGCTGTGGCTTTTGGTAATAAAAGAAATACCTAAGGAATTTGATAAACTACGAATGAAACAATATTTTATGCTGACGACGTGGTCATAATGATCAGCGAAAAGTTATCACCAGCACTAACGAAACTCATGCAAGGAGCTCTAGTCAAAATGTCGAGATTGGCACACTACAATGGTTTTGGAGTGAACCCATGAAAGACGGAGGAGGAAAGTCAAACCATTCACCCTACCAATGCTTGATGGAGTCACCTCGGAGCTCTTGGCATTATTCTGGACCACCAATTAACGTGGAAAAGGAATGCCGAAAAACGTGCCAAGAGAGGTATAATATCCCTATATTCATGCAAGAATTCTATTGGTAAGAGTTGGGGACTGAAACCACGGGTCACCCATTGGATCTTCACTACCATAGTACGCCCAATTATCACTTGTGGTTCTCTGATATGGTGGAGTAATTTGAGCAAGACAAGGTATCATCATTAAGAATGTCCAAAGAGTGGCAGCATTCCACAGGTACCCTCAACGTACTAATTGTCCTTGAACCATTGAATCTTATAGTGCAGGAACTGACAGCTAAGAGTGTTCTCCGACTCAAGGAAGTAAATTTATTGCACAGTTCCGTATGCGCACACGTTGCAATTTTGCGATGATCGCTACTACCCCGAAGTCAAAGGTAATCAGTGATTATATATTACCACAACCACAAAGGGCTACCGCGCCCACAACCCCCCACCTCTACTCGGTATAGAGGTATATACCGATGGTTCCAAAATGGAAACGGGAATAGAAGCAGGTGTACACTGCGATACCCAACATTTACGGATCGCATATAAGTTGAACGAAAATTGTAGTGTCTATCATGCTGAGATCTTTGCAATCGAAAACGATGATAAGATGATAAGTAACATGAAACAGGACATAGCTGCACCGGTGACTATCTACGTTGCTAGTCAAGCTGACCTAAAAATCACTCGGGTCCCACACTATCAAATCTGCTGCGATTTTCGGTTGCAAGAACACCTTGGACGCTCTAAAATCAATCGTTACTTTGTGTTTAGTCCCTCCAAAATTACAAAATTACTCCACCAAAAATTGGTCCATGTTTTGGTATAGCATCCACATAACGGTACCTCCCGATTTTTCAGCATTTAATCAGGATGAACACAGAGGTCTACTACGACAGCTACGCATCCTCTAAACTAACCTAGGCAAAAGCCTACAAGTTTATGTCGGAAACTTCCAAAACTGTCACCTACGAAAATGCTACTTATATTTGAAACAAGTAAAAGAGTATCAGTCGGCTTTTTCGACCGAAACACTTCTTTTCCAATAAACTTATATATTTAGGGGGTTTTCAGAGTTTTGGTTATATGCCCACTTGCAGACAAAAACATGGGTTTGGATAAAGGCTGACAAGTTTAGCGGGGGTGCCTAAAGGAATTTACTGACATAGTCCATTTAGCGGCCCCAGCAGTACCTTCGGCAAACATTTCCAAAGGATCCTCAAACAGACCCTTAACCGCACATAAACAAATATTTTGAACATTTGTGTGGACCGATAGGGTTAACTTTTGAACATAAATTAAGTTTGAACACAATATTTTGAGATCCAAACTTTGGATCAAATCGGTTGCTCCGTTTATGAGATATCGCGCGTACCATTTAAGGGGATATTTTCGAACATTTGTTGGGGAGGACCGAATAAATATTTCGATATGCAAAGTGTGGGCCAACGGTTCGAGAGTTGTCGTGCGCTCCAGCCACCACACTTGCTGGCCGTAGGGGGTTTTTTTACAGCTTTCAGGTCATTTTCTCAAGAAATATGAACGTGCGCCATCGTAAAGGGCCCTTGAGTGCAATCTGTTGCAAGAAAAATCAAAACGGTTGGAGAGGCGGTACTAAACTGCACTTTTCCGACATTTTTGTGTGAGGTACCCCAAGGAGTTGACCTATGTAGTCCATATTATACTCTAATCTATGCCTCGTAGAAATGTCACGATGTGTAAAGTAGAGACCAAATCGGCTACTTCGAGAGTTATCGTGCGCACAATTTTACCAAAAAGTTTTGAACTATTATGGGGGAGGTACACAAAGCAGTGGGCCGATATGGTCCACTTGATTTAAGTTTGCCTAAAATATTACGACTGCCTAATTTTGGATCGAATTGGTTTATTCGTTGGAGAGTTATCATGAGCTGCATCCACTACACATGGTGACTTAGCGGCTTTTTACAGCTTTCGGGTCATTTTCTCCGAAAGTATAGAACAAATCGATTAGTCTCTTCGAGAGTTATCGTGCTCATAATTTTAGCGAACAAATTTTAACTTGTGTGGGGAAGGTAGGTACTAGAGGTAGTGGACCGATATGGCTCATCTTCGAACTTAAACTAAGTTTGGACAAAATATTACAAATCCGTTCGAGAGTTACCGTGCGCTCCAATCAGCCAAAGAGACAGACGGTCGGACATAGCCTAATCGACACCAAATTGTGTGAAGGGGATTTCGCCTAAACATACTTTGGTTCTAAAACCATTATTTCGATGAGGCACATTTTGCTCGTAAATAATTGGGATTTTTGTTATCTAGAGAAATAAAACTAAATATTTTTCTAATAAATGTAGAAAGGTCTCTTGACTTTGACGCCAACTCCCAAGCCCTAACTGAAAGTTGTTGCAATGAATTTTTTAGAAGTTAAATTTAACCATTTTTCTTTCTAATCTCTTTTAATTTGCAGATATTCACAAAATTCGTTCCTTTCTTCTCCGTAATTGATTACATATTCTAATTTTAACCATTCATTTACCTCTTTCACTCCCACCTCAATCACATCCCAAGCATTGTTCCGCCAAAACATAATACATGGCTTTATATTTGAGTATCCAATTAATTGCCTATACAATTACTTAATAAACGACCTCACAAGTCAATGTTCAAAGAAACAAGCTTTGAAATTAAAAGCGAACAACGTCAAAAGTACAACAGCAGGTCATAAATATTTACAATATCGACTGAAAACACTCACACACACATTGAACAACACAATACAACCCAACAACAATAACAAATCTAACAACAAATTGTAAAGTCCTTTGAATTTCGATTCCGGTGACTGTTATCGTCAGCGGAATGGTGTGTAAAATATTCACGTCCCTTGGGAGTGAAATATGCAAAATAACTTTTCCAAACTAACGCCATTTGTTTTTGAAGTGTTTGCTGTTGTTATTAAAGTCTTTCAAGAATAACGGTAAAGTGTGGTAAACGTAACGTAACATCACATTGGAATTGTGTTGGGATTGGTATTTGATGTATGTAGGTGGTAGGTAGGCACGTAGGTATGTCATGCTGAGAATTGTTGGTAAATTGTGATATGTTATCCCTCACATATCACAATTTATCACAATCACAATGGTCAGGATGCCCGCCGTGCAACTATATGTTCGCGATCGTCTATATTTTTATTTTGGGAGTACTGTGTCCCGGAATGCCTGCTCCGAATACTTCAGGCACATTTGTAACGTGACCGCTATATTACACCGCAGCCTCCTTAATATTACCCCTGCATCATGCATGCATGTAGTTACGTTCATTCATTATTCAAACTTCAGTGTATTGACTGGTTGACCCGCCTTACAAATAATTCTCATTCGCTCCGTAAAACCAGACGGATAAGATTTTTAATTTTCGTCGCTGAATTTGTCGAGTGCTGGCGTTAAACGAAGTACAGGATAAGACGTGTGGCATTGACCGCAGTCACTTGAACCGAATCTAGCAACAGCCATCTGCCCTGTGATTCGTTCGCTCCTGTCGATTCGTTCGCTCCTGTCGATTTGTTCGCTCCTGTCGAGTCGTTCGCTCCTGTTGAGTCGTTCGCTCCTGCCGATTATTTCGCTCCTTCCGATTCGTTCGCTTCTGCCGATTCATTCGCTCTTGTCTCACTATATCCAATTCTTTTCTTTACAGAACAGCAATCCGAATAGGAACTAATCGAACTCAACACCCGAAGACTACCGAGCCGAATCCAACACCCGAAGACTACCGATCCGACAGCAATCCAAATAACACCGAGCCGTGCGATACCCCAACAACGAGAACTACCGACCCATTGCCAATCCGAGAATTGCCGAGCGACGACTATTGCCGAGCCGAGTGTTCTCGACCGACTGTCAACGACCAATCCCATCTTGTATCCACCGATTACCACCTACTTTATACCGACCAATTCGAAGCGATTCCACCCGAGGCTGTTCCCCAACTTTACCATCATATACTACAACATCAACTTATCTCTATACTATCTGAAACTTATGTTTACGAAATTATATAAATAAAACTCTGAAGCACAGTTCCATCGTGTCTCCATCTTACTTAAGGTTTGTGGGTCCTTGAGTCGACCCTGGCAGCGGCTGAGCTAACCTCAGCCTTTGATAAAACCACTCGTTATACGTTTCGGAATGGAAATTAATTCCGGACCATTGTTTTGCTCTGTTTCTCACCGTCACATCCACCATCGGTCGATTTCGATAAGATGCAATCTTCCCACAGAATTACCGGCCGAGTTCATTTTTGACAATGTGAGATTTCTGCAGTCTAACTGAGATGGTGTTCATGGGAAGATTAATGATATTGTGAATTTTATGAGTAAAGAAAGAATAATTGGTGACGTAGGGGATGAAAGATACCAAGTACCGGTCCTGATCGGCTTTAACATATCAAAGTCCGGGTTTTATTTTGGCCCATCTCTCATCTCAAATGGACACTGTAGAGCTGTCTTTAACACCCGTTAAAGGTAGCGAGCTAACATGTGCCGCGGGTTCATCAATAAGAACGTTAAAAACTTGGGGTTGGGCGTCGGGTAGTAACCCTCCTCTAGAAAAAACAGCCTACTATGAAAAAACGAAAGACAAGAAAAACAAACCCATCTAAAGTTTACGAACCCCGCAAACGTTTTAGGGACCATGATCTGCGAATCTGCACCTGGAATGTTTTCACTGACAGATGTATTTGAAAAGTACAATAGAATGAGGCTGATAGACTTCACAGCGGCAAAAAACATGGCAGTTAGCAGTACCAGGTTTAAGGATCTCGATATTCATAACGGCATCTAGCTGTCTCCAGATCAAAGAACAAGAACTGAAATTGGTCACGTTGTGATAGCTAAAGACATTCATCTAGCGTGTTGGATGTACGATCGTTCCGAGGGGCAAACATATATTCGGACCACTACCATGTAAGGTACGTATCCGTTTAAACGTTGCAAATAAATGACAAAGAGATAGAACGCGGAAGTTGGATATCGGTAGGTTGCAAACACAACAGGTAGGCACAGCATATTAGGAAAAACAGACAAATGGAAAAACGGGAGTAGGAAAAACGAGATGTATAGTAGCCAGAATGAAGTCCGAATATTCTACTAAGGAGTGAAACATCATCCTCCTGTAGAGACCAGCAAGGTAATTTGGTAACTGATATAGATAGTGTGCTCCGGATATGGAAAGAGCATTTTTCCTAACTGTTGGTATCCAATACTAACAAAGATATAATCCTAGAAGATGGTATTGAATGTATATCGCCCGGTAAAGATGTGGTAAAGACAGCAATACTAATAAGGCTGAATACTAATAAGGCAGCAGGAGCCGATGGTCTACCAGCTGAGATGTTCAAAAGCGAAGGGGACAAGCTGATAAGGTGTACGCATCAGCTAGTTCGCACCATCTGGGAGGAAGAACGCGTACCCGACGATTGAAACGTGAACATTCTATGTTCAGTCCACAAGAGGAAGATGAGGCTGTGTGCTCCAATTACGGGCCCATAAGTCAGCTCCCTATAGCATATAGGATAGTATCTGGCATATTTTGTGAGTGACCGGTCCACCAGATATTTAATCCTGGAAAAGAGCCAAGAAATGCAGATCGACACCTACCATCCTACCTACCTACCATTATAAAGCGGCCTTTAACGGCCCTATATGTTCAAAGGTATTCCAAGCAATATATGATTTTGGTATCCCCGCAAAGCTCATTCCGTTTTGTAAGATGACATTAACTGATACTCGGTCCTCAGTTAAAATAGGAAAGAACCACTCCGAAGAATATATTTCCAAAAGGAGTTTCAGACAAGGAGACGGCCTGTCGTGTGATTTCTTCAACATCCTTTTAAAAAGGTTATACGAGATGTTATGGTCAAAGGAAGGGGAACAATATATACAAACAGCCATATGTTACCTGCTTATGCCGACGACATTCATTGTGGACAATAGGATCGAACATTAAGAAAAATTATGGTCGGACTTCTGTAGTCGTTGTTGTAACACTACATGATATGTTTGTAATTTCGTCTTTCAGCTTAATAGACCCAGAGTCTATCTCCAGTTCTAGGAATGTGACCGCTTAGATGGGCTGTAACCACAATGCTATTGGAGTTTGTTGAGTAGGTTTGGCAGGACAGTTGGGCCTGTATGTTCTTCGAGGACCGCATTCACGCGATAGGTGTTTATGGCACCTACAACTTTTTCTGTGTGAATGCTTTTTAAGGCTTGTTGATTTAGGGGTTCGCTCTTGTAACGTTGGACTTCCTTTTCTAGATCAGGAAGATCCCTCCTGACATCACCATATGGTGATTAGGATAGCTCTCACGGCTACACTTAAGCAAATACTGCAACGAGAGCATGCCATTTTGTTGCTTTACTGGAAGAATCTTTGTCTCTGCTTGTAGACAATCCACTCAAGACATAGGGAGGCGCCCTATTGCAGCTCTCAGGGCATTGAATATTTTCCTGACTGCATTGAATATTTTCCCAAAAAGCTTACCAAAGACCTAACTAGAGCTTTATTTGTGGTTTACAAAGTTTCTTTATTTGCACTTCAAGGGGCTTGAGGACCTTTTTCCTACAGCTTGTCGCAGAAAGCTGTGTCATGTGAGAACGACGTGAACATGCTGCCGAATGTTACCTCCAGAATCTTGTGTTACTTGGTGGTCGAAATTGTGCTACCATCGATCACGAAATTCAACTCAGTGCTCACCTCTGCAGTCATGTGGCGAACAGAGTGGCCGTAGATTTAGTGGTGCATATTCCTCGCGTGGAAATAGGTGGTAAGATCAGTCAAGTCTTTTGCAAATGACATCAAGGAAGGTACCTGAACTGCCAACGTCGTACAATATCCGAATACGTCATCTAGAGATGGTAGAAAATACAGTACCCATGTTGATTAATGGCAACTGGCTAGCTATTTCTGATGCTAGGGAGAACTAAAGCCTTAAGGGTCATTGCAACGGGTGACAAAAGCGAAATTGATCCGCTACTGCATCATCCTCCAAGGATGCCAACAAAGGTGAATCATGCAGGCTGGTCTCACTTTTGTCGCCAGTAGCGAAGATTCGTGAGACAATACTCCTTCCCAGCAGTAGAGCGTGCTATCCAGTTGGGGATCAGCAACACGGGTTCCGGAAGCAGCACGTCATAAAAGCCGAGGTCTCAACCAAACCAGGTAGTGTCACAGAACAATAATGATGGTGTTGGACGTTGTTATATTGGACTAAAATCTTTGATACGGCCACTTGGGTGAATAAAACCAGAATTCATATTCGGGTGGTTGCACGAAGTGAATGAAAATTATTAGTGATTGGGATTGTTATTGACTGCACTGAACCCAACATATGTTATATGATGATTGGCCAATATTGAGTATGGGGTAAGATTGTAAGTTTGATACAGACGGTTTAATGGAAATATTAAGGTGGGATTGATATTAATGCGGGTCGAATGAGATGTAAGAATTGTATGAAACGGTCACGTTATATAAGGGATGTATCAAAACATGGACCTACGTTAACGAATTTTGATGGAGAAGTTTCGTGACCTTAAATGTCAAATTACAGCTAGTTCGGTAAACAGTTGTAGCTAAAACCCGGATAACAAATTTAATATACCCTCCATACTATGGTGGAGGGTATAACAATAACAACGAATACACGTGTAGTGGTTTTGAAGTCGGATACACACATACTCTGGGCAACCGCAACTCGTTACTTAGTAATAAGTATGTATGTATTTTGTTTTACCTTGTAACATTTAAAGAAGAAACTACATAATAGGTTATTCGGATAAAGTGGCCTCATTTTTGCTGAGGTAATGTACAGGGGTATGGTATTACATGATCGACCAGTCAGTACTGGGCCGAACATGCGATACCCTACTTCCCTTTATTGACAAAGATTTTCCCCTGATTTACCCCCCATCCATGGATTCATTATCGACAATCCTAATTTTACAATTTGTAAGTGATGTATCATTTTGTGTGTGTGTTTTTTTTCTTCTCTCTTATACAAGTTCTTTGTACAAGAAGTACTTTATGTTCACGTTTACTTCTTCCATTTGAAGTCATGTCTGAGAGTGTGATTGAGAATGGAAGTTGAAGTGGTGTTAGTCAGAGCAGTATTTGGCCTAAATCAACACGCGATTTTTGTTTGTACATTTGCATGGCTGTGCTTTCGAGAAGTACCAAAAATGTATTTTCAAAAAAGAAATACAAAAAGGGAAACAAATCTGTTGTTTGTAGTTGGGGAAGTGTTAACAGTATTAGCACAGACTATTATAATGTTTAAAATAAATCAGAGGATATAAAATTTGGCTAAGAATAATAACTTTTTAGAGAATTTAACAGTCTTTAAACTGTACTTGGGGCTAGGGGCTGAATCCTTTATGAACTATTATGTCTTGTAAACACATGCCAATCATGGATCATTATTGGCATTCTAGCTTACGTCATTTTTGGTAAAGATATGTCGGAACTATATATGTAATACTTACTTACTTACTTAGTTGGCCCATTACAGAACATTTGTTCCATAGACCGAACTAAGAAAAGATCTCCATTCCTCTCTGTTTTTCGCTTGACTTTTTGGAATACCGCGCCTTTCTATTTCTTCATCCACTTGTTTGCTCCATCGAAGCTTAGGCCTGCCGATTCTGCGTGCACCGCCATGTGGCATGAATTCATACGCTTTTTTAGCGGGTTCATCATCGCTCATTCTCATAATATGGCCTAGCCAACGCAATCGTTGCATCTCGATACGTTTAACTATATTCATGTCTTTGTATAGCTTATATAGCTCGTGGTTCATAAGACGTCGATATTCACCGTCGGCCCGTAGATCTTTCGAAGAATTTTCCTCTCAAACACACCAAGCACTGCCTTATCTGCTTGCGCAAGTACCCATGCTTCGGAGCCATACATTAGCACGGGTAGTATCAGCGTTTTGTATAGTGTTATTTTTGTTTGACGAGATGTGGCTTTGTTTTTAAATTGCTTACTTAGACCATAGTAGCATCTGTTGGCCAATACAATTCTTCTTCTTATTTCACAACTGATGTTGTTTGTTGCGTTTATGGCAGTGCCGAGCTAGACGAAGTCTTTAACTACCTAAAAATTGTAGGTACCAACTTTCACAGTTGGTCCGAGCTCTATGGACGCTTTGCGCGTCGACACCATCAATTTGGTCTTTTCGCCGTTTACCGCCAGACCCACTTTCGCAGATTCTGCTTCGACCTTCCTAAAGGTATCAGTTACTTCCTTTACTGATCGTCCCATGATGTCTATGTCATCAGCATAGGCAAGTAACATGTGGCTATTGGTGTAAATTGTGCCATTTCTTTTGACATTTGCATCTCGTATTACCTTTTCCAGCAAAATGTTGAATAGGTCACACGAAAGGCTGTCTCCTTGTCTGAAACCTCTTTTGGTACAAAATTCTTCGGAGAGGTTCTTTCCAATTTTAACTGAGGACCTCGTGTCAGTTAAAGTCATCTTTCAAAGCCGGATGAGCTTTGCGGGGATACCAAATTCAGACATTGCGTGGAATACCTTTGATCGGAGGAGACTGTCGAATGCTGCTTTATAATCGACAAAAAGGTGAAATATGTCGATCTGCATCTCTTGGGTCTTCTCTAGGATTTGCCGCAGGGTAAATATCTGGTCAGTGGTGGACTTGCCAGGTCTAAAGCCACATTGGTATGGTCCAATTATTTCGTTGACCATTGGTTTTAGTCGTTCGCACAATATCCCTGACACTATCTTATAGGCAATAGGGAGAAGAATTATGCCCCTATAGTTTGAGCATACAGTCTTATCTCCTTTCTTGTGGACGGAACATATGATGCTCAGGTTCCAATCGTCGGGTACGCGTTCTTCCTGCCAGATGGTGCTAACTAGCTGATGCATACACCTTATCAGCGTGTCGTCTCCGGTTTTAAACAGCTCGGCTGGTAAGCCATCGGCTCCTGCTGCTTTATTATTCTTCAGCCGCTTGATTGCTGTTTTTACCTCATCTTGGCCAGGCGGTATACATTCTATACCATCTTCTGGGATTGGATTTGTGGTATCATCGTCTTCGCTACTATTGGATACCAGCAGATTGGAGAAATGTTCCTTCCACGCTATCTGTATCTGTTACCAGATTACCTTGCTGGTCTCTACAGGAGGATGTGCCCGTACCAAAGCCATCTGTTTGATGTTTCACTCTTTGGTAGAATTTTCGGACTTCATTCTGGCTCCTGTACATCTCGATTTTTCACACTCCCGCTTTTCCATTTCTCTCTTTTTCTTGCGGAAAAGACGTTTCTCTTCTCTCCTTTTCTCCCGATATCTCTCTCGGGCGCTACGCGTTGCTACTGATTGCAAAGTAGCTCTATATGCCGCATTTTTCTCTTCGGTAGCAGCACGACACTCCTGGTCATACCATGAATTCCTTTGTGGAGGTCTCTGGAATCCAAGTATGAATTTTGCGGCTGTTTGCATGGAGTGGGCAATATGTTGCCATTGTGTTGTTATGTTATCGGGACAAGGAGTGCTCGCGTTAAGCAATTGGGCTAGTTGAGTGGAATATGCTGTGGCTATCTGTTGTGTTTGCAGCCTATCGATGTCCAACTTCCGCGTTGAGTCTGTTCGTGCTTTATTTGCAACGTTTAGACGGGTACGTACCTTTGCTGCAACAAGGTAGTGGTCCGAATCAATGTTTGCGCCTCGGAACGATCGTACATCCAACACGCTGGATGAATGTCTTCCATCTATCACAACATGATCAATTTGATTACTTGTTCTTTGATCTGGGGACAGCCAGGTGCCCTTATGAATATCGAGATGCTTAAATCTGGTACTGCCAGCTACCATGTTTTTTGCAGCTGCAAAGTCTATCAGCCTCATACCATTGTCAGATGTTTCACTGTGAAGACTGAATTTCCCGACTGTTGGGCCAAAGATATTCTCCTTTCCAATTTTGGCATTAAAATCGCCTAGAATGATTTTAATATCATGGGCAGGGCAACGGTCATATGTTTCTTCTAAGCGCTCGTAAAATATATCTTTGGTCTGTTCGTCCTTTTCTTCAGTGGGAGCATGAGCGCAAATAAAGCTGATGTTGAAGAATTTAGCTTTTATTCGAATTGCAGCAAGTCTTTCATTCACTGGGGTGAAGCTGGATACCAGATGTTTTAGTCTCCGACTAACTACGAATCCGCAACCAACCTCATGCTTTACGTCATGGCAGCTATAATACAGTGCGTCACCTTTAGGTGTTGTTGTGACGCCTTTCCCAATCCATCGTATTTCCTGTATGGCAGTAATATCGGCCTTGTACTTTTCAAGTACGTCTGCCAATGCAAAGACTGCACCTTCTCTATAAAGAGTGCGAACATTCCAGGTGCAGATTCGCAGATCATGGTCCTTAAAACGTTTGCGGGGTTCGTCAACTTTAGAGGGGTTTGTTTTTCTTTTCTTTTGTTTTTTCATAGTAGGATGTTTTTTCTAGGGGAGGGTTACTAACCCGACGCCCAAACCCAAGTTTTTAACGTTATTATGGGTGAACGCGCGGCACATGTTAGCTCACTACCTTTGACGGGTGTTAAAGGCAGTTCCCCAGGTGACACCACGGGGAGGTCAGTGTCCACTTGAGATGAAAGAGGGACCAATATAAATCCTGGGCTTTGTCATGTTAAAGCCGGTCAAGACCGTTGCTTGGTATCATTCATCCCCTACGTCGACCTACGTAATAGATCATACTTTTACCAGGAATGACTAAATCAAGAATGCCTGTCACACCGATCACTGAACATTTACACAAATTTTCTGAAATTTGAGGGTATCTCTCCCTTGGCTCTCATCTATGCTAGATACTCTCATCAGTTGCAATATTCTTCGCGGGATAAAAAGGGAAAATCTTTTACCTCAAATATGCATTTTCTAATGGGTTAAAACGGCGCGCTGTTCGGGACATAACTATGTAACCTTTATGAAAAGTTAAAAGGGTTGAGAATATCAGATATGTGTAAGTATAGCTTTCACCAAGGTGGGAAACTCCGCTAGCCATGTGACCGTTTCGGAAGCAAAACATTTCCTACTCTATCTTCTTTAAATTGTTTTTTTTTTTAAGAAATCTAATAGCTTTAAGCTCCTCTTTATTTTGCCAGCCACTGTCGAAGCAATTTAGTCGCCTTTTGTGTAAATAGAACAACTCCACAAACCCATATTTACAAATATAGGCGGCGGTTGTTGTTCGTACGTAAATCGTACAAAAGTGAAACATTAAAGGGAACAAATGAACAGTGGAAAAATATTGGGGATATGGGTAAGAAAGTCAAGAGCCTTTAACACCAACATTTTGTTTAGCTTTTGTGTTTTTGTTTTGCACCACCAATACTGTCTTGCTGCTAAGGGGAGCAAGTAGAGCTGCCATCTCAACGAAGTTAATATTTGATGCAAATACTTACTTACTTAGATGGCTTTTAAACTAAACAGAACGACTTGTTCCATAAACCGAACTAAGAATAGATTTCCAAACGCACCGATCTTTTGCCTTACTTCTCCAAATTTGGACGCCATGTTTTATCATATCTTCTTCAACTTGGTCTTTCCATCGGAGTTTTGGCCTTCCCTTGGGGCGTATACTGTCGAGTGGCTAGTATTCAAATGCCTTTTTGGCGGGGGCATCTTTATCCATCCTGCTGACATGGCCAAGCCAACGCAATCGTTGTAGTTTGATACGTTTTACTATAACGATGTCGGTCGGCTGGTATAGCTCGTGGTTCATACGACGTCGGTATTCACCTTCAACGCATATTGGTCCATAAATCTTTCGAAGAATTTTTCTCTCAAATACACCAAGTTCTGCCTCATCTGCTTTCGTAAGTACCCGTGCTTCAGATCCATACAAAAGAACGGGTAGTATCAGTGTCTGGTAGAGTGTAACTTTTGTTTGACGAGAGGTGGTTTTGCTTTTAAACCGTTTATTTAGACCAAAGTAGCATCTGTTGGCCAATATTATTCTTCTCTTTATTTCAAGGCTTATATTGTTGGTTTTATTTATGGCGGTGCCGAGGTAGATAAAGTCATTTACTATCTCAAATTTATAATTATCAACATCCACAGTTGGTCCGAGTCTACTGGACGACTTGCGTGTTGATAGCATAAACTTATCTTATCGCCATTGACTGCCAGACCCACTTTGGCAGACTCTTTTTCAATTTTTGCAAAGGTGGCTGTTACGGCTCGCGCTGATCTACCTATTATGCAACATTACATCTTTATTGTATATCGTGCTGTTTTTGTCTCTGGCCGTATATATATTCGCATCTCGTATGACCTTTTCCAGTAGGAAATTAAATAGGTCACACGATAGACTGTCACCTTGTCTGAAACCTCGTTTTGTGTTGAAAGGCTCGGAGAGGTTCTTTCCTATTTTAACCGCTGATCTTGTATCAGCCAATTTCATCCTGCATAGTCGAATTAGTTTTGCAGGGATGCCAAACTCAGACATGGCTTGAAACACCTTTGCTCTAATTGGGCTGCCGAACGCGGCCTTATAGTCGATCTGTCTTTCATGGGTCTTCTCCAATATTTGGCGCAGTGTGAAGATTTGGTCCATTGTCGACTTACCAGGTCTAAAACAGCATTGGTATGACCCGATTATTTCATTGACCATGGGTTTTAACCGTTCACACAGTATGCTCGACAACACTTTATATGCGATGGGAAGGAGACTTATACCTCGGGTAATTGGCACTAACCGTTTTGTCTCCTTTCTTATGTACGGGGCATAGTAGGCTGAGGTTCCAATCGTTGGGTATGCTTTCTTCCCGATTAATGGCTGTCGTAACCTCGCTTTGGCTAGGTGGTAGACATTCAACATTGTCATTTACGATTGGTTCTGGGGTATCTTCATCCCCATCAATATTCGATACCAAAAGCTGCATAAAGTGTTCCTTCCAGATCCTCAGTACGCTATCTGTATCAGTTACCAGATTCCCTTGGTCATCTTTGCAGGAGAATGTGCCTGCACTATATCCTTCAGTCTGGTCTTTTACACTCTGGTAAAATTTTCTGACTTCATTCTGACTCCTGAACATCTCGAGTTTCTCAGGCTCACGCTTTTCCCCTCTCCTCTTCTCCCGATAAGTTTCTTTCGTTCTTCGTGTTGCTACTGAATGCAGTGTTGCTCTATATGCCGCGTTCTTTTCTTCTGTAGCTTTACGACACTCCTAATCTTACCATAAATTTGTAGATGGTTTTTGCGGCAGTCTGAAGGGAGTGGGCTATTCTTTGCCAACATGCTTCTACATTATCGGGACAAGGAGTGCTGTTTTCCAGCATGCGAGTCAGTTGAGCGGAGTAAGCTTGTGCTGTCTGTTGTGTTTGCAGCTTCTCGACATCCAGCTTCCGTCCTGTGTTAGATCGCACTTTTGCCGCAACATTAAGACGAGTGCGTACCTTGGCTGCAACAAGGAAATGGTCCGAATCGATGTTCGCACCTCGAATCGATCGGACATCTCACACACTGGACGAGTCTTCCATCTATCACAACATGATCAATCTGATTTTTTTGTTTTCCCATCCGGGGATATCCACGTAGCCTTATGTATGTCGAGGTGTGGGAATCTGGTGCTGCTCACTACCATGTTCTTTGCCGCTGCAAAATCAATCAGCCTCATTCCGTTGTCGGATGTTACCTCGTGAAGACTGAATTTGCCGACCGTGGGACCGAATATAATTTCCCTTCCAATTTTAGCATTAAAATCTCCTAGAACAATCTTAATGTCGTGGCCAGGGCAGCGGTCATATACTCTCTCCAGGCGCTCGTAGAATATATCCTTGGTCTGTTCGTCTTTCTCTTCGGTCGGAGCATGGGCGCAGATGAGACTGATGTTAAAAAACTTTGCTTTTATACGCATTGTGGCAATGAAAATTCTCTATAAGATTGATCTTTATGGTATTCTCGTCGGTTTTACCATTTTTGAGATATAGAAGTTCAAATTGGGACAATTCAAACTCAATTCAAATCTGTATCGCCCCCTTATAAAACAATGTCATGACTGCAAATTCCCAACTTAAACTTATATATCTAACAAAATGGTACAACTTAGGATTAGTAACTTAAGCCAGTCTTGTAGAGAATTTTGACAGCTTTAAGATTTTCTCAGGTCCCATATCGATAAAACTTACCGTATTCAAGCAAAATCGCGAAACCCTAATGTCGTGGCCAGGGCAGCGGTCATATACTCTCTCTAGGCGCTCGTAGAATATATCCTTGGTCTGTTCGTCTTTCTCTTCGGTCGGAGCATGGGCGGAGATGAGGCTGATGTTAAAAAACTTTGCTTTTATACGCATTGTGGCAATTCTCTCATCAACCGGAGTAAAACTGGATACAAGATTTTTAAGCCTCCGGTTTACCATAAATCCAACACCTAGCTCATTCTTCGTTTCATGGCAGCTATAATACATTGCGTAATCGTTTGTGATCTTTACGTCCGCCCGATTCCATCGCACTTCCTGTAAAGCGATAATATCAGCATTCAGTACTTGTCAAATACATACGCCAATGCGTAAACTGCACCTACTCTGTAAAGAGTCCTGACATTCCAGGTGCAGATTCGCAGATCATGGTCTTTAATACGCTAGCGGGGGTCGTCAACTTTAGAGGGTTTGTTTTTCTTCTTTTTCTTTGTTTTTTTTTATAGTAAGCTGTTTTGACGGGGTGAGTTACTAGCCCAACGCCCAACCCAAGTTTTTATCGTTCTTATGGGTGAACGCGCGGCACATGTTAGCTCACTGCCTTTAACGGGCGTTAAAGGCAGCTCTCCAGGTTACACCACGGGAGGTCAGTGTCCACTTGAGATGAATGAGGGACCAAGATAAGTCCTGGGCTTTGCCATGTTAAAGCCGGTCAAGACCGTTCCTTGGTCACGGTGCTCTTGAAACAATTTTAAATGGAAGGTGCGTACACCTTGGAAGTTTTTGCGGATTCTGAAACTACAATGTTCATAGATTAGAAAAATCAAGAAACAAAAAAAATCGCCGGAGCGCTTTTTAAATAAATCGCTATTTAAGTTGAGATTTTTAGGGGTTGTTTAGGTTTTCACGATTTTGCTTAGAAACCGCAAGTCCTATCAAAATAGCACTAAAGAAAATATTGTAGCTATGAAAATTCTCTATAAGATTGATCTTTATGGTAATCTCGTCGGTTTTACCATTTTTGAGATATAGAAGTTCAAATTGGGACAATTCAAACTCAATTCAAATCTGTATCGCCCCCTTATAAAACAATGTCATGACTGCAAATTCCCAACTTAAACATATATATCTAACAAAATGGTACAACTTAGGATTAGTAACTTAAGCCAGTCTTGTAGAGAATTTTGACAGCTTTAAGATTTTCTCAGGTCCCATATCGATAAAACTTACCGTATTCAAGCAAAATCGCGAAACCCTAACAAAAAACCTAAAAATGTAAACTGAGCTTCTTTATCTCAAAAATGGTACAGGCTGGGAACAAATGATAAGCGTCAATCCTCTAGAGAATTTTCACAGCTACAACATTTTCTTTAGCTCCATTTCGATTGGACTTGCGGTTTCCAAGCAAAATCGTGAAAACCTAAAATACACCTAAAAATGTGAATTTTTACCGCGATTTATTTAAAAATCCCTACAGCGATTTTTTCTTGTTTTTGGATTTTTCTCATCTATGAACATTGCTGTTTCAGAATTCACAAAAACTTCCCCTGTGTAAGCGGTTTTCTTCAAAAGTTAGTTAAGGCGCACACTTCATGACATTGTTTTATAAGGGGGCGATACAGTCAGTGCATTGTCCCAATTTGAACTTCTATATCTCAAAAATGGTAAAAACAACGAAAATACAATAAAGGTCGATCTTGTAGAGAATTTTCAAAGCTACAACATTTTCTTTAGTCCCATTTTAATAGGACGTGCGGTTTCAAAGCAAAATCGTGAAAACCTATACAACCACTAAAAATGTCTACTTAAATCGCGATTTATTTAAAAAGCGCTCCGGCGATTTTTTTTTGTTTCTTGAGTTTTCTAATCTATGAACATTGTAGTTTCAGAATCCGCAAAAACTTCCAAGGTGTACGCACATTCCATTTAAAATTGTTTAAAGAGCACCGTGTGGTATCATTCATCCCCTACGTTTGATGCAAATATACGTGAAATATTCTAAACTAAAATGGAATAACTAGTTTCCTTTCGTGTGCACAATTTTTAAATGGAGAACCCGTAATGCCTAATTTAGGTCAAAATATGTCTAAATAATCGAAATTATGGTATGTGGAAAGCCGCACAAAAAATAAGCAAAAATCCTCAAAGTACCTAAAATCGGGAGGTACCTTTTATAGGCTTTACACCAAAACATAGGCCTATGTCGACAATTTTAGTTGGAGAATTTTTGTCACCACTGGGAACCTCAAATGCCAAATTAGAGGTAATTCGGCCAAAAATGTAGCTAAAATACTCAAAATAATTAAAATCGGGAGGTACCGTTCGTTATATGGGGCTATACCAAAACATGGAATTTATGTTGCAGGGTTCGAAAGTGACTTAACCGCTGCCCACAATTCTCTTATACCGGTTTCAATGTTGCCACTCTTCCCGTCCTTCCCGCTACCCGAACATCGGAAGGATTGGGCAGATCACTGAAGCGGTGATTAGTGAACTCTCTGAAACTCTGCCAATCAGCTTTCCCATGATCGAGGAATGTGCGGCGTTCAGAGGTGATGAAAGCGGGTGTTCTGCTTAAATTAGACAATTATGGGGAGTTGGTATGTTCCAAGGAAAATGTCGGTTTGTCAGGTGACGCCATTTGTCAGATCAGGCGACACGATGGGTTATTAGAGGCAGACTGGTGCAATAGGAAAGCTAACCCACCTTCTGGTGCGATCCTACCTTATTACGCTATAACCATCACAACGCTGTAAGCTGCAGTTGTTGTTGAGATTGATTTCTTGCATCGTTGCGGCCTTGATATTCCTCCGACTCCTCGATCTTACCTCAGAGTTCATTGCAACTGAATTGCAAAAAGGATGCATTTTCTGGGATTGTAACAACAACGTTTGGTGTTAAGTGCTGAGTGTGCGTTTGCTGATGTTCCCACGTCCCATTTTTACATGTCTTATTTGTCATTGGCAAGTAGAAAATAATGCAAAGATGATAAAATGTTCTGTGGAAAAAATAGCATCCACAAGAGAACGGACAGACTTAGTAAGATGGCGGAAAAAATAAGCAAGAGAGCACAACAACTTTGCGAAAGAGAACAGTAATAGTAAAATTTCCTAAGTGCGAAGAGAAATCGAAGAGAAATTTTGTGGAACAAAAAAAATATCACTTTTCTAAATAACTACTTTTTGATAAGTGCAAAGTGAAAAGCGATAAGTTGTTTCGTGGAATAGGGCCCTGGTTTCAATATAATTTATGGTGAAGGGTATAATAACACATGTTCACATATAGCACCTCTACCTTAGCACTCCCACACATGACTGCTACCCCCAAGGTACATGCTGGGCGTAATGACCGTCCTAGTTGTGGTCCTAAGTCCCAACATACATTTTGCTGACATTATCGCCATTAAATCAATCATAAACCCGTTTTAATATATATTGGGTTTTATTCTCAATTCGGAAGTATCGGCAAGTCCATACATTTTTAAATAATGTCCCAAAAGCTGAAATTTCCAAGTTCCAAGAAGGTCTGAATTGAAGAACTCCTTCCGCTATCGCCCTCTCAAAAGTACAACATTTTCGTTTAAGTGCAGTTTAATGACTGTTCGGGGATGGCTTTGAAATATTGCCCCAAGGTACTGCTTGTTTTTTATGATAGCACCTTTAGGTGACGCACTCTATTGTTATTGCCCCCATGTATATTTCCTAAAATATTCTGTTCCCCTTATTCCATTTCGTTGGCAACATTGTCATGTTTAAAGTGTTTGCTTTTGAAATGTAAATTTTCTATGAATGCGAAACAGGGTAGAGAGGGTTCTGTTCCTATATTTTATTTCGGGGTCTGTGGTGTTAACTTCTGTGATTTATTTGTTTTGTTTGGTGAAGAACTTTTGCCAGCAATTTTGGGCTGGCTTTTATTTGATATACACTCCACAATAACAACAACAGCAACAAAAACAACGCCAGGCGAAAAATGCGCAATTATTAACTTTGTTTCAAAATTGTTTGCACTCTCAAAGTGTCGCATCACAGCAACAAAAAAACCAAAAAACAAACGAATGATGTGGATAAAAAACGCGCTGAATAGCTCTTGTGAAATGTGAAATATTGGCTAACAAACAATGTAAAATGAGACCCCATGTGTTATATTCCAAACTGACCTTCCACAATGTGAAATGTATGTGTGTATTGTGCGGAAGTGAAAACTAACTAGCACATATTTTGTACATTTTTCGCCACAGTTTTAAGGAAATATCGAATAGCAAGGGGTGTTGTTTTTTATATCAAATCTACAATCACATGATTGTTAGATTTAGTGGGATAAAAAGAGGGAATTTATGGTAGTTTTGACACAAAAAGGCAACAACTTTTGATTGTGTGGAAATCCTGTGGGTGATTAGAAAGATTTGAATGTTTTTTTTTTAATGGAATGTAAATCAAGTTTAATTCAGCGCAAATTGATAGATTAGGTTAAGAAGAGAAGCGATTTAAATCGCGACATGTTCATATGAATATGCACTTAGGTCAGAAAAACGTAGTCTGGACTGCACCATAGCCGTCGTGCGGTCTACACAAGGTTTTCTAAAAAAGGGAATGATATATGTATGTAATATTATCATGTTAAGAATTCTGTGTTTTTATACCCTCCACCAAAATATGGAGGGTATAATTATATTTGCCATTTTTGTAACACATCGAAATATTCGTCGGAGACCCTATAAAGTATATACATATATTCTTGATCAGCATACAATTCTAAGCCGAAACAGCCATGTCCGCCCGTCTGTTGAAATCAAGATACAGCTCGCAATTTTTAAGATAGAGCTTTATAATTTGGTAAAGAAGGTTCTATTACACCTATGATGTTTGGTATTGGGGTATAAAACTCTTGCTTAGACTTTTGTCGATATAGGCCCACGCCTTCATATAGACCCCATAGAACGATACCTCCCGATTTGCCTCAATGTGGCCTCAATATGTCTTGGTATTTTGAAGGTTATAGACCACCGAAATGGCTGAGATTTGGTATTTAGTCTTCGCTGGGGGTATACAACTTTCCAACTGAAATTTGTCTGTATAGGTATATTTCTTCATGTAGCCCCCATAGAACGGAGCCTCCCGATTCCCGGTATTTTGAAGGTTGTGGCCTCAATATCCCAACGAAATGGCTGACATTTTGTGTTAGTCTTCGTTGGTGGCATACAACTTCCCAGTTAACAATTTTTTTCGATTGCTCTGATTTCCGATTTTTTTCTGAGATTTTCTGCATATTTTTTTTAAAAATTTGCCGATTTCTCTAATTTTTTCCTAGAAATTTTAACGATTTTTTTTAAGTTTTTTTTTTAAATCACTCCACATTTTCGGAATTATCTTAAGAATCTTCGTTCCGAATTAGTTCCGATTTCTAATCGACTTTCTAGGGGATGTTTTGTTTGGTTGTTATCGAAAAACCAAGTTATTGTTTATGAAATTCGCATATACAATTTTTAGTTTATTTTAATATCAACGCATCATATAATAGTTTAAGCTAGTGTTGATAGCTTCATGATACTGTTAATCACAAAACGATAACAACATTAAATATCATTAGAACCTTTGAAATTAAAATCTTTCATAAATAGCGCATTAATAGAAAATTGTCTCCGAGACGGGTTTGTCGTGTAATGTGTCAATATCAAAGGCGTCAGCGCCGTCAGAAAATCTGAACTTCTCTTCGAATTTTTTCAGAATATCTTTCAAATTCTGACTTATAAGGAAATCTAAATTTTCCACAGAGTTTTCCAGATTTTTTTTCCGAATTCGGAGTTATGTCAGAAAATCAGATTTTTTTCGCCGAATTTTCCAAGAATTCATCTCCGAATTCGGACCGTATTCGTAGCGAAACTCCGCTATTTTTTTTAATTTCCTTAGAATATTCTTTGTGAATTCGGTGACCACGTCCATACATCTTTCGTACAAAAGTCGGCATCATAATCGGATTGTTCATATTTACTTCAATATTGTTCGTGAAGGCCGTTCTTACCTGTTATATGGTGGGTTCTGAGATTTGCGAAAGCTGGACATTCACTTTTTTCTCCATATCATATTTTGTGCAGATACGTTTGTCTGCCAAGTTGTCCGTTAAGGATGCCTGTCATTCTACTAATCTCTACCGATATCGGCCCACGTTTTGGTATAGTCCCCATATAACGGTACCTACGGATTTTAGGTATTTTGAGAATTTTAGCTCCTATTTTGCCCGAATAACTGTATTTTGATATTTGAGGTTCCCAATGGCTACAAAACGTTTCCACCAAAATTTTTCAATATATCACCATGTTTTGGTACAGGCCCCATATAACGATACCTCCCGATATTCGGCATTTCAATATTTTTTTGGTAGGTATTGGTATTTTGAGGATTTTATGAAAAAAATGTAACAAAAAACTTCACAAAACTTCCACACTAAAATTGTCAACATAGGTCCATGTTTTGTTATAGTCCCCATATAACGGTATCTCCCGATTTTCGATGTTTTGAGCAACATTGTTGGGACAGAACTACCTGAAATCTGACATTTGGGGCTCCCAGTGGTCACTGAACATCTAATCAAAAAAAAAGACAACATAATTTCATGTTTTGGTGTAGCCACCATATACCGATACCTTCCGATTTTCAGTATTTTGGTAATATTACTTACTTAGCTGCCCCATTACAGAACATTTGTTCCATAGACCGAGCTAAGAAAAGATCTCCAATCATATCTCTTTTTCGCTTCGCTTTTTGGAATACCGCGACTTTTATTTCTTCATACACTTGTATGCTCCATCGAAGCATAGGCCTCTCGATTCTGCGTGCACCACCATGTGGCATGTATTCAAACGCCTTTTTAGCGGGTTCATCATCATTTGGTAATATGAACTAAATTTTTTATACCCTCAGCATTTATGCTTCGTCTCGGCAGCTGTAGAGCGTGGCTCGGCTCTACAAGGCTCGGGTTGCTGTCGGCTCGGGGCAATCGGGTAGCTTTCGGCTCGGCAGTTGTCGGATGTGGCTCGGCTCTACAAGACTCGGCTTGCTGTCGGCTCGGCAGTTGTCGGGTGGACTCGGCTCTACACGACTCGGATTGCTGTCGGCTCGGGGCTCTCAGTAGCTTTCGGCTCGGCAGTTGTCGGGTGGATTCGGCTCTACACGACTCGCCCCTGGGCAATCGGGCGGCTGTCAGCTCGGCAGTTGTCGGGTGTAGAACTCTGCTCGGCGTTATTTGGGTGGTTGTTGACTCGGTACTCTTCGGGTGTGGAACGATTAGGGGGAGGGAAGGGAACGATTAGGGGGAGCTGGCTAAGAGCTTGGAGCTTACTAAGAGCCTGGAGCGTGCTAAGCGCAGGGAGCTTACTAAGAGCCTGGAGCGTGCTAAGCGCAGGGAGCTTGCAAAGAGCTTGGAGTGTGCTAAGCGCAGGGAGCTTGCTAAGAGCTTGGAGCGTGCTAAGCGCAGGGAGCTTGCTAAGAGCTTGGAGCGTGCTAAGCGCAGGGAGCTTGCTAAGAGCTTAGAGCGTGCTAAGCACAGGGCCGAATCGGGGCTGACTTGGTAACGGGACTGCGGACGAGCCACACGTCTGTTCGTACTTCGTCGGCTGGTGTTCGACGACTTCGGTGAATAAACCCAGAATACATATTCGGGTAGTTACACGAAGTGAATGAGAATTATTATAAACGGTGGTTATCGTTAATTACCCCCAAGTTAAATTTCTACACTATACTGACTGTGAAGTGGTGGTTCATGGTAATGGATGCATGTAGAAATATATATATGAAACGGTCACGTTACAGATTGTATAAAATTTGTAACTTTTTACTCAGTATTCGCGGAATCTACAAAAAATTTACAAAATTTTAAATGTAATCCAATTTTTTTCAAAATTTAGGTCCATTTACCTGTCAAAAATTACAAAAAATTGTTTTAAATAGAAACTTGGGTATCAAAAAATAAATTTTATTTTAAAAATAAAAAATAATTTTTTTAAAAAATTAAGTTTCAGTGTTTTATTTAGAAATGCACTTAAAACTAGAAAATAATTTATCGCTTAGCCTCAATAAATATATTCTTTCTCATGATGGAATCTCTCAAATAAAACGCTTGCCGTTTAATTTTGCCACCATTTATAATTTAAGCGCAAGCGTTTTATTTGAGAGATTCCATTATGAGAAAGAATATATTTATTGAGGCTAAGCGATAAATTATTTTCTAGTTTTAAGTGCATTTCTAAATAAAACACTGAAACTTATTTTTTTTATTTTTAACTTTTTAGTAAATACATTTTTTTGACCACTGAAAACAAAATTATAGTCAATTTAGGCCGAAAATTTAGATAAAAACTTTAAAATGCCTGAATGCCTGGTACTACACGATAGTACCGTTATATAAAGGATATACCAAAACCTGTACTTATGTCCATAATTTTTGGTGAGGAAGTTTCTGTACCATTGGGGACTCCAAATGCCAAGTTACAGCCAATTCAGCCTCAAAATGAAGATAAAATCATCAAAATACTTGAAATCGGGTGGTACCGCTATATGGGGGCTGTAGGAAAAATTGGGCCCATATTCATGTATTGTCATCCAAATCTGAAAAGTGTGCAAAGTTTTAATCCGATTGGTCGACTGCAATTGTGTAAAAATGAGTTACCAAATTTGAACTAAACGGACCAAAGCAAGTTAAATAAAACACTGTAAAAATGTGCCTCATCGAAATAATAGTTTTAGACCCCAAGTATGTTTGGACGAAATCTGTTTCAGACCATTTGGAGTTGATTTAGCCATGTCCGTCCGTCTGTCTGGCTGGCTGGAGCGCACGATAACTCTCGAAAGGATCAACAGATTCGGTCCAAAATTAGGCTTTCGTAATATTTTGTCCAAACTTAGTTTAAGTTCGAAGATGGGTTATATCGGTCCTCTCCTTCCGGTACCTCACCCACAAAAGTTCGAAAATGTTCGGAAAATTTGTTCGCACGACAACTCTTGAAGGGAGTGACCGATTTGGTTCATACTTTACACATCCTAATATATCTTCCAGATATAGATCAGGTTTAAATATGGACTATATTAGTGCACTACTTCGGGTACGTTAACATTAAGACCTGCTCTTGTATCACTTAGATTTTTGTTGAAGCAACTTGCATTCGCTGCCTCAATTACGACGGTAAAAGTTTTTTGAGGGGCAAGTACATAATTCTTGAGAAAACAGTCCGAAAGATGAAAAGCCAATATGGAACCATATGTAGTGGCTGGAGAGCACTATAACTCTCGAACTGATCAACCCATTTGAAACAAAATTTGGCCAACGTCATAAAAATGTCACTAAAATAGTATGTACGATGTTTTTTGAAAGGGGCAACAAATTTGGCCCAAACTTTGAATCTCCTAATATTTTGTCCAATTACAGTTTAAACTATAAAATAACCCATATCGGTCCTCTCCTTAGAGTAACTCCCCACAAAAGTGCAATATTTGTGTAAAAGTCCAGTTTAGGGTCTGTTCGAAGGTCCTGTGGAAATGTATACCGATGCTGTTCGTTGCGGTCCTATTCTCCGTGGACAAGTCCATGCTTCCTGGCATACTGGTCCAAAAATTATACGATAACCGAGTGAAATGACTAGAGGGGGCGATAACTATCGAAAAGATATGACTACCAAAATAAGATCCACTTCCATAATGGACTATGTCGGACCATTCCTTTAAGTACCTCCTCCGCCTCACTTTTGAACTTTAATTCTAATCCACATGTTTTCGGCAAGTTCAAATGTCCAAAGAGAACCAACAATTCTGAAAAGCCCCTAAATACATTCGATCTGCCCGTATATGCAATTTTCAATTCACATGGGCTGAGGGTATATCTCTGTCGGCTATAAGTCGCCTTTATACTTTTTCATTTGTTTTGATTTGTTTTGATTTGAGATAACCAGTGCACGATGGGGCCAATGGCAGGTTTTTGAGGCAAAAAGTCATTTTTTCAAGTCAGCGATTGAAATCAAATAACAACGGAATTATATTCTTAACACTTTCAAACCTACAAAACCAAAAAATTACAATCTGGCAATGACCCACGGCGACATGCCCAGCTGTTAAAGATGTCATAATTATGATTCCGTTTATTTCTGACATTCAGTCGTAATTAAACAATTTAAGTATTTTGGCGCCAAAACCTGATCTGTTGATATTATCTATTTTTTAAAAATGGAAAATACGGGTAATGGTATGTAAATTAAGATTATTATTAAAAGTGTAAATGTAATATTAGATGTGGTCAATAATTTGTTGTGTCAGTAAGTGATTGTTTTTGATGTAGTCTGTGGTATCGTCCATGTGTTCTTTGGAGTAGAACTTTCGGCTTCAGGGTGCTTTCTCGTAAAAATATGTATCTAGTGAACGGTGACAATGTCGGCTAACAGATTTTGAAAACAATTTTTGCGTATACTTGCGAATAAAAAAATTATCAACTTCCAGATTTCGTAAAACTTAAAAATTTGGATATTTTATATTTTTGGTTGGAAAATCAGCGAAAACCTAAACATCTTATAGAATGGATTTCTGCAAAATTTAATCGAGGTGTCAAAGACAACTTCATGACGGAAGTTAAAAAGCAAATTTATAATATTTGTGCACGCCTTAACCAAAAATGGATAAAAAATTGGAGGTCAAAAAGTAGTGTATTACAATTTGAAAGCTTATGGTTAGCTAGCGACACAGTATTTACGCTAGAACAAGGTAATGATAAAAAGAAGACAAGTTGCCCTAATGTGGATTATAGTGAAGGAAGAAAACTTGCTTCGGAAGTCTGCTATGAACACGGCAACAATACCAAACCCTTGATTCATGCCGCCTCTGTTTCGGCCAATTTGTCAAAAGAAAAATATTTAAACTATGTTCTCAAGAAAGTTCGGTATCAACCAACTAAATTGAGAAAACAATTAACGTCGACAGAGAAAATTTATGAACGATATATCCAAATCTGAACCGATTTCAATATGATGTCTCAATAATGTTTTCTAGACCAAATTCCGTCACACACTTTAAATTTCATCACAATTGGACATATATGGTAACATGGGGCGGCTTCGCCACTGGGGCGCCTTCGCCAGCGCAGATTTTCTTGAAAACTATAACTGCTAGAGAAATGCAGTTAAAGGGAAAATTGTGAGATTAACGAATATCTTTCATCTCCCAAAAGCTGGCATTTCTATCAAATATATGATTGCTGATGCACGCGGTTTCATGTTTTTGGGGTATTGCAAAAAATATTCTTGGTAGGTATATTTTGTGATATCTTGTATACCTTTTGTGATATAAAAATTATATTTTATACCTTTAATAGACAACTACTGAAGAATATAAATCCAAATAATTTGCATGATATAAGTAATTATAAATGTCAATATATTCATATTATGATCTATGTAGGGGGTGGGGCGGCTACGCCATGATAGGGGTGTAGTGTTTTAATGTGAGAAATATGTCAGGTTTAACATAAATTCTGTATGCTATTGATATACCACACTATAATGTGAAGTTGAAATCAAATATTGTGCTAAACATATCCAATTTGGAAATATTTTAATTTGTATGCCTAAATTCAAAGTACCTACTTCAATTAACGGCTAGAATATGTTTGTTTTGTAAATTTTAGAATAATTTTTGATTATTAAATAGAAACCATGTTCCTTTTATGCATAATGTTGATATTTGAGGAGGAAGTATGGTAAATGCCAGTTTTATGTCCTATATCGCTGGCGAAGCTACCCCATGGGTAGAGAGTCTTCGCCACTTTTTAGACATTTTGTAAATTCACAAAAATAATATTTTAAGAACAAAATTATAATCATTTAGATATCAAAACTTATAGTCAAGATATGCTAATATTTTTACAAAAAATAATATTTGGAAAAACTTTAATGGTGTCGATATGAGAACATTTTGAACAAAAACGTGGCGAAGGCGCCCCATGTTACCATATACCGTGATTGCTGCACGAAATACCTAAAATCGGGTGAAAATATATATGGGAGCTATATCCAAATCTGAACCGACATAATTTGGCATACTTTTTCTTCTAGACGTAATTTTTTCACACATTTTAAATTTCATCGAAATTGGACAGAATTTGCGTGTTTGTTGCACCAAATACCTTAAATCGGGTGAAAATATATATGGGACCTATATCCAAATCTAAACCGATTTCAATATAATTTAGCAAACATATTTCTAGACCAAATCCTCTCACACGTTTCAAATTTCTTTGAAATTGGACAGAAATTGCGTGTTTGTTGCACGAAATACCTAAAATCGGGCGAAAATATATAAGGGAGCTATATACAAATTTGAACCGATTTCAAAATAACTTAGAAAACTTATTTCCAGTTCGAATTCCGCCACATATTCCAAATATAATTATGATGACAGAATTTTCGTGTTTGGTCCATCAATTACTCGAAATCGGGCGAACATATATATGAGAGCTATATCTATATATGAACCGATATCAACCAAATTTGGCAGATTAGCTTCTAGGCCGATAATAAACATCTGCACGAAATTTTGAAGGTCTAGCTTGCCCCTGTGATTTTTTGCCTCAAAAACTTATCATCGGCCCCATCGTGCAGTGGTCAAAACACATCTCAATTAAAAATTGTCAACATAGGTCCATATTTGTTGATTATAACGGTACCTCACGATTTTCGGTATTTTCAGAATTTTAGTTACATTTTTGACCGAACTGCATGTAACTTGCCATTTGAGATACCCTGCAGTCACGAAATTGTTTCAGTAAAAATTGTCAAATAGGTCTAGGCTATAATAAAAGCCCGCATATCTTATAAACGGAATAACTGATTTGGTCCAAACTTTGGATCTCGGAATATTTTGCTCAAACTTAGTTTATGTTCAAAGTCGGCCCTATTGGCCCACTCCTTGAGGTACCAACCACACAAATATTCAACATTTTGGCGCGGCTAAGGGTCTGTTAGGGAAATGACTCCCAAAATAAGACCCACTTCCAAAATGGACTACACCTTTTTCACATGTAATTCGAAACATTCCAGTTGTAATTCGTAACATTTCATTTGTAATTCGATTATTCTATTTGTAATTCGTAACATTTTATATGTAATTCGAGAATTCCATTTATAATTCGAATTATTCCATTTGTAATTCGAATTATTCCGTTTGTAATTCGAATTATTATGTTTGTAATTCGAATTATTACATTTGAAATTCGAATTATTCCATTTGTAATTCGAATTATTCCATTTGAAATTCGAATTATTCTATTTGTAATTCGAATTTTTCCATTTGTAATTCGAATTATTTCAATTGAAATTACAAAGAGAATAATTCGAATTACAAATAGAATAATTCGAATTTCAAATGGAATAATTCGAATTACAAATAGAATAATTCGAATTACAAATAGAATAATTCGAATTGCAAATGGAATAATTTGAATTTCAAATGGAATAATTCGAATTACAAATAGAATAATTCGAATTACAAATAGAATAATTCGAATTACAAATGGAATAATTCGAATTACAATTAAAATGTTTCGAATTACAAATGGATTTCTCGAATTACAAATAAAATGTTACGAACTACAAATGGAATTCTCGAATTACAACTAAAATGATTCGAATTACATCGTAAAACTTTTGAGTTTTAATCCAAATATCTGGTATCCAAGTACTTTGCCACTGTGCTGATATGTTATCAGGACGAGGAGTGATTTTATTAAGCTATTGGGATAGGATGTGGCTATCTGTTGCAATGTCCAACTTCCGTGTTGTGTGTATGTGTATTTTATTTGCTACATTCCTTTGCTGCAACAAGGTGGTCTTCTACATTTTCATAAATTTGTTTTGGGGTATCCATCGCCGGTGTATACAATTCCGTTTGGGAAAATTATAAAGCCTGAAAATTACTGATCGTGCATGAAATCCTGATGGTCTTATTAACATATTGATCAGATTAACATCTTCGATTGTGATCCGCAATGGTGGGTGTGTTTACACACCCTCACTGTTACTCATTCCAAAATTCAGTCGGGTTTCTTAATACATATCCAACAATTATGGTTCCTTTGGAAAATATATTGTAAATCCTTGATGCTGATTGGCATTTCTTCTCCGGACGTTCAAGTCTTGGTGACGACAAGAGACTCTACCCAGCAAAAATTCGGATCCGTTAGTCATTATGTGACGCCATTACAAAGTACTATAGCAAGTTAAAGTTACTTACTTTACTATTTACTAAGTAATGAGTACGGTGGCTCAGAGAGTGTGTTTCCGACTACAAATCCGCGAGATTTTGATTAACAAAATAAAGAACAGATGTTGGTGAACATGTAAGCATTTGAACAACCCTTAATAGTGTGTAATGTGTGGCATAGTGTGTAATGTGTTCGGCTAAAATCAGAAGCTCACATGATCAAATCCAGCAGAGACCAAAATAAAATAAAAATATGAAGTGTGTTGAAAATGAAAACAAATTCCACCTCAAATGTTCTACATTCTAGTTATAGAATAGAATAACCAGTTATTCTAGTGGTTATAGAATAACTATTTATTCAGAGCGACATGCGTTTGCTAAAATAATGGGTTAGTATTGGCTTTTGTAAGCAGTTACGACTCCCCAAAAGTACTATAAAACTCATTATTTAGTAGGTATTTTTTTGCTGGGTACCGTTTGATCCCACGCTTACGACACCCGCTCCTGCCGGCCCCCTCCCCTCGTTAGTGTCGAACCTCTTAATAGTCTTGCACTTAGAGACAAAGTAGCTTCTTAGGCGATGTTTAAATCTGCAACTGGTTCAAAGAAGCGCAAAAGACAAGCTTTCGCCATTTTAAGCTTGCTTGCTCTCTAATACATCCTTCGCCACACTTCGAAAGAATATCTGCTACAAAATTATAATTTGAACACTTCTCACTAACTGGCTTAACATGATTTCTGAGGTGTTTCATTTCATGTTGTCCAAATCCCAGCACTTGTAGCACTTCCATAGTAGTTTGAAAACGGCATATTAATTGAATTAAACATTTATACATACATATGTATGTGTGTGTCTGTGTGAATAATAAGTTTATAATTTTGCAAATATATGTATGTATGTGTGTAGAACACAATGGCAATTATGCTGTTCACTTGATTGTTCAAGTACAAACTTCAAGTTATAGAAGTTAAGACTACTTCTTCTTGGAATAAAGTTTACGTTAACATCTACTTTCAAAGTGGCACATTATGCCAAAACGGAAGGAACAACAACGCAACACCGCCACCACCACATGGACAACAATGAACTCATGAACGCCAAACAATTACCAATTGTGTTTCTGTGTGTGTGAGAAAGCGTGCCAGAGTGGCATTGTGTTTCAAAGTTGAATTGGCAGAGCAAAATACATAACAATAACAAACAGCATCAAGTGTGAGTGGCAGCCTGAAAAGTTGCGAAAGAGGGGATAAGCACATGAAACGCACAACAACTTTCAACAATGACAAATTACATTCACTTCGAAAGAACTAATTATGGAATTAAAACGTAAATCAAATTAAAACGGGCTAAATAACAAACAAACAAGAAAACAAACACACCGACCAACCGACAGAATTTCGACCCAAGTTCATATTATTCAGCTTAAAGTTCGAAACGATTCGTTCGGTAGGCATCATCGACTTTTATTTTTGTCTTGCCTAGAAATAATAACAACTGTATTTTGGTGATTGGGAGAGAAGTTAGAGTGAAGTTTTGACAAATGCCAACATTGCGTAACCAATTTAGAAACTTCCAAAAGTCGGTGTGATTTTTTTCGAAGGAAAAGTTTATTAGTTAACTGTTTAAGATAAACAAGTTAATACTCATTAACAATGATGCTAATTTGTAATTTAAATGAGCGAAAAAGTTTTACCCAAGGAATCAATTCAAATTGTCGGGATTTAAGGCTTAATTTGTGTCAAATAGTTAAATTAGTTTGGGAAGGATAACAATACCATAATAGGGAGACATTTAAAACGTTAAAATGATTTTCAGTTTTATTTTAATGTAGTCTTATGGGACCTTCCCATTTTTATAGTTACTGATTGTTAATTTCTTTATGGCACGATAGTAGTCATATTGAAACTATGAAAACCAACAAATTTGGTCAACATATTGCAATGTGTGGGCATATTCTTACATTTTCCACCATTTTGGAAACTTTTTAATAGATTACCGTAGCGTCTACACGAAGTGAACTATTTGACATTTTCTTAGGTACGAAGTTCTTAAAAATGGTTGACGTAGGGGATGAAAGATACCAAGGTACCGTCCTGACCGGCTTTAACATGTCAAAGCCCAAGATTTATCTTGTCCCCTCTCTCATCTCAAGTGGACACCTACCTCCCGGTGGTGTTATAGGAGAACTGCCTATAACAACCGTTAAAGGTAGTAAGCTAATATGTACCGCGCGTTCACACATAAGAACGTTAAAAACTTCCCCTAGGAAAAAGCAGCCTACTATGAAAAAACGAAAGAAAAGAAACACAAATCCACCTAAAGTTGACGACGCTCGCATACGTTTAATAACCATGATCTGTGAATCTGCACCTGGAATGTTCGCACTCTTTATAGAAAAGGTGCAGCTTACGCACTGGCAGATGTACTTGGAAAGTACAAGGCCAATTGCCATACAGGAAATACGATGGATTGGGAAAGACATCACAACAACACCTAAAGGTAACGCAGTGTATTATAGCTGTTATGACACAAAGCATGAGTTTGGTTGCGGATTTGTAGTTAGTCGGAGGTTAAAACATCTGGTCTCCAGCTTCACCCCAGTGAATGAAAGACTTGCTGCAATATGGGTAAAAGCAAAATTCTTCAACACTGCCTTATCTGCGCTCATGCGTCAACCGACGACATTGGCCAACAAACCAAATATATATTTTACGGGCGATTAGAAGAAACTTATGACCGTTGCCCTGCCCATGACATTAAATTTATGATAGGCGATTTTAATGCCAAAATTGGAAAGGAGATTATCGGTGGCCCAACAGTCGGGAAATTCAGTCTCCACAGTGAAACATCTGACTATGGTATGAGGCTGATAGACTTTGCAGCTGCAAAAAACATGGTAGTTGGTAGAGTTGGGTAATCTAGTTCCTAGTTCCTTGTAGTAGTTCCAAAACGTATTAATAACATCATGAAATGTAACGTGTGATATTAAGTATACGCAGTTTGTTCAAAGAAAATACGTGAGCAATTGGAACTGCGAAGTGAACTAGATAGTTCCATATAGTTCCTTTGGCACAACTCTACTAATTGGCAGTACCAGATTTAAGCATATCTATATTCATAAGGGCACATGGGTTTCTCCAGATCAAAGAAAAAGAAATCAAATTGATCACTTTGTGATAGATGGAAGACAGTCATCGAGCGTGTTGGATGTACGATCGTTCCGAGGGTCAAACATAGATATGGACCACTACCTTGTTGCAGCAAAGGTACGTACCCGTCTAAACATTGCAACTAAAGCACGAACAGATACAACGCGGAAATTGGACATCGGTAGGCTGCATATGCAAAAGATAGTCACAGCATATTCCACTCAACTAACCCAATTGCTTAATCAAAGCACTTTTCGTCCCGATAACATATCAGCACAATGCAAGATATTGCCCACTCCGTGCAAACAGCCGCATAATCCATACTTGGGATCCATCAAGGATCCCATGGTATGGCCAGGAGTGTCGTGCTGCTACCGAAGAGAAAAATGCGGCATATAGAGCTACTTAACAATCAGTAGCAACGCATAGCGCACGAGAGAGATATCGGGAGAAAAGGAGAGAGGAGAAACGTCATTTCCGCAGGAAAAAGAGATAAATGGAAAGGCGGGAGTGTGAAACAATCGAGATGTACAGGAGCCAGAATGAAGTCTTATGATTTTTGACATTTTTTCTCAAAAATGATTTCCTGTAGCAGGGATGAATGAACTTTTACCTAATAATCACTATGCTATCGTTTATTACATTGAAATATAAAAACAAGTAATGAGTCGTTAAGTTCGGCCGGGCCGAACTTTTTATACCCTCCACCATAAAATAGTCTTAAATAAAATGGAATAATTAGGGTCCTTTCACAATTTTAGTTGGAACAACTTTTCGACAATGGATAGACTCCTACTGCTTCCCACTATTGCTTAAATTACACTGTGAACACAAATGTTGGGGCAGAGATAATTCCTTTTGGAGATGAAAGCCCTTGGTGTGTGTATATTAAAACCCCGAAGGACAGATGCGCCGTGAGTTGAACTTCCGCGTTATGGTGTGATGAAGTTTTTGCAAGAGACCCTGTAAGCCATCATGAATTAGCATTATATCTTTGTTTGTTGTTTTTGTAGAGCACTTAAGCAACAATAATGGCCCACAGGGTCTCTAACAAAAATTTCATCACGCCATAGCGCGGAAGTTCGACTCACGGCGGATCTTTCCTTCGGGGTTCATAATATACTCACCAAAGCCTTTCTTCACCAAGAGGAATATTAAGTGCCCCAGACTTTCTCCTCCATTTTGTTGCACAGTGTTATCTAATCTAATCTAAAAAAATGTGTTCAGCTAGGTGAAAGGTACCACCTACAGGGCTATATCAAAGAGTCAACCTTTCTTTAAATTTCTTGGCGGAAAAGTTTTATAGCTGCAGGGAACTTCAAGAGTACCGATATATGGGGGCTATACCAAAACATGGACCTATGTTGACGATGATTCGTGGAGATGTTTCATGACCACTGAGAAATTCAAATGTCAAATTACAGCTAGTTCGGTTAAAAATTTTAACTAAAATGCTCAAAATACCGAAAATCGGGAGGTACGGTCATAAGGGGGCCATACCAAAACATGGACCTATGTTGACGATGTTTGGTGGAGATGTTTCATGACCACTTAGAATATCAAATGTCAAATTGCAGATAGTTCGGTTATAAATTGTGGCCAAAATTCTAAAAATACCGAAAATCGGGAGGTACCGATATATGGGGGCTATACCAAAACATGGACCTATGTTGACGATGTTTGGTGGAGACGTTTCGTGACCACTGAGAACCTCAAATGTCAAATTACAGCTAGTTCAGTTAAAAATTGTAGCTAAAATTCTCAAAATACCGAAAATCAGGAGGTACCGATTTATGGGGGCTATACCAAAACATAGACCTATGTTGACGATGTTTCGTGGAGACGTTTCATGAACACTGAGAACCTCAAATGGCAAATCATAGCTAGTTCGGTTAAAAATTGTAGCTAAAATTCTCAAAATACCGAAAATCGGGAGGTACCGTTATATGGGGACTATACCAAAACATGGACCTATGCCCATATCCTTTGGGGTATAAGTTTGTTGATTACTAGGAACCCTAAGTGCCAAATTATAGCTAATTCGGTCTGCAAATGTGGCGAAGAACGTCAAAATACCTCAAATCCGGAGGTGCCGTTATATGGGGGCTATAGCAAAGAGTGGCCCGATATAGCCCATCTTCGAACTTGACCTGCCTATGGAAAAAAGACACTCGGGTGCACTCTATCTCAATTATTGCGGACGCTAGAGTGATTACAACAGACGGACAGAAGGACAGACAGACGGACATGGCTAGATCGTCTTAGAATTTTATCCTGATCAAGAGTATATATACTTTATAGGGTCGCAAATGATTAGTTCGATGTGTTACAAACGGAATGACGAACTTAATATACCCTCCATACTATGGTGGAGGGTATAAAAAGTTCACGCACAAATCGATTTTATATATTAAATATATTAAATATATTAAATATAATTTTTTGAAAAAATGTATGAATTTTTTTTTTTCAAAAATTATTTTTTTGTTACACGAATGAATAAATATAATCCTACTAATAACTATAATAATGTTTATTTTATTCAAATATTAAAAAAGGTCATACACAGACCACTTTGAAAAAATTTTAAATTTTTTGTTAAAAATCTATATATTTAAATAAAAGCGTTTACGACATTTTTACGATTCTCAGAATTGAAGAAAATTAGTGAGAAATAAATGTTATGTCAGTTTAATAATCTCATGTGACTCTAAAGTTCATTTTCAATTTTATATCTGCTTACAGTGACTTCAAAAAATTGTCCATAATTTTGATAAATTCAAATTTTAAAATCATTTTGTGCGTGAGGTTTTATCACCGAATCACCTTATAATTATGATTTTATGTAATCTTATGACAAAACTCATCACGCTATGATACAGGGATATGAGGATCATAACCCTAGTGAGCATTCTATGTCCAGTCTATAAGATAGGAGATAAGACCATGTGCTCCAATTACAGGGACTTATGCCCCTGCTCCCTATTGCATATAAGATAGTATCTGACATATTGTGTGAGCGACTAAAGCCTATGATCAATGAAATAATTGGATCGTATCAGTGCGGCTTTAGACCGGAAAAATCCACCATTGACCAGCTATTTACCTTGAGAAAAGACCCAAGAAATGCAGATCGACACCTTCCATCTTTTTGTCGATTATAAGTACTCGGTCCTCAGTTAAAATAGGAAAGAACTTGTCCGGAGAGTTTAGTACCAAAAGAGGTTTCAGACAAGGAGACGGCCTGTCCTGTGATCTCTTTAACATCCTGTTAGGTCATACAAGATGCGAAGGATGTGGAACAATATACACAAACAGCCATATGTTACTTGCTTATGTCGACGAAGTTATCATCATGGGTCGATCGGTAAAGGAAGTAACTGATACCTTTTCAAAAGTTGAAAGGGAATCTGCTAAAGTCGGTCTGGCAGTAAACAGCGATAAAACCAAGTTGATGGTATCGACGCGTAATACGTCCACAGATCCCGCACCATTTGTGAAAGTTGGTACCTAAAATTTTGAGGTAGTAAATGACTTCGTCTCTCTCGGCACCATCATAAACACAACAAACAACATCAGTTGTGAATTACAAAGAAGAATAGTGTTGTCCAACAGATGCTACTTTGGTCAAACAAACCATACAACGACATCAATATAGTTGAACGAATCGAGATACAACGATCGCGATGGCTAGGCCATGTCATAAGAATGAGTGATGATGAACCCGCTAAAAATGAGTATAAATACGGGCCGGGTGGAGGTTCACGCACATCTGGAAGGCCAAGGATTCGTTGGAGCAAACAAGTGAAACGAGACATCAGAAAGCTACATATCCCAGATTGGGAAAATACCGCAGCAAACCGTGTGGATTGGAGATATTTTCTTAGCTAAGTAAGTACAAAATTCTAAACCACATTGAACTATTCGTCGTTGACCCTATAAGGTACATATGTAATTATTTATCAGAATATAATTCCAAGTCCGTCTCTCTGATATAGCCCCCATAGAACGATTCCGCACAATTTTCGATATGTTCAAGTATTTAACGGCATTATTCAAACAAATTAACTGAAATTAGAGTTTAGCCTTCGTTGAAATAAACAAAATTTCTGCAGAAAATCGAAGGTATAGGTAGGTCCACGTTTCCATGTACGGTACTTCCTGACTTTCAATGTTTTCAAGCATTAAACCGCATTATACAACCTAACTAACTAATTTTATATTTAGCCTTCGTAGGTATATGGCCACGTTTTGATATAGCTCCTATAGAGCCCCCTCCTGATTTCCGGTATTTTTAAACTTTTACCACAATATCCAACAGAACTCTCTTAAATTTGGTTTCATAAATTATGGCATGACCGAACTTCACGCCGTTTTCATTTGTTTTAATTGGTTTGACAATTCAAATATGGAGCTTTCCAATTAACTAATTTTTTAGAGGGGCAGTTGGTTTTCTCGTAGAAGGCCGATATGTTTTTTCACACAAAGCGCAATCGACTTTCTCATAGAAGTCCCGTAGGTCTTCTCATCTAAAGCCAATGTGTCTTCTCGGAAGACCAACAGCTCGTAGAAAACCAGAAGATTTTCTTATATAAAGCGGCCCATACACTATCAAATTTTGATGTCAATATTTGTAGTAATGTGTGTAAATTTTTCATAATTTGAGAATGTGTTTATGAATTTTATGGATTGAGGAAAATCCAAATGGTTTTGATTTTCAAAATGAAACCCAGTCAATCCGATGAATATGAGCTCTGTTCCAGAACTAAAAAGTTTTTACAATTTTTACCACTTTTACACATTTTGCGTTCCCGTACACAAAATTTGTATGAAAATCGTTTACGACTTTTACAACTTTTACCACTTTATAAAGTACGGGAACAGGCCAATGGTTTATTTTCAAAACTGTCAAAAAACAATTTTGAAAAACAGAACATTGTGTTTGTGAAGAAATAAAAAAATTTAATTTCATTCATTTTTTGAGGAAAATTTGATGTTTTCGATTGCAGATTGAAGGCTGATTGAATGCTTTGCTACATACTTATCAAGCACACATGTACAGAAGAAGTTCATCGGTTGGACAAGGCAATTTCATAGTGTATGGGCCGCTTTAAGCCAGTAGGTCTCCATAAAGAAGACTAATAAGTCTCCTCATAGAAGACTAATATGTACATACATATGTATGTATGTATCTCTCCTCTTCTCATAGAAGTATTTTCAAAGAAGACCTGTAGATCTTCTCATAGACGACTTATTAAAGACCAATAATAATTATAATTGTTCCACAAACATCCCACAAGGGACAAGGGAGGCTTCTCTCATATCAATGAGTGCACCCCGATTCATATTAGCTCAATGATATGGGGCCTACAGTTTATCGCCGAGTCCGAACGGCGTGTCTAAGACACCACTTTTGTACTTTTAATAGAAGACCAAAATATGATCTTGAAGAAAACCAATAAATCTTCTCATGAAGACCAGATGGTCCTGCCAAGCAGACCAATATGTGTTCTGATAGAAAACTAGCACATCTCCTCATAGAAGGCTTATTGAAGACCAATAGGTCTTCTCATAGAAGACCAATAGGGCTTCTCATAGAAGACCAATAGATGATCTCATAGAAAAACAATTCTTCCCATAAAAGACCAATATGTCGTCTCAAGGAAGACCAGTAGGTCTTCTCATAGAAAACTAAAAGGTCTCCCATGGATCTTCTCATTATCCAAGAAGACCTGCAGATCTTCTCATAGATGACGAATATATGATCTCATAGAAGGTCAACAAAACTTTTCATAGAAAACAAGAAAACCTTCTCCTAGAAGACCAATACGTCTTCTCTTCTGATAGAAGACAAGTAAGTCTCCTCAAGGAAGACCAATATTTCTTCTCATAGAAGTCCTATCAAAGAAGATCTCATAAAAGACCAATTAGAATTTTTATAAGATCAATAGGTAGTGTCATAGAAGACCAATAGATCTTCTCATAGATGAACAGAAGATTTTCTCATAGAAGATAGGTTATCTCATAGAAGACCATTTAGTATTTTTATAGAAGATCACTAGGTCATATTATAGAATACCAATAGGTTTTCTCATACAAGGCCAATAGGTCTTCTCATAGGATATGAACATGTTTCTCCGTATCGAAGACCGATAGGTCTTTTCATAGCAATTCTATAAATATTCTGTTGAAAGAACATTAAGGTCTTCAGTCTTCTTACAGAGGACCAATATGTATTCAAGTTTTCTCAAATATATTTGAGAACTTACTTAGTAAAATGTTTCTTATTTCGCAACTGATGTTGTTTGTTGTATTTATGGAGGTGCTAAGGTAGACGAAGTCTTTTACTACCTCAAAGTGATAGGAACCAACTTCCACTATGGGCGCATTGCGCGTCGACACCATGAACTGTGTTTTTTAGCCGTTTACCGCTAGACCCACTTTTGCTGATTCTTCTTCCTTCATTAATCGTCCCATGATTTCAATGTCATCAGCATAAGCAAGTAACATGTGGCCGTTGCTGTACTTTGTGCCATTTCTTTCGACATTTGCATCTCATGTAACCTTTTCCAGCAGAATGTTGAATAAGTCATACGAAAAGCTGTCTCCTTGTCTGAAACCTCTTTTGGTACTAAATTCTTCGGGGAGTTTATTTCCTTGTTTAACTGAGGAGCTAGTATCAGTTAAACTTATCTTATAAAGCCGAATGAGCTTTACGGGGATACCAAATTCAGACATGGCTTGGAATACCTTTGAGCGTAGGGGGCTGTCGAAGGCTGCTTTATAATTGACAAAAAGGTGGTAGGTTCACATCATATCCCTAACACTATCTTGTAGGCAATAGGGAGAAGGCTTATAGTTAGAGCATATGGTCCTATGTCCTTTCTTGTGGACAGGGCACAGGATGCCCAGTTTCCAATTGTCGGGTACTCGATCCTCCAGCCAGAGGTTCTAACGAGCTGATGAATGCACTTTATCAGCGTGTCGCCTCCGGTTTTGAACAGCTCGGTTGGTAATCCATCGGCTTCTGCTGCCTTATTATTCTTCAGCCGGTTTATTGTTCTTTTTACCATATCTTGGCTGGGCGGTATACATTGAATACCATCTTCTGGGATTGGATCAGGGACAACTTCGTCATTTTCGCTACAATTGGCTACCAGCAGTTTGGGAAAAATAGCTGTTTTCATATCCGGATCACACTATCTTTATCAGTTACCAAATTACCTTGCTGGTCTCATCAGGAGGATGTACCTGTACCAAAGCCATTAGTGAGATGTTCCACTCTTTGGTAGTACTTTCGGACTTCATTCTGGCTTCTGAACATCGCGATTTTTTCACACTCTCGCTTTTTCATTTCTCTCACGTTTCTCCTCTCTCCTTTTCTCTCGATACCACTCTCTGATTGTAAAGTAGCCCTATATTCCGCATCATCCACGGTTCCCGTGGTGGAGGTCTCTGGTATCCAAGGATGGATTTTGCGGTTATTTGCGTGGAGTGGGCAATACTTTGATTAAGTAATTGGGTCAGTTAAGTGGAATATGCTGTGGCTATCTGTTGTGATTATAGCTTATCAATGTCTAACTTTCGTATTGTGTCTGTTCGTACTTCATTCGCTACGAACGTACATCCAACACGCTCGATCAATGTCTGCCATATATCACAACGTGATCAATTTTATTTCTTGTTTCCTGATCCGGAGACAGCCAGGTCCGCTTATGAATGTCGAGATGCTTAAATCTGGTGCTGCTAACTACAATGTTTTTGCAGCTGCAAAGTCTATCAGCCTCATCCTGTTGTCACATGTTTCACTATGGAGACTGAATTTGTCAAGATAGTTCAATTTTGGTATAGCTCCCATATAACGGTACCTCCCGATTTAAGGCATTTTGAGGATTTTAGCTACATTTTATTACCAAATTGGCTCCAATTTGGCACTTGGAGTTTTAAGAGATCAAAACACTTCTGCACTAAAAATGGTGAATATAGTTCCACGTTTTGGTATAGGTCCCATAAAACGGTACTTCCCGATTTAAGGTATTTTCTTGCTTTAGCTACATTTTTTACCGACTTAGCTAAAATTTGACATTTGAGGTTCCTAATGACCAAAAAGCTTCTCTACTAAAAATTGTCAAGATAGATCCTCGTTTTGGTATAGCCCCCATATAACGGTGCTGCCTAATTTCAAGTATTTTTATGTATTCAGCTACATTTGCTGACCAAATTAGCTATAATTTGTCATTTAGGATTCCCAGTGATCGAGAAAATTCCCCAACAAAAATTATGGACATAGGTCCACGTTTTATTGTATCCCCCGTACACTGTACCGACCGACCGATCAGAGTTTTTTATGGTGGAGTGTGTAAAATGTTCGGTCCGACCGAACTTACCACTTTGTTACTTCTTTTTTTATTCGAATTGTAGCAAGTGTTTGATTCACTGGAGTGAAGCTGGAGACCAGATGCTTCGTCCTCCGCCAACTACAAATCCGCAACCAAACACATGCTTTGTGTCATGGCAGCTATATTACAGCGCGTCACCTTTAGGTGTTGTTGTGATGCCTTTCCCAATCCATCGTATTTCCTCTATGTCAGTACTGTAGGCCTTGTATTTTTCATTTACCTCTACAAATGCGTAAACTGCACCTTACAGGTCCTTCCAAAGTCCTCAAACCATTTGCCGAGGTCGTCATCTTTAGAGGGGGTGTTTTTCTTTTCTTTTTTTTTCAAACCCAAGTTTTTTATCATTGTTATGGGTGAACGCGCGGAAATGTTAACTCACTACTTTTAACGGATGTTAAAGGAAGGTCCCCAGGTTATACCGCGGGCTTGTCAGTGTCCACTTCAGATGAAAGAGGGACCAAGATAAGTCCTGGACTTTGCCATTTTAAAACCGTCGCTTGGTATCACCCATTAATCTTCTGATAGAAATGCAGAAAATATTCTCATTGAAAACCAATAAATCTTCTGTTTATTTAGAAAATCAAAATGTCTCCTTAACGAAGGCCAATGGGTCTTCTCATAGAACACTAAAGGATCTTCTCTTAGAAGACCAGTAGGTATTCTCATAGAAAATGTGCAGACTTTCTCATAGAAATCTTCTCATCGGAGACCAATAGGTCTTTTCATAGCAATTCAAGAAATATTCTATTGGAAAAATATTAAGGTCTTCCCATAAGTCGTCGGTATTCGAGTAGAGGACCAGAATGTATTCAAGTATTCTCAAAGATGTTTGAGAACATTTGAAGAATATCAGTATCTTCTCATGAAGAAAACCAATAGGTCTTCTGATAGTAGATAAAAATCAAAATAGTAGTGGAAATCAAAATTTCTTCTCATAGAATGCCATATTGCTGCATTTCCATTGGCTCATGGAAGACCAATAGGTCTTTTTAAAGAAAAGCAATATGTTTTCACATAGAACACCCATAGAGCTTTTTATAGAAGAACAATAAGCTGAAGATATGCTCATCTTCTCAGCGAAGAAATGTACGTCTGAACTTATTACGTGTTTATATTAAGCACGTCCATCTTTAAAATGACAACTGCCGTAAACAAATTCGTCATGACAACATTGGAAATGTGATGCAGTGTAAACTTACATCCTCATTTACATCTTCCATCATTTGCATGAAGGAAACATGCCCAGATACATAACCTGCTGTTGCACATAAAAGGAATAACACAAGAAGCTTCCGATCAATCTCCTGATGACTGGTGGTCATTGTGTTTGTGTTTTTTACCGTGGCAGCCTTGGCAGCATGTTATTCGCGAAATGAAACAGTTGCACTGAAAAATCTTCATCGAGTTGACGAGATGCCGTAGCAACAAATTTATTGTAATGCATTCAGGTGGGCATAATAGTAGGTCTTTGCTTTTTTTCAGCTGCCATCAATGGAGATGACAAAAATCATCGTCCGATTGCAGGCGGTGATACATTTCCAGGAATACATTTCCGTTTTGTGTTAACCGCTGTGTGATGTTGCCATGCAGACGTGTGCAACAAAGGTGGGTGTGAGTTATTTTCCCCTGACTTTTTTGTTTTTTTTTTTTTGTTTTTTTTGCACAAAACTGGACGACTCTATATCTGCCTGCACCTGCTGTCATCGGTGGTGGTTTCGTTGAGTAATTTTGGCTTAACAAATCCACAGGTAAATAAATCCAAATTCAAGGCAAATACAAACATTTTCGTATCCTGTTTGTATGAGCATCCGTGACGAAGAATAACAGGAAGAAATGAAAATCATTTGCACAGCACATCAAAAGCGAGGAAGAAGTCATAAAATCTCAGGTAAATATTGGATTTATCTTTCAGTGTTGTTGTTGTTGTTTCTTTGTTTGTTATTTGAATCGAAGAGCCAAATCTATTGACTTCTGAGTTGGAAAAAAACATACAAAACGAATGCTAGGGTAAAGGATGCTATTTAAGAGAATGTCATCCATTAGTGACCTCGTTTGTGAAATGGACGACAGATGAAGTGATTTCCGTTTGTTTTGTATGTGGACGTTTTTTAATTCTAAAGAACTGGAAATATATCCGGTGTTTTAATGGTATTTTGAAAAAATTAAATATTAAAAATTGCAAAGCTGTTAGGAGACACTTATGTATTTGAAAATTGAGTATTTTGGGATTATTTACGCACACTGTGTCCGCTAGTTGGAACACTTTGTTTTAATATATGGCCTTTCATTTGGTATTACTACGAGGGCTGCACGAAAACTATCTGATTTTTTTGACAGCTTGACAGTTTTTTGCTTATAAGTACTCAGGATAGTTTGCCATGCGACCTTGTGTTGTGTTGTTTACAGTGACTTAAAATAATCACTTTGCAAAAAATGGAATTTTCTTGTGAACATTTTCGTGCGATAACTTTTCACAAGTTTCGACTTGGATAATAAAGGCAAGAGTGCATGGATCAAATTATATATTTGTATTTTTAAAAAGGGCCATACTATAGAACTATGAAATACTGGTTTAATGAATTCAATCGTGGCCGACGCTAGGCAAAAAACGAAGGACGTGAGGGTAGCCTAAAATCTGCCGTTCTGCAAAAAAAATTAAACCGTTCGTGAACGGATAATGTAAGATCGCAATGTTATATACCGTGAGATAGAGACATCCTTGGGTATTTCTTCCACCAACTAACAATTAATATTGCATGAACCCATGGCCTCAAAAATGGGGTTTTTCGTTAGATCCAGCAAAATTGACCAATCGCTCAAAAAGAAGCTCACGTGGATTGGTGCAAAGAAATTGTGAAAGATCTCAACAGGCTGTTACGACTTAAAGACGCAGCGGAAAAGAAATTTGATAAATACAAATGCACAGAGAATGCTTTAAATGCCATTGAAGCAACGGACAAATTCAAAAAAGCTGTAAAATGCGCCAAAAATCGAGCAAAACGTAAAAAACTTTCCGAATTAAGCCAAATTCCCAACTCTAAATCAGTTTTTGAACCGCAAACAAACTCAAAATGGAATGCAGACAATAATAATATTTTCCTGTATCATCTGTGTGAACAAGTTCCTAATAACATTCAAACTATTTATCCATCGTCGTTTAATCACCAATCCTGCGACTTCTCCATGCAAGAGCTAAATAATGTCCTAGAACAAAAGAAAAAACCTTCCGCAGCTGGTATAGATGGAATCACGTACGAGATGATTAACAAATTATCCCATGAAGGTAAATGCAACCTACTGTCATCTTACAACACGTTATGGAGAAAGTGTGAGTACTTTGAAGAATGGAGAAAAATTAAAATAATTCCCATACCGAAAAAAGGAAAAAATTTAGATATTTGTACCAATTTCCGACCAATTGCTTTAATGTCTGTGCTTGCGAAGATTTTGAACCTCATGGTCAAACAAAGACTAAATACCTTCATAGAAAAAAACAATATTCTACCGCCAAGATCATACGCATATCGCAAACATGTTTCAACATCAACTTGTATAAATGATATACTTCATACCATAAACTTTTCTAAGGAAAAAAATGAAAAAGTTCTTGTACTATCAATGGATGTATCAAAAGCATATGAATGCGTTGATATAAACTGTCTTATGGTCATCCTACATGAATTGAATTTCCCACCACAAATACAAGTATGGATTAGAAATTTTCTCTGCAAAAGAACTGTGTTTATGGGGAATAGTTATATGGATATTTACAACGGTATTCCACAAAGTAGCTGTTTAAGTCCAACTCTTTTTAACCTATACACTTTAGGTCTCCATGGTGTGGCCAATGAAAAAACCCAAGTCTTTCAATATGCAGATGATTTTATATTACTTGTGGCTAGTTCAGATTTTGATGAAGCCAATTGTATTATGCAAGTAAAAACCAACAAAATGGTTTCCTTATTTAAAAATTTGAATCTTGAAGTAAATGCAGAAAAAACTTCGGTCATGTACGTGGCAAAAGGAGGTAGAAAATCCCCCCACATTCTTATTGATGGAATCCCTGTAAAAGTCGTTAAGTCTATTAAATTTCTTGGAAGAAACATCAAAAATAGCCTCTCGCTCAAAGAGCACTATGAGGAGGTAATGATGTCCTGCAAAAACACCATCAATGCTCTCAAATTGGTCACTGGACCCAAATGTGGAGTTCATCCTGCGAAAGCAATAAATTTATCAAAATCGCTTGTCTTTTCAAAAACAGAATATGCAATATCGTCGATGGCACACAGGCCAACTTACATAAATAAAAAAATAACAAGCTTCCAAAACCAGATTTTAAGAAGAAATATGGGCCTTGTCCCTTCTACGCCAAATCATGTGGTATGTGCTCTTGCTGGCATTCTCCCCACAGACTTAAGAGCGCAACACTTAGCTGCCAAAGAACTAATAAGACTAAAAATTTACAATTCCTCGCTATACACATTTTTCACCACAAACGTCTCTGCAAAAACGAGCATTGGTTTTGTATATTCAAAATTTCGTAACATTTTCGATAATCTCAGAATCGGTGATAACAGTATTGTGTCCAACAAGTTGGTCTTCCTTCAAGATGTCTTTAGTACTTCAAAAAAAGAGATGTCAACGGAATATATAAAAGCACACTACTGCAAACTTATAAATGATTATAAGTCGCAAGATGTATCTATTTGGGCTACGGATGCTTCAGTAGTCGGCAATAACACTGGTTGTTCTGTATGCAACATTTCCACAAAACAAAACTTCGTCTTTAAAATTGATAAAAAACTTTTCTCCCTCAGTGGTGAACTACATGCTATTGAAAAGGCAATTGATCTAATGATTGACGATGGTGTCAGCTCAGCAGCTTTATTTACGGACAGCAAAAATGCATGTCTCCTGCTTCAAAATAACACATCACACAATTTCACTGTTCACAACATTATACAAAAATTAGCTAATTCAGAAATTCAACAACTTTCCGTAATCTGGACACCTTCACATGTTGGTATTTCGATCAACGAAACAGCCGATTATTTTGCCAAACACGCTGCCAACGTTGGAGCACCAATAAATTACTGCCTCTCTGTCACAGACGCATCCAATCAAATCGAATCCTGCTTATGGAACGAGTTTGTCGATTCCTACAGGGAAACCTCTCAGTCGAAAGGGGCATATTTCTTCCAATTTTTCCCAGTGCCATCAAACCAACCTTGGTTCAAGAAGTCCAATATGAAACCTGAAAACATAAAAATAATCAACAGACTGCTCACTGGGCACACGTACACAAAAAAATATTTCCACAGGATCGGCATAGCGGATACAAATTTGTGTGAGATCTGCAACGAGATTGAAGATGAAAAACACATTATATTTCACCGCAAGAAATTCGAGGGAAATAGGAATCAGTTTGCTCTGTTTAAAGAATACAACAACTTACCTGAAGTCCTGATGGGCAGAAACCATCAACATCTTCTCAAGTTTATATTAGAGTGCAAAATTGATTTATAATTAAAAACTTTTACCAATTTGTAATTTAATATTATCACGATCTCATTTATCTTCTTGTTTCCTTATTCTATCACTTTTGTTTTGATATCATGTTTCTATCATACATACATATGTACATACCTTGTAAACATAAAAACAAATAAAAGAGTACTTAAGTCTATCATGCCCTGGTGAATGACCACGAAAGTGTTCTACCACCAACATACTTGACGACGTATAGAAGTACAAAAAAAAAAAAAAAATGTGAAAAACGACCGTTGTGATTCAAACGAAACAAAACAGGAATCGTGAAATTGATGCGTCATCCGCCGTACAGCGCTGATTGGGTATCCATTGACTTTATTTTATTCCAGTATATCAAGAAAAAATGCGTGGTCAATGATGGGGACAGCACGACACGCCACATTTGTTTAGCTTTATGGACGCACCCAGTCCAGGTTGCAGAATTTTTATGTCTGGATGCAGGGCAACCAGCAAGTAATAACTGTAATAATTTTTAGAATTTTAGCAACAGTTTTTGACCGAACTATCTGTAATTTGACAGTTGAGAGTTTTTGCAGTCGCAAAACTATTCCATCAAAAATTTTCAAAATGGGTTCATGTTTTGGTATAGCTCCATGTAAAGGTACCTCCCGAAATTAGGAGGATTTTAGATAGATTTTTATACCCTCAGCACTTATGCTAACGAGGGAATATACACTTTCATACGGGCAAAATGTGCCTCATCGAAATAATGGTTTTAGACCCCAAGTATGTTTGGACGAAATGTGTTTCAGACAATTTGGAGCCGATTGAGCAATGTCCGTCCGTCTGTCTGTCTGGCTGGCTGGAGCGCACGATAACTCTCGAACGGATAAACGGATTCGGTTCAAATTTTGGCTTTCGTAATATTTTACCCAAACTTAGTTTAAGTTCGAAGATGGGCTATATCGGTCCACTCCTTCCAGTACCTCCCCCACAGAAGTTCGAAAATGTTCGGAAAATTTGTGCGCATGATAACACTTGAAGGGAGTAACCGGTTTGGTCCATACTTTGCCCATCGAGAAATGTGTACCAGACTTAAAGAAGGTTTCAATATGGACTCAATCGGTCCACTGCTTCGGGTACCACCCACACAAAATTTCGGAAAAGTTCACTTTAGGGCCATCTCTCGAATAGCTTTGATTTTTATTTTAGCGACTTGTATTCACTGCCCTCCATACGACGGTACAAGTTTCATCAGGGGCAAGTCCACACTTCCTGAGAAAATAGCCAAAAAGTTGCAAAGAACCCCTATGACACCGTGTGAGGTGGTTGGAGCGCAAGATAACTCTCGAACGGATCTGCCGAGTCGGTCCAAAATTTGGCCTTAGTAATATTTTGTGCAAACATATTTTAAGTTTGAAGATAAGCCATATCGGTCCACTCCTTCAGGTACCTCCCCCACAAAAGTTCAAAAATGTTCGGAAAAAATGTTCGTGCGGTAACTCTTGAAGGGAGTGGCCGAATTCGTCCATACTTTACACATCCGAATATATCTACCAGATATAGATCAGGTTCAAATATGGACTATAGTTGTCCACTCCATCCGGTATCTCACACACAAAATTTTCGGATAAGTTCACTTTAGGACCTGATATCGAATCACTTTGATTTTTGATGAAGCAACTTGCATTCGATGCCTCAATTACGATGGTAAAAGTTTTTTTCAGGGGCAAGTCCATTCTTCTTGAGCAAACATTCCGAAGGGTGTAAAAACCACATAGACACCATATGTAGTGGCTGGAGATCCACTTCCATAATGGCCAATGTCGATCCATTCCTTTTAGTATCTCCTCCGCAAAACTTTTGATCCTTAATCCTAATCAACATTTTTGTCGGTTCAAACGAACAAAATTTTTAAAACCACCTAAATACATACGTTTTTTGGGAAAAATTATTTCAATATACACAGGCTGAGGGTATACCTCTGTCGGCAATGCCGACTGATACTTTTTTACTTGTTTTTACTGAATTATCCGTTTTAACGTTTGGTGTTCCCTGCAGTCAGAAAACTTATTCACAAAAAATTGTCAATATAGATCCATGTTTTGGGGTAGCCCTCCCAGAAATTATCATTTGTAGATATTTTTGTATATTTTACTCACAAAACATCAAATATTGTCCGCTGGGCCACCCGTGAAATGGCGTCGAGATGCATTTCAGACTACGTCCCTGACTTCAGCTATAATTTTTAACCGTCCATGTTTTGGTCTAGACCTTATATAACGGTCCCTCCCGGTGGTCGAAAAACTTCTCCACCAAAAATTGTCTACATAGGTTCATGTTTTGGTATAACCCCATATAACGATACCTCCCGATTTTGGGTCTTTTGAGGAATTTACCTACATTTGTTGATCGCACTTTCGCTAATTTGACGTTTGACATTCCCAGTAGTCAAAAAACTTCACCAATAAAAATTGTCAATATAAGTCCTTGTTTTGGTATAGCCCCCGTATAACCGTAGCTCCCGATTTCCGGTATTTTGAAGATTTTAGTTATATTTCTTGTCAAACCTACTTGTTATGTGACATTTAAGACTTCAAGTGATCACGAAACGTATCCATTAAAATTGTCAACATAGGTTCATGCTCTGATGTAGCCCCTATATAACGGTACCTTCCGATGTTCGGCATTTTGAGGATTTTAAATACTTTTTTGGCAAAACAACCTGTTATTTGGCTTTTGAGGCTCCCAGAGCTCACAAAACCTCTCCATAAACAATTATCAACATAGGTCCATGTTTAGATATAGCCCCCCTAATAACAATACCTCCAGATGTTAGGTGCTTTGAGGAATTTAGCTATATTGTTTCAACGAACTATTTCTAATTTGAGGTTATCTGTGGTCACAAAACTCCATCAAAAATTGTCAACATAGGTATGTGTGTATATCATAACATAATCCCCTTATAAAGGTACAGCCCAATTGAAGACATTTTTATACCCTCATCATAAGTTTAGACGAAATTCGTTTCAGAGTCGATTTAGCAATATCCGTCCTTCTGGCTGGCTGGAGAGCTCAATAACTCTTCAACGCATTAAGCAATTTGGACCAAAATTTGCCTCTTGTAATATTTTGCCCAAACTTATTTCAAGTTCGCAGATGGACCATATCGGTCCACTCCCTCGGGTATCTCCGCCACAAAAGTTCAAAGGGACTAACCGATTTGGTCCGTAATTTGCACATCTTAATATTTCTACCAGACATATGTAGATAAAGCTCGAATATGGACTGTATCGGTTCATTCCTTCCCACACAAAATTTTGAAAAAGTGCAGTTTAAGACCTCCCTCGACGGTGCAAGTTTTTTCAGTGACAAGTCCATACTTCTTGAATATATGGCATGAAAGCTGTAAAATCCTGCTATGGCACCGTATGTTGTGGATGGAAGTTTGACCCAAAATTTGGTAATCGTAATATTATAACCAAAGTTACCCACTCCTTTGGGTAGCTACCCCACAAAAGTTCAAAACATTTCACTAAAATGGTGCCCACTATAACTCTCGAGGGTAGTAACCGATTCGTTCCATTCTTTGGGTATCGTAATATTTCTACGGGACATAGATCAGGTTGGAATATGGACTATATATAACAACTACTTCGGGTACCTCCCACACCAAATTTCGGAAAAGTGCATGATAGGACCTCCTCTCGAATAGTTTTGATTTTTCTTGCAACAGGTTGCACTCAAGTAGGCTATTACGATGGTACAAGTTTTTTATACCCTCAGCATTTATGATAACGATACACTTTCATACGGGCAAAATCGAAATAATGGTTTTAGACCCCAAGTATGTTTGGAGAAATGTGTTTCAGACAATTTGGAGTTGATTTAGCCATGTCCGTCCGTCTATCTGTCAGGCTGGCTGGAGCGCACGATAACTCTCGAACGGATCAATCGATTCGGTCCAATTTTTTTTTTTAAGACTTTTGTTGTAGCAACTTGTATTCACTGCTCCCCATACGACAGTACACGTTGCATCTAGGGCAAGTCCATACTTCCTGAGAAAATAGCCTGAAATTTGCAAAAAAACCTATGACGCCGTGTGCAGTGGTTCCAAAAGGTGGCCCTCGTAATATTTTGTGCAAACTTAGTTTAAGTTCAAAGATAAGCCACATCGGTCCATTCCTTCAGGTACCCCCCCCCCCCACAAAAGTTCAAAAATGTTCGCAAAAATTGTGCGCACGATAACTTTTGATGGGAGTGACCGATTTGGTCCATACTTTACATATACTAATATATCTACCAGATATAGATCAGGTTCGAATATGGACTATATTTGTAAATTCCTTCGGTTACCTCCCACACAAAATGTTGGATAAATTCACTTTAAGACCTACTCTCGAATCACTTTAGTTTTTGTTGAAGCAACTTGCATTCGCTGCCTCAATTACGACAGTAAAAGTTTTTTCAGGGACAAGTCCATACTTCTTGAGAAAACAGCCCGAAAGTTGTTAAAAACCCCTATGCCATCATGTGTAGTGGCTGGAGAGCTCGAACCGAATACTGCGTTCGCCTACACTTTGGATATCGTACAATTTCTTCAAATATTAAATGAAATTCGAAGGTGGTGCTTATAGTTCCACTCCTTCCGGTACCTCCCCCACAAAAGTTCGAAAATATTCGCCAAAATGATACGCGCGATATCTCACAGCAATCGATTTGTTCCAAACTTTGGATCTCTAAATATTGTCGAAGCTTAGTTTATGTTCAAGCTTGGGCCCTATCTGTCCAATCCTTGGGGTACCACCCACACAAATGTTCAATATTTTTGTGTGGTTAAGGGTCTGTTCGAGGATCCTTTAGACATTTTTACCGAAGGGTTTCCTAGTGGCCCTGTTTAAAGCGGTATTATGTTTTTCGTAGGCTAGTATGGTAAAAAGCCCGATCTATCGGTACCACCGCAATTTTTTAGCTTTATCCATATTTTTTTCGGTTCATACGCCCAAAATGTTGGAAAACCCCGTAAATACATGAGTTTTTTTGGGAAAAATGTATTTCAATACACACAGGCTGAGGGTATATCTCTGTCGTAAAATTTATTCCAATATTAGAAGAAATTCGAAGATGGTGCTTATGGGTCCACTCCTTCCGGTACCTCCCTCAAAAGTTCAAAATAGTCGCAAAATTGGTAAGCGCAATATCTCGTAAACGTAGCAACCGATTCTTTGGATCTCGAAATATTTTGTTCAAACTTAGTTTATGTTCAAAAGTGGGCCCTATCTGTCCATTCCTTAGGGTGCCACCCACACAAATCATCAACATTTTTGTTTAACGGAAAGTACTCCTAGTAGCCTTGTTTACAGCCATATGATGTTCTTCTTGGGCAAGTCCACGTTTCCTGATATAATTTTCATATCGAGAGGAATGACTCCCAAAATAAGATACACTTCCAAAATGGTAACTTCAGGTACCTTCCCCGCAAAACTTTTGAGATTTTTTCCTAATCGATATCTTTGTCGGCAAGTTCATACGCTCAAAATTCTAAAGACCCCCGTTAATTGGGAAAAAGTGTTTTCATTCACACAGGCTGAGGGCATACCTCTGTCGGCAAAGCCTGCTGATACTTGTTTACTTGTTTAGGTACTTCTACACCTAAAATTGTGGGCAGGAAAGGAAACTAATTATTACACTATATTTTGCGTAAGGCCCGGCTGAACGAGTTTTTAATTGTTAAAATTTGGGATATATTCTTCCAGATCCACCATCCTATTGTAGCTTTCTTTTGGGTACAGTCACAGGGTGAGGGTATTTAGCTACCGGGAATGAAGGCATATTCTTTTTTTACTTGTTGTTACTTTTTATTTGATAATTATGCAATTTTTTCCATAGATTAATATTGTGCACAATCGTGCCACTTTGTTGACCCAGTTTGTCTGTGTAGAAATTTCCAAAGATTTCATTTGTGTGTTCAGCCATTGTGAATAGAATGAATGGTACGGTACAGGTTACAGTTGGTGATTTATGTATGTATGTTCCCGAATGTGTGTGTACTTTTTTGTTATTGCAGTGATATTGCAGATTGTTGTAAATTTGAATTGTTTCCGCAAACTTCTATTACTTCAAAGCTACTAAGCTAATTTGTTTCGTCGAAAAAAAATTCCAAATAAAAACCCTCTCAATTGTAAACAATGCATGTGTTTTGAATTTTTATACAACAAAACATTTTAAAGATCTCAAATCCTTTATTTAGAATAGTTGATAGATATATTCGAAACCTAAAATTAAACGCCATCTAATCAAATACTCTGCTAATACGTTCTTGTTTCACTTAAATCCAAATTGAAATTGAACACGTTTCGATTTTGAAGCCACACAGCAAACAACTCTGTGCTCTGTCGTAATGGTCAATAAGCCTAATTGCATTTCTATGAGATTTTTGTGTTTCAAGTTTATGGTCGTGCTGCATACTAGTCTGTGTATGTGTGTGTTTCTGTTCGGATTGCAACATGACCACTGAAGTGGTTTTGTATTTTTTTCTCCTATTGGAAATTTTTGTTCACTGCAGTAATTTGGGCTGAAGTTTGTAGATTCCAATGTTTGGCAGGCATTATTGATGTGGTCCCACAACAAATTTCACAAAATTGCTATTTTTTTTTTGTTTTTGAATAGTATTGCTCTCGCTTATGTTTTCGAGTTGTAATTTATGTTTTGTTTGCACAAAAGTCATAACTCGTTATTGACACGTTTGCTTTGATTTCATAATGCTGTGGTTTATGTTGTGAAAAGATCCGGTGATTATTCTTTGGAAAATATTATTTATCAGCATAAAATTCCAAATCGAAGTATCGATGTCCGTCTGCCTGTTGAAATCGAGATACAGCTCAATAAATTTAAAATAGAGATTTATAATTTGATACGGAGGTTTATATTACTCCTAGGTTGTTCGGTGTTAAAAATGGGCAATATCGGTCCACGAATTGATAAAGCCCTCTTAGAACGGTACCTCCCGATTTTCGGTATTCTAATGGTTTGAGCCTCATTATCCCACCGAAATGGCAGAAATCTTGTTTCTGGAGGTTATAAAAAGTTCAGCCAGTGCGGACTTAAGCATAAGCAGGTCACATGTGGATATAACAAAGTATTAACAAACACAACACAACAGATATCCACAGCATATTCCACTCAAACGATCCAATTGCTTAATCAAAGCAAAGGAACGAGGTCCCGATAATATATCAGCGCAGTGCAAACAGCCGCAAAATCAATAGTTGGATACCCAAGGCCTCCACCAAGGAACTCATGGTATGACTAGAAATGTCATACTGCTAACGAAGAGAAAAGGACACGTCTCGGATCGTTTGGATTTCTTTCACAGTGTTGCCCCCGCGACCCTCATTACGGCGGTACAATTTTTTGCGAGGGCAAGAGCATATTTTCTGATGTAATGGAATAAAAGCTCCCGTCGGCACCAAATGACGGGCATTTGGACGAAACTTTGCACATTAAAAAATGTTTGGACAGTTTCACCGAAGATACTCCTGGTAATCCTTTTTGTTAGGTATACACAATTGGAGATGAGGACACAAGAACACTTTTACACTTTCACACTGGTGGTTTATTCACAACTGATGATTATTCTACAATGTGTACAGGTACTTATATGTATACACCTTACAACATATTCAGGTATGTAAATATTTGCATTGGTACATTTCCAATACTCCTCCTCAATGAAAATATTTACATTTCCTTCTTATATATACAGTTGACACACAACTTACATTGACATACAATGTTTTCTTAAATATAGACACACTATAAATTATCTTACATTCTAGTATATACATATTTACATAATTAATTAATTAATTTTATATTATCAACTATTTACATCTCAATTTAAATTATATTTCTATCGCAGCTTATCAAACATTTTCTGGACTAACCATTTTCATCAAAATGCTTCACACTCTTGTGGCCTGTCTGCATTCTTGTTGTATACACGCTTGCTTGATTCTCTGTTGCTTTGACCATTTGCACCTCGGTCTCTACATTGTGCGGCGTAATGTCCTGAACGCCCACGATTGAAGCATTTGAAGTCGCGATGATTTTTCTGCGTACTGGTACCTGTGCCGTTATTTTTGCCCTTGTTGCTTCTTCTTGTTTGTGCCATAAAAATCTGGACGTCGTCGTCTCCTTGTGCTCTGTTGTTGACCTTTCGACGATCACATTCCTCACCCAATTTGATCTTCAGGGTACTTAACTTTGGCACCTCATCCCTCGCTTCTAGTGCAACAACTAGATTGTCGTACGATCTTGGCAGGCTGGCTAGCAATATGATGACATACAGTTCCTCCTGTAGATCTATTCCAGTCTCTGCCAACTTTTCCACTATAGTCACAAACTTGCATATGTACTCCTGTACATCTTCATTTTCTGCAATGCGCATCTGGATCAGTTGCTTGAAGAGGGTCACTTTTCTTACCGGTCCCTTCGGTCTGTGCACATCTCTCAGAGCTTCCCACGTCTCCTTCGCTGTTGTGCAGTTCTTGATGTGAGCAATCTGCACTGGTGTTGCACTCAATATGATGGTTGCTGTAGCCTTCTCATCCTTAGTTTTCCATGCGGCAACTTCGCTGGCATTCTTCTCATTTGGAACAGGCTTCTCCATCTCACCATTAACCACCGACCACAAGTCTTGATGTACCAGGACACTTCTCACTTGTAGACTCCATGAGTCGTAGTTGGTATCATCCAATTTCGCAATGTTGTAGAGCGAATTAATTTCCTCGTTTTTCACTTCACAGCTGCGCACTTTAATTTCTCACAATTACTGCTTGTTGATTTTTCCTTTTCTCACTTTCACTGCTGCTATTTCCTTGTTGTCTCCATTTGTCACTTTATGCACACACACTTTTATTTCTGCCTGGGCCCATAACCTGTTAGGATGCACAATTGGAGATGAGGACACAAGAACACTTTTACACTTTCACACTGGTGGTTTATTCACAACTGATCATTATTCTACAATGTGTACAGGTACTTATATGTATACACCTTACAACATATTCAGGTATGAAATATTTGCATTGGTACATTTCCAATACTTTTTTATAGAGACAAAAAACCTTCTTATAGAATACCACGCGGCCTTCTTATAGGAGACGAATAGGTATTGTTTAGAAGACCAAAAGTACTTTTGTAGTGGACCAAAAGCATTCTTGTAGAAGACAAAATGATATTCTTAAAGAAGGCCAAACGATTTTTTATAGAATACCAAAATGCCTTCTTATAGTAAAGGCCTTCTTATAGACCAAAATGTCTTCTTTTAGAAGATCAAAAGAACTTCTGTAGAAGACGAAAACGCCATCTTTTAGAAGACCAAAGTGCCATCATGTAGAAGACGAAAAGCTCTTTTATTATATAAGACCTAATGGTCTTCTTATAGAAGACCAAAAGTTCTTCTTATAGAAAACCAAAAGGTCTTCTTATAGAAAACCAAAAGGTCTTCTTATGAAAGACCAAAAATGTCTACCTATAGAAAAAGATCCGAACTGTAGAAAGTCTTTGGGATGTCACTGGGATGAAACCGGAGGACAGATGTTTTAGCCTTCGACCAACTACTAATCCGTTATTTATATTATGGCAGCCATAATACATTGAGTCACTTTTATGTCTTTTTCAATCCACTGCATTTCCTGTACGGCTAACAGTGGTTCAGAATCGTTTTTTTTCCTGGTCAAAACTTTGTAACTTTTGAACGGATAGAAATATTTTCATAATTGTTTTTGTTCGGCCGATAACACCTTCAGCTTTCCAATGCATTAAAAAGGATAAAATTCGGTGTAGTGTTTGCAGAGTCAAGGTCAAAGTTAAAATTTTGTGTTTTTGCATAGTCTCATCAAAATATCAGTGTTTCTGAGTTATTTAAATATTCCTATCTATCAAACAAAGTCAAACACCAAGAACAAACCATAAAAATACAAAAAAATTAAAAAAAATGTTTTACATAAGGCAAAAAAAAATCGTAAACAATTATATATAATTTTTTCAAAAATTAAAAAAAATTCTCTTTGGGTTAAAAAAAAAACTCATATAAAAACTCATAAATGTAAAACAAGTAAAAAATTTTAGCTAAAATAAAAAAACGAAAATCGGGAGGCACCGTTATATGGGGGCTCTACCAAACATGTACCTATGTGGACAGGTTTTCGAATTACAGATAGTTCGGTCAAAAATACCGAAAATGGGGAGGCACCGTTATATGGGGCTATACCAAAACATGGACCTATGCTGACAGTTTTTAGTGGAGATGTTTTGCGATTACTAGGAACCTCAAATGTTCAATTGCAGGTAGTTTGGTCAAAAATGTAGTTAAAATTCACAAAATACCGAAAATCGGAAGGTACCGTTATATGGAGGCTATACTAAAACATGGACCTATGTTGACAGTTTTAGGTGGAGATGGTTTGTGATTACTAGGAGCCTCAACTGTAAAATTACAGGTAGTTCGGTAAACAATTTTAGCTAAAATCTTCAAAATAATGAAAATCGGTATGTTCCGTTATATGAGGGCTATGCCATAAAGGGGTCCGATATAGCCCATCTTCGAACTTGACCTGCCTATAGAAAAAATACATCCGGGTGCAAAAATAAAGCGCTCTAGCTCAGTTATTGCGAACGCTACAGTGATTACGAAGACGGACATGACTACATCGTCTTAGAATTTTATCCTGATCAAGAATATATATACCTTATATGGTCGCAAATGATTAGTTCGATGTGTTACAAACAGAAAAACAAACTCAATATACCCTCCATACTATGGTGGAGGGTATAAAAATTTCAAATGGGAAAACGGTATGGGTAAGGGAAATCATACAATCATACAAGTGGAAAAAGCGTTAAGTTCGGTGGGGCCGAACTTTTTATACCCTCCATCACAAATTTCAGCCATTTCGGTGGATTAATGTGCCCGCAACCTTCAAAATACCGAAAATCGGAAGTTACCGTTCTATGGGGGCTATATGATGGCGAGGACCTATACCTACAAATTTCTGGGGGGGGAAGTTTTATATCCCTAACGAAGCCTAAATACCAAATTTCAGCCATATCGGTGTGATAATGAGGCCAAAACCTTCAAAATACCGAAAATCGAAAGATATCGTCCTATGGGGGCTATATCAAAACGTGGACCTATATAAGCCTTTTATGGTAGAAATGTTTCTTAGCTTCTGGAAACACAAAATACAAAGTTGCAACCGATTCTGTTGTCAAATGGGACTAATACATTCAAAATATATTAAAATGACGCGTACTTTATATGGGGCGTTATATGGGGGCTATACCAAAACCAACTATATAACTATACCTATATAAACCAACTTTGGTAGGAATGTTTTTTGGCCTCTGGAGACACAAAATACCAAATTACAACCAATTCGGTGGTAAAATGGGACAAATATCTTAAAAATTCCTTAAAACGACGAGGGTATAAAAACAAGTAAAAAAGTATCAGTCGGCTTTGCCGACAGATATGCTGAGATATGCGGAGTGAATCACTTTTTTCCCAAAAAAATTTGGATTGTATTAAAGCTCACAAATTTGCGGGGTATATCGATCGAAAACATAATATCGCTGTAAACAGGACCACTAAGACACCCTTCGGCAAAATCTCCAAAGGATTCTCGAACAGATCCTTAACAACACAAAAATGTTGAACATTTGAGTGGGTGGTACCCCAAGGATTGGACCGATTGGGCCCACATTTTAACATAAACTAAGTTTGGACAAAATATTTATAGATCCAAAGTGTGGACCAAATCGCTTGCTGCGTTTATAATATATCGCGCGTACCATTTTAGAAAATATTTTCTAAATTTTGTGAAGTATGGACTTGCCGCTGAAAAACTTTTACTGTCGTAATTGAGGCAGCGAAAGCAAGTTGCTTCAACAAAAATCAAATTGATTCGAGGGCAGGTCTTAAAAGGAACTTATCCGAAATTTTGTGTGAGTGGTAACCGAAGGAGTGGACAAAAAAAGTCCATAATCGAACCTGATCTATATCTGGTACATATATTAGGATGTGCAAAGTATGGACCAAATAGGTCACTCCCTTCAAGAGTTATCGTGCGCACAATGTTTCCCAACATTTTTGAACTTTTGTGGGGGAAGTACCTAAAGGGGTGGACCGATATAGCTTATCATCGAACTTAAATTAATTTTGGACAAAATACTACGAAGGCCAAATTTTGCACCGAATCGGCAGATCCGTTCGAGGGTTATCTTGCGCTCCAACCACTACACACGGTGTCATATGGGTTTTTGCACCATTAAGGCTATTTTCTCAGGAAGTATAGACTTGCCCCTGATGAAATTGGTACCGTCATATGGAGGGCAGTGAAGGCAAGTTCTTGCAACAAAAAATCAAAGCGATTCGAGAGCAGGTCCTAAACAGAACTTTTTCGAAATTTTGTGTGGGAGGTACCCGAAGGAGTGGACCGATTGGACCATATTGGAACCTCATATAAGTCTGGTAGAAATTTCGCGATGTGTAAAGTTTGGATCAAGTCGGTTTCTCCCTTCAAGAGTTATGGTGCTCACAAATTTTCCGAACATTTTCGAACTTCTGTGGCGGAGGCACGAATCGGTTGATCCATTCGAGAGTTATCGTGCGCTTCAGGCAGACAGACGGTCGGACATGGCTAAATCAACTCCAAATTTTCTGAAACTAATTTCGTCCAAACAAACGTGGGATCTAAAACCGTTATTTCGATGAGGCACAATTTGTCCGTATGAAAGTCTATATACCCTCGTCAGCATAAATGCCGAGGGTATAAAAATCATGAAAAATTTCATTTTCCCTGCTCAATAAGTGGACATAACCCCTTAACACAACATCTATTATAGTTCCTCAGAATTAACTATTTCCTTCTCCAGAAATTTGCAAAAATGACGTATTTTCCAAAATTGTGAAAAAATTGTCGACTTTAGGAGCACGCCACGCCCACAACTTCCAACATTTTGACCTAATTTTTGGTTTCCTTAGTTTCAATGTGTTTACTATCGTATCGCATACAGAAATTTACAATCGGTGACGAGAAAAATTGTCATACGATGATGTTTTTATAGCGGTGGCTTACTAATCCGATGCCCAATCCAACTTTTCATTGTTTTTATGGTGACACATCTTAGCTCAAAAGGAGGTCAGTTTCCACGAAAGATCAGGACAGTTTCTTGGTATATTACATAACCTATTTCACCGCCGCTGCTTGTAGGGATTTATAAACTAAACAACGCCGTTTATTTCTATTTCTTTCTCCAAATAAGTTCTCTTTCATAAAACACTTATAGAAATTACTTCATAAATTCACATCTACCTTTGCCAACAACAATAACAATGTTGTTTTTCATTCATGCTATTCATTCCAGTTAAGCTTACCTCTAAAGCTCCTAACATATTAAACTCTCGCTAACCATACCTTTCTTGGAATAATAAATAGTCAGAATATCAATCTTGTTGGACAAAGCTTTCCACTTAATTGTTTTGTATGGTGGTACGGCACACGGCCACGCGTTCTTTATCACTTTAGCAACTTAAATAATGTGTTTGTGCTGTTGTTGTTGTGGGCACAGTCAGTCATTTTAGCTATTGTTTTTATGTTGTTATCCTTGTTATTTGTTCATTTTTAGGATTTTCATGCCATGTTCGTGTTACCACCAAGGTGTGTGTGTGTAGATGTGATTGTGTGTGTGTCATTTTTTTGCACATGACTGGCGTGCATGCATGTTGCACGTAAGAATGAATTCCGGCGGGTACGGAACTATAGAACACCTGCTCTTCAGCCAACGTTTAAAAAGGGGTTTACGCTAAGAACCAAAATGTCTTGCCAACGACAGTAAAAATGGTGGCAGCAATAAAAACCCACTAAATGGTGTGACGGTGATGGGGAATTTTGAGGCGTTTTAGAGGGCCTTGTTATATTGTTAAATATTAAAAACAGATTTGTTGAATTTTTTTTTTTTTTTGCTTTCTAATATTCTAATAAATTTGTGTTTTTTTATTTAATCAAAGAGATGACATTACACGTCAATTGATTAAATATTTTAAGGTAATTGATGACATATGTATTTAAAATGTTTTGGAAATTTCCAAAAATGTTAAGAAAAATTTACAGTCTTACTTTCAAGTATAAGTAGCATAGAAAATTGGGTAAATTTTGGCGATCAAAGATTCATGCATACATAACAGGTAACAGTCTTGACCGGCTTTAACAGGACTTTTCTTGGCCCCACTTTAATCTCAAATGGCCACTGGCATCCCCGTGTTGTTATCTGGCGAACTACTCAAAGAGGCCCCCATTCATAACAATTTCTGCAAAACAATCCTTGCCCTTCAAGAGTTATCGTGCGCACAATGTTTCCCAACATTTTTGAACTTTTGTGGGGGAAGTACCTAAAGGAGTGGACCGATATAGCTTATCATCGAACTTAAATTAAGTTTGGACAAAATACTACGAAGGCCAAATTTTGCACCGAGTCGGCAGATCCGTTCGAGAGTTATCTTGCGCTCCAACCACTACACACGGTGTCAGGACTTAACAGGACTTTTCTTGGCCCCACTTTAATCTCAAATGGCCACTGGCATCCCCGTGTTGTCATCTGGAGAACTACTCAAAGAGGCCCCCATTCATAACAATTTCTGCAAAACATTCCTTGCCTAAAAACCACAATTTACCGCAGTGCAGTACACAACCGAAAGCAAGGCCACACGACAGCTTTAAACCCAACCCTAACATGGTTAAAATGCTCGAGTTAGGTTTGGAACAGCTGTTTATTATTTTTGTTTTTATTTTGGCGTTTATATATTTTTTATTGTTTTCAACTTAAATCCCAGATAAGCCCTTGATTTTTGTAGTTGTTGCTGGCTGTTTTGCTGTAAGTGTTTACATTAGCAGGAAGATGACAAAGAATGAATTCAGCTGTTAACTAATTATTTTTAAAACCACTAAAGAGATTATTTACGTTTTTTCTTTTTGGTTTCTTAGCGTATTTAAGTTAATTGGTGTGAAGTGCCAAGAGGAGGGGACATTTGTGGACAAAGTTAACATTCTTTTAACACTTTGGATAAAATTTGGAAAAAATATCCTTGTTGATAGCGTTTTCATAATTAGATAAATGATAATGATGTGCAAATTAGAAAGAAGGGAAAATTTAGGAATGTAACAGGGGTTGTGTGACATGACTTACGGGCAATGGATAAGAATAGTAACAAAATGTTCTACAGTGGAAATGAAATTGATTAGCCAAGGCGGATACGGGCCGAACTTTTTATATCCTCCACCATAAAATAAATGTTAGTTATATGGTGGCTTATCAAAGTGTGGACATATGTTGAAAATTTTTGTGTCAACTGGGAACTTCAAATATCAAATTACAGATGTTTCGGTCAGATAAATCGGGATATACCGTAATATAAGGACTATACCAAAACATGACAATTTTTGGTGGAGATGTTATGTGACCCCTGGGAACCTCAAATATCAAATGACAGATACTTCATTCAAAATGTTGTAAAAATTCTCAAAAAAAAGATCTTCTTATAGAAGAAATCCAAATTATTTTCTTATAGAATAGCCCTTAGCTTTTATCCGAATTGCGGCAAGTCTTTCGTCGACTTGGATAAAACGGGAGGACAGATGTTTTAACCTCCGATTCATTAAGAACCGTAACCAAAGTTTTGCTTTATATTATGACAGCCATAATACGGTGAGTACGATGAAAGGATGTTAAAGGTAGTTCCTAGGTAACACCACAGGGAGGTCAGTTTCCACTTGTATGTATAGTCTTAAATTGGATAACCGTACAATTGAGTCGGAGCTAATCAAAATCATATCAAATATTTTAACAAAACAAAATATACATTTTCATACCCTCCACCATAAAATGGAGACCCTATAATATTGGAGACCATATCGACACTTCCAAATAATAGTATGCTAAGTCTAAAAAGTGAGTTTTGCAGGAGAAGCTCTCAAAGTGTGGACATTTTTTTGAACTTCAGTACTATGCTAAGTCAATATTTGTTTATAACTTCTGTTCGGATTGACCGATCATTACCAAAATTTGACAGAATTTAAGTTAAAGGACCTTCGACACCTCCAAATAATAGTTTGCTAATTCTGAACAGTGAGTTTTGCAGGACAAGCTCTAAAAGTTTGGAAATTTCTTTGACCTTCAGTACTATGCTAAGTAAATATTTGTTTATAACTGCTGTTCGGATTGTCCGATTATTACCAAAATTTGACAGAATTTAAGTTAAAGGACGTTAAATATAAAAATTAAAAGAACTTGAAAACATGCTAAGTCGACTTAGCATACTATTGTTTGGAGGCGTCGATATAAAGTATGTATTCTTGATCAGGGTAAAATTCTAAGTCGATATAACCATGTCCGTCCGTCCGTCTGTTGAAATAAAGATACAGCTCGCAATTTTTAAGATAGAGATTTGTAATTTGGTATAGAAGTTTCTGTTAGTCTTCCAGGGTGTTATAAACTATTTCTAACAAGTAAGAAAAGCGTTATGTTCGGCCGGGCCGAACTTTTTATACCCTTCACCACGAACTGTATTGAAGTGAATAGGAACAATTAGTTTTATTTCGTTTATGAAAGTACTAAACTCTTCCTTTTATTGCAGGAGTAGTACGTATATCTCAACTGATAATACTCCCTTATATGGGGCGACATTTTTCTCCGCCAAAGTTTGAATCCAGACCATCACAAATTAGATTTACAATATTTATAACAGCGTCTTGGGTTCCACTACGTTTTTTAAACCCAAATTGCAAAGGGTACATCAGTCCTGTATCTTCAAGAAATGTTGTTAGTTGTCGATGTATAATTTTTTCATACAATTTATCAATTAGTGGCAACAATGCTATCGGTCTAAAATCGCTTGTTTCACATGCATTTGCAGTCTTGGGTATAGGAACTACTTTTGCAGTTTTTAGCAACTGTGGATAAATTGACGAATCTATCATTCTGTTGAATATGTATGTAAGTGGTTCGCTAACATGATCTTTAGTTGCAATTATTATTTTGCCTGAGATTTTATCATAGCCAGGGCTTTTAGAAACGTCGAGATTTGTGATTAACTCGGAAAGATCAGTTGAGTTTATAGCCTGGAAAAAAAAATCTTGACTCAAATGGCTTCAAGCTGTTGAATTTCTTGAAATGATCGCTTTCATCATAAGCTATTTTACTTTTTAAAACATTAGGGATACTTAAAAAGTATTCATTAAAGATGTTGCATTTGACGATGTCATTTCTGATTATCTCACCCATTGCATTCCTTAAATGGATTGTTCTTTTCTCCTTCCTTCCCAAACAATCGTTCAAAAATTGCCAACATTTCCTCGGGTTTTGATTCAATGTCTCCATAATTTTTGCTGTATAAGAATTCAAACTCAACTGACTGGCAATTTTAATTATGCGGCTTATGTTTTCAGAGGATATTCATATCGTTCATCTTTCCCATACTTTCTTCTTTTTGCCAATAGTTTTGTTTTCAGCTTCCTTAATGATACCAACTTCTCATTTTCCCAATGTGTCAGTAATGTTTTTGATAATACGTTTACTTCCTTAATGGTCGTATTGTCATCAATAATTTCGGTAATCATGGATGTAATGGTCTCCATATCAGCTGAGGGATTTCCAGATAGATTGACATTTGCATACATTGTTCTCTACCATCCTCACAATATTATTGTAATTGTATTGCTTAATGATCTTTCTAGTTTCATGTTTTGTTTGAAAATTACTTTTTAACCGACACCATATAAAATTATGGTCGGATAATTCACATTCGATTGAGTTTACATGTATCATGTTTACCTGATTACTGTATACGTGATCTATGGATTTTTTACTTTCTGGCCGAGAGACTAATTTGTGACATGATTCATAATCCACAGACGATAGAACGGAAAACAAGTCGGATGATCCGCATGGATTTAATTGGTCTATGTTAGAGTCGCCAACAACAACTGATGCTGTCCGACATGCACCACACAAGTCATTTTCTAAGTACGAAAGAAAAATATTTAAGTGACACCTTTGGGACCGATAAAACGTGGTTATTTTTAATGGTACACCCTTTATTAGAAAACGTTATAAACAATCTTTTATTTATTATTAAAAAAATACACTTTACACAACACTGTATTGAGCATTATTATGATGATGAATAGTTGGCAGCGGCTTTGGCACAGTAGCGGTCCGATCAATGTTAACGGGAGAATAGTTGGCAGCGGCTTTGGCACGGCAGCGTCCCGATGAATACTGACGATAGAATTGTTGGTAACCTTTTTGGCACAGCAGAAGCCAAAGAACGTTGACACGGAACTACAGTTGTATATACGTCGGAAGCCAAGGGCACGGCAATCCCCCACTTGACTGTAAACACACACACTACACAAATAGGTCTAAAGCCAGGGGCACGGCAATCCCCCACCTGACTCTAAACGCACACACACGTTCCACAAATATGTCTGAAGCCAAGGGCACGGCAATCCCCCACTTGACTTCGAACACCCACACACACAGATGTCTAAAGCCAGGGGCACGGCAATCCCCCTCCTGACTCTAAACACACACGTTCCACAAATATGTCTAAAGCCAGGGGCACGGCAATCCCCCTCCTGACTCTAAACACACACTCAGACGTTCACAAATATGTCTGGGGCCAAGGGCACGGTAATCCCCCACTTGACTCCAAACACTCCACAAATAATATGTCTAAAGCCAAGGGCACGTTATAAACCCCACTTGACTCTAAACAACAACACTACACAATATGCCTAAAGCCAAGGGCACGTTGTAAACCCCACTTGACTCTAAACAACAACACTACTATTTTCTGTTTAGCCGAGGGCAACGTTATAAACCCCACTCAACTCCACAGAACTACTAACAAACTACATCTACAATTTGCCAAGGGAACGTTGTAAACCCCACTTAGCACACCAGCCATCAACAGACGACTGCCTCGATTGTCCGTTTGCGACCTCCTTTTATACCCGTTGGTGGTCTGGTCATCACACCACACAGCTAACGCAGCTGATGTTGTTTGTGTTCGTTGTTGTGTTCGCCCAGCTGATAGTTTTGTTTTAGTTTAACTATTGGCCGCCAGGGTTACCGATGGTTGGTTTTTTCGGGTGATTACTTTCTTTACCACTTGGGCACCAATTTGGCCGTTAATTTAAATTATGTACATAAGTCGATTTATTTAATGTAAATAAGAAATAAATCGTACACTTCTGTAATAAAAAACGAGGCTACGACTTTTGATCGTTACAATATAAAGTTTTACAAAATTATTAGCTCAGTATAAAAAAAAAAAACATATTTAAATACGATGAGCATCTGGGGATACAAACGCGGTTTGACCATTCTCATTGTCATCACTGTCATCTTCTGAAACTGGCACAATTATCTTCGATCTTCTTCCATTGAAGCTACTTGTTGTTGCTCTAAGTAATAGTTTTGGCTTGGCTTTGAAACTTTCTTTTACATATATGTTGCTACCATTTGTATATACATGATTGTAACCAACAGTTTTTAATGAAAGTTCAAGGAACTCTCTGCTTAGTAAATCATTGACATAAACAAACTTTGTATCGTCTTTTACTCTAAGTTTAGCTTTAGCATCCATAAGTTTATTTTTTGTCGATTTGGAGTTAAACTTTACAATAATTGATTGAAATTTATTACTTGCGTTTTTCTTCCTCAAAAAGTAAGCATCTTCAATATTTTCTTCACTGATCATAACGCCAATAGTTTCGGACAGTTCAATTACCGTTTGAGTAGCACTTTTATTTTCCTGAACTCTTACACCATTGATTACGCAATCGTTCTTTACGCGCTGGTCATTTAATACTTTTACAGATTCCCTTAAATATTGTAGTTCAGTTTTTAATTTTACATTTTCTTTTTCTACATGTTCGATTCGCTTTTTAGATATATTTATAGCCTTCATTAGATCTTCGAATTTGGAAGACATAAATTTAACAGATTGTGCGAGGCGATCTATATTATTAAGTTTTTCTTCCATTCGACGCAGTTGTCATTGAATACTAGATCCGTTATTTTCGCTAGTTCTACGATCAGTAGTTGACGGCATTATTTAAATTGTAATGTAAATAGTTTATTGTATCTTCAAACTGTTATACTGTATAAACTGATACTTGATTAAATGCTGATTATTGCATACTTTTAGGAGCACGAAATTCACAGCGGGAATGTTTTTAAATTTATTTTTATTGCATATTTTAGGGATAAATACAATTAAAAGCTTTTTATTTAACATTTAATTAACATTTTTAAAATAAATCACTTTTTAGAACACTCTCATCTATTCGATTTGACATTTATGCCAAGTATTCTCTCGACTCTCTCAGCTCTTTGGTTTGTTTACTTTTGTTTTATTTATGCATTAATACATTTTTGGAATCACAAAAACTTATTTTGCACACAACAATCGTTTTAAGATCTGAAACGTATATGTAATTCTATAAATCTCCACTGCGTTCTTTAAATAAATCCTTTTTCACAATACCGAAGCTTAAATCAGCTTAAAACTGTCCAAAAAAGAATTTCAATCACAGCTCAATTTAAACACGTCCGTCCTGTTTCAATTGCTCGAGAGCGTTATATGGGGGCGGTTTATGGGGGCTATACCAAAACGTGGACCTATGGAAACGCAAAATGCAAAGTTACAACCGATTCTGTGGTCAAATGGGACTAATACATTCATAATATCTTAAAATGACGCGTACTATATATGGGGTCTTCTGTGGGAGCTATACCAAAACGTGGACTTATATAAAAAAAAATTTGGTAGAAATATTTTTTAGCCTCTGGAGACACAAAATAACAAATTACAACCAATTCGATGGTTAAATGGGACTAATATCCTAAAATTTCCTTAAAACGACGACGCGCCACTCGTCACTTTGTATGGGGGCTATACGAAAACGTGGACCTACATTGCCCGCTTTCAACACCAAAAGTCCTACGTATATAAAAGATTTTACCAAAATGTCATCCACCTACTTCAATCCATTCGGAAGCTAGAGTGATTTCCACAGACGGACAGACGGACGGACGGACATGGGTATATCGATGTAGAATTACACGCTGATCAAGAATATATATAGTTTGTGGGGTCTACAATGATTACTTTGAGTAGTTACAAACGGAATGACAAACTTAATATACCCCCCATCCTATGGTGGAGGGTATAAAAAGAATTATTAGTATATGTCCACGTCTTCCTTTATCCCCCATAGAAGCATATTTCTTTATGTTTGGTATTTTTAGGTTTTAGGCCCATTATCTTACCGAAATATCGGAAATTTGGTAATTAGTCTTCTTTGAGTCTAAAAACTTTCCGCAGGAATTTGTCGGTATAGATCGACGAAATTTGCTAAATTTTGGTAATTAGTCTTCTTCATAAACGAAAAGAAACTAATTGTTCCATTTTACTTCAATATACATACATAACTCGTGGTGGAGGGTATAACAAGTTCGGCACGCCAAACATAAAGCCGTTCTTACTTAGTTGTTCCTCTAAAAAACATGTGTCCTATAAGCCGAACTAAAACACGTTAAAAAAGCGTTTTTATACCCTCCACCATAAAATATATGTTAGCTATATGGGGGCTATATCAATGTGTGGACTTATGTTGACAATTTTTGGTGGAGAAGTTTTGTGACCACTGGGAACTTCAAATGTTGAAATACAGTTACCTCGGTCAACAAATGTGGGAACTTCAAATGTTGAAATACAGTTACCTCGGTCAACAAATGTAGCCTCAAATCGGGATATACCGTAATATAGGGGCTATACCAACACATGGACTTATGTGTGTTGACAATTTTTTGGTGGAAAGTTGTGTGACCACTGTGAACCTCAAATGTCAAATGACAGGTAGTTCGTTTAAACTGTAGTCAAAATTCTCAGAATACCGCAAATCGGGAGGTACCGTTATACGAGGGCAAAACCAAAACATGGACCTAGATTGATAATTTTTGGTGGAGAAATCTTGTAGACACTAGGAATTTCAAATGCCAGATAACAGGTTAGTTCGGTAAAAAAGTAGTTCAAATTCTGAAAATACCTAAAATCGGCAGGTACCGTTATATGGGGGCAATTACCAAAACATGAAACAATGTGAGGTGCGGTGACCGCTAGGAATCTAAAATGTCAAATTACAGCTCGTTCGGTTAATTTTTTTTTTGCTAAAATCCTCACATTATTGAAAATCGGGAGGTTCCGTTATATGGGGGATATACCAAAACATGGACCTATGTTGACAATTTTTGGTAGAATAGTTTTGTGGGCATAAGGGCACCTGGCTGTCTCCAGATCAAAGAACAAGTAATCAAATTGATCATGTTGTGATAGATGGAAGACATTCATCGAGCGTGTTGGATGTACGATCGTCTCGAGGAGCAAACGTAGATTCGGACCACTACCTTGTTCCGGAAAAGGTATCTACCCGTCTGAACGTTGCAAATAAAGCACGAACAGATACAACGCGGAAGTTGGACATCGGTAAGCTGCAAACGCAACATATAGGTGTATTCATCAACTAGTTAGCACAATCTGGCAGGAAGAACGCGTACCCGACGATTGGAACGTGAGCATCCTATGTCCAGTCCACAAGGAGGTAGATAAGACTGTATGCTCCAATTACAGGGTCATAAGTCTGCTCCCTATTGCATATAAGATAGGTAAATATTATAGAGATGGAGATGTTAAATATTATAGCTACAAATTTCTTTTCTTCAGAGACTCATAGTGAAACTTGATTTGGAACATTTCTTCTTTTGATACAATCACCAAAAAGTGAAGTATTTAAGGAGATTTTGACTCACTATGGAATAAATTTTTATTAAGAATCTAAAAGTTTAATAAATAATTTCCAATTTTTTAACGTCATTTTCTTATCAAAGTATTTTACTTAGATATCTAGTTTGTTCTGGGACTTACAGTAAAATTTTGTTTAGAATATTTCTTCTTCTTTCTTTTGTCTAAAACTAAATTGCATGTTTCTTTCATGCTTCAATTCGAAAAAACAGCGAAACAAATTTATACAAAAAATATTTGGTTGTTTTGTTGGCAAACTTGATGTATATATTTTCTTGATATATATTGCAAATACATATTTCATTTATTAGGCGACTTATATTGAAATTTAATGGAGAATATTTTTGTCTTTGACGTCTCCTATCTAGAATGAAATTTTAGCTCTGTTCCTTAACGTGCAAGAATCTTCAAGTTTTACCACTATTTACTCGAAAGGCGTTCCTTTACTTTAGACACCGTACAATTCATAGGGGAGCAGTTTACAACTTTTGCCAGTTTTACTGTTTTCAAAACTCAGATGAAGTACAACATTAACCCTAAAACGTGATTTTATTTTTGGCAGATTCCATGCATTTAGGTACGATTTAGAGTTTTGGTGTATTCGGGGACCTATAGTAACTTTTTATGACAAATAATTTTGTAGAATATTTTGATTTGATACGATCACATTTTAAAGGAGTTTTTAAACGTTTTTGAAAAAAAGGGACGAAAGAGACCCCTTTAGTGACTCGCATGGGGGTTAATTTTTTTCATAAAAAGATACGCCGCATTGTTGTCAGTAATATTACCAAATACACTTTTTACCTAAAATGCAAGGATTCCAAGGAATCTGATGTCGAATATTTCAAAACCTGTAGAAATTGGCGGAACTTGTCATGTCTACTTAGGTTACTTCCCGATGTAAACTTTCAAAACGCCGATACACCTGTCTTCTTTTTTCGGTACACTTTCATAATCTTTTAAAAAAGTTAAATTTTGTTGTACAGTGATATCGTAATTGATACGAATCCTTTACGTTTGCTTATTATAACAGATTTTATGGCATTTTTACATAAAAAACTATAACACTTAAAACAGATTTGTACATTTTGCTAACAGTATTAAATACTAGCGACGATTTATGCAGGCGTAGAACACACATGCACCCACCCACACTCTTATAAAGTGTTTGCAAACAATAACCAGAGCATTTTTGAAAAATAGTTTGTCAGAGCATGTGTCATATTTTTGATTAAATTTAAACTTTTTTTCGCAATTCACATAAAACAAAGGATAGTCACAAGCGTTTTTAGTTGAAATGAAACAAAACCAACAAAGACAGATGTGAACGTATGTACATACATATGTGTTTAAGTCAGTTTAATTAAATATTTTATTTAAAACAACATTTTTTCTTGCATCACAAACAACAGTTTTTTTGTGTGTGTGTGAAAAAAAAGAAATTAAAAATTTTAATTTTTTTCAAAATTGAATTCAATGTGTCTGTAGCATAAATACAGCATCAATATTTTTTAAATATTTTTAAATTGATTACAACTATTTCCATGGAAACTTAAAGCTCACATATATTTTCGTTGTATGTATATATATGTTCATATGTATGTATGTAGGTTTCATCTATTATATTGTTTGTCAATAAATTGATTTCATTTTCCTGGTTCAAAAATAATTTCCTGAATTTTTCGTTTTAAAATTTTTTTTAGCATCCTCTTAAATACTCTGCCCTACTGAAATCCTATCTTTCTCATATTAAGCGTTTTGTTTACTCTTATTACTATTGCAATTCTCCTGTTTATCTTTGGCCTGGAAATTTCATTTCGATTTTACACGATTTTGTGTCATAAGGATTTCGTGCAAGCTGCGTTGTGGACTACAAAAGCTTGCTTCAAGCATTGCATGCTCCAATTTTAATTTCAGTTTGCATCTCTCACATATCCAATCAGACGTTCTTTATGCTTGTTGTTTGATGATGATGATGATGCTGTTGCTGCTGTGCATCCTCGAAATGCACAGACAGACACATTTAGCTGTTATTATTGAAATGAAGGAACGACACAATGATTATACTTTACAGAATAGTAATGAAAAGCACAAGAAATGAAGCACGAGATGAAGAAGAAGATGAAGCTGAAAACATGCACACAAACACAGACACCAAAAGCGAGGGGAGAAAAACACACGAATGAAAGAACTACTAAACGACCCATTGAAATTTGGTATTCATTGATACTCCTCGCATAAACTCAATCAGTCATTATTGGATGTCATTTTGCCCGTTCATTCCCGTCATATGTACATATCTGTGCATATGTTAATGTTAGAGTGGGTCGAAGTTGGAAATTATGAATTATTGTGATTATGCCCTTAGTGATTACAAGAAGGGAAACATATTGCCAATTTATGTAAAAAAAAAACCAGTAAGAGAGAGCATAGTCGAATGGGGCCGACCATGTGATACCCTACATCGCTACCTCTGTGCACTAGATTTCCAGGAAATTTCATTTATATGATTGCTACATACATATTTAGCCTTCAAGTTATACATACATAAGATAGGTTAGATTAAAGGACGCGCGGCTATCATAATAGACAACCGCTCCACTCGGAAACCTTATGGACCATTGTTGTTGTGTTCATCCTGGTTGTGTGTTGAAAAAGAAAAAATTTCGGTAAAGATAGTAGTGGACAGACAGATTTTATATAAATGTTAGTAATTAGATTAGAGCTGTTAAGGTATATAGGTCTACGTAGAGTGGAGATTTGCCATGTTTCCTTCCCGTTGGAGCCAGCCTAAGCCTTTGACGAGGAAGAGCAGACTTGTCGGTTCGATTTTGCAGACGGCTGTTAGAGATTGGATCATGTGTTCATTCGTGGTACGCAATCTTCTAGACATAAGCATTGAACTGCGACATAATAGGTGCTCGATTGTCTCTATCTCTTCTTCATTTTCACACAGCCTGCAATAAATACATGAGTTGATATACACGATAACATAACAGTGATATGGCACATACAAGCTGTGTTCCTTTACTTACCTGAGGTTACCATTTTTACAATTTGTTACCATTTTTAACCTGCAAAGCGTTCCTTAACCCCGAAAAGTGGCAAAACTGGAAGCAATTTTTAAGAAAGTGAGAGAGGAGAGAGAGCGAAAATGGCTTTCTCTTCTACCACAGGCTACCAGACAAATTTCTGCAGGTAAAAAATGGCAGAATTGATTTTTCGACATTTGTTTGACGATTATTTCACAATGAAGAAGAAAATGGACGAAAAACAGAAGAAAAAGTCGAACACTGACAAAACTAAATAAAAAACTGTGAAATAAAAGACGAAAATTTATTTTTGTACGTTTCTTTTTGACATTGCTGCCAGATCTACCATTTTTGCATCCCTTTACTTTTCTGGTAAAAATGTTCATGAGAGAGCAGTTTTGAGCAATTTTGACACTTTTCTCTTTTACCACTCTTACCATTAAAAAAGTAAAGGAACAAAGCTACAGTTAGTCAACTTAATTATTGCAAAACCAAAATTATTACAAAATTGTAAATAAATGTTTTTTAATATAATAAGATAAAAAAAGTATCTAAATTTCACTAAAAATTTTCTTAAATTTAACAAACATGAGAATAACTCATTATTTGTACTGTCAACTAAAGAATTGCAAAATTCACAACTTTTCAAAATTTCGCGATATTTTTCGAAAAGTTGATCTTTTGACATTCTTCTTTCTCATCAGAAAATATAACGCCATCCCAATACTAAAGATAGCGTGTCTGCAACACTACTCCAAAATCGTTTTTAATTAGAAAAAGCAATTTTCTGGTGCTGCTTTGGGGTCTTTAGTCAATTTCATTAATCATTGTCCTGTCAATTCGACAATTTTTGCAAATGAAAAAGGAAAGAAGAAAAGTTCGATGACACAGAAGCCGCTCCACAGCCGATATGTCTGACCACCTGACCAAAATTTTTAAAGTTCATGTTAGCGAAAATGTCTTATTTAGCAATGATGTGAACCTTATTTTAGACATATATTACCGATGAAAAAATTTGCATTACTATTTTGTAATTAAAATGACGTAAGACTTTTTGGCCAATTTACCTTTGTTTTCAGAACTTTTTGGAAAATATAATAATATGTTCAAAACAATAGATATATTAATAATCGCATATATTTTTGGGTGTATCATATATCAAATAACTCACAACTACAGTGAATGTTGCGATGTCAGAATATGCTCAATTTTTCAATTGGTGTCAGGTGTCCAATCGTTGTTATTGTCATAAAGAAATTGTAGTTATTTCCCTAAAAATATGTTGGTGTCCAATCGTAGATCTTATCACAAAGAATTTCTGAAGGCCGATAGTGGTTTTCTTGATAGAGAAATAATGCTGTGCAATATTGAGTCAATTAGTCAATAGACTAATTTCGGCGTCCAATCGTCGGACTTCTCTTATAGAAATTCTGGTTTCCTATCGTGGATCTTCTCATAAATTGATCAGGAAATAGGAAAACTCTGGCAACCAGTCTTGAATTCTTTTAAAATGAAATTCTGGAGCCCAATCCAAGTTCTAAACATGTATACATTCTTTTAACAAAAATCCACAAACACAATTTTTTCCAATCTACATTTTTTATACTCTCAACCTTTAGTCCTCATCGAAATAATGGTTTAAGGACCAAAGTGTTTTTGGAAGAAATCTATTTCAGAAAATTTGGAGTCGACTTAGCTACGTTCGTCCGTCTAGGTGGCTGCCTGGAGAACACGTAATTCTCGAACAGATCAACCGATTCGGTCCAAAATTTGGCCTTTGTGATATTTTGCCAAAATGTTGATCAATTTCGATCTAATATCGATCCACTCTTTCGGTAACTTTCCACAGAGTATTTCAAAAAATTTCAGAGAAGTGCAGTTTAAGACCTCTCTGGATAATTAGTAAAAATATCTGTGTATGCTTAAGACCTCAAGATGGTGATTTTCCCCCAAATTTCAAGAATTTTAATGAAAGTGGTATGTGCGATTTTTCTTGAACGGAGCAACAGATTTGGTCCAAACTTTGGATTTAGTAATATTTTGTCCAGACATAGAATTTTTTACTGAAGGTATTCCTTATGTTTTTCGTGGGCAAGTCCAAATTTCCTGAAAAAAAACTGTAAATTATACGTGACGAACTGAAATGATTGCTGGGCGCAATATCTTTTAAAAGGAATGATTCCCAAAATGAAATCTACTTCCGAAATGAACTATGTCGGTCCGGTCCATTTCTTGGGGTACCTCCGCAGCTGCACTTGTGGTCAATGATAAAATCCATATTTGTTCGGCAAGTTCATACGTCCGAAAATTATTACAAAATTCTGAAAATCTCCTAATACAAAGCTTTGGTTGAAGGTTTCAGTTCACACAGGCTCAGGGCATATTCCCATCCGCAAAGACGACTGATACTTGTTGAGATTTTGACGAAGACGAATCTGTTTCCGATAAGCTTTTTTTATTTCGTTTGTCGTCACAAAGTCCTTTGCCGAAGAAGCAAAAGGAACATTTCTAGAAATGTGCATCCATTGAAAGTACTTCCCAAAATACAATTCAAGGAGTAATCGACAGAAGAATCCCTGAAGATGAAATTCAATGTAATATTGGAAATAATATGTAATAAATAAAATATGCGTTGGAACAGAAATTATATCATAAAAAATTGTTGATATAGTTTTTTTTGCAAATTTCATAATAAAGAATAACAAAAGAACATAATAAAGAATTTGTAATTGTTATGAGTTCAAAATAGTTCATTACAAAAACGTGTTAGAGACTCTATACAAAAATTTAAAACCTACGTCGGTGGTGCAAACAAATACAAACCGAAAAGCCACAAAAAAACAAACACATGCGCCAGTGGGCGCTTACTGAGAAACAATGTAAAACATATTGAAATGCTCACTTGCTCTCAATAAGCGCTCACTGGATATCTGTAACATATACACACATTTATAAATAATGGTGGTTGTTTATTGAAACGCATGGAAATAAGCAACAGCAAACACATAGATACATACAAAATTCCAAAGAAATACATAACAGACTTTAATGAACGAAAAGCGGAATGAAATATAAAAAGAAAAAAGAAAAATAAAAAGTTACATTTTTAAAAATAAATGAATATATAGAAGCATCGATGAACGCTTCTCCTTAGTTGTGAAATACAGTAATTTCTGGTTACCTGCATTATTCATAGCCTAACCAAAAACCTAACGAAAAATCTGTTTATAGGCTACTATTCTCTAGATTCCGTTCAATGTATTATGTTTTAGTGCACATTCAATAGCTGCATTTTCGGCATAGCTACATCAAAATTTTGGCGATTTTACTTCAATTTGGTTGTAAAATTTACATATGTATATCTGCACAAGAAAAAATTTAAAATTTTTTTGCGAACTCAAAACAAGGATAGAATTCAACCACTCTGACTTTGTACTGATAAGAAGTGTCCAAAAAAATACAAAACATGACAAGATAATGAATTGTAAAAAATTGTAAAGTTTTCTCTCCCGAACTTGAAATATCTCTCACTTTATTATTTCAACATTGCTTATAGCTACACATCATATGCACGTAAGTAATATTGAAGATACCAGCCTTGTTGGGCAGGTAAGCGAATTTAAGCTTCCTGCAATTTTTGATGGTGCAGGTATGCTAAAAATACTTTAAAACACATTATCCTCAAAGTTTAAATCATCAGTGGGAAATCGGCATCTGGAAATAAATGATTATAAATGTAATAAATATTTTAAATATACATATGTATGTATGTATATCGGAAATGTATTGATGTAATTACCAATATAAATATAAATGCGATTTATTCCTTGTCCAATAAAATATTTCCATTCACCTTTTTGATTCAATTATAAAATTTCCAATTATAAAATGTACTGGGCATTTAATTTACTAAAAAGCATAATTTCTTTAGGAAAACACAAAACACTGATTTTTTCACTCACATTACCGTCTTTACTCAACGATTTTATTTAGACAACTGAAAAAAGAACATCATAATTATTTTTTTTTTGTCTTTTCCTCTTCGCTTGCTATGTTGGTTAACAATAACAAAGCACGAAACACACATCTTTGGCCAAAGCTTCTGCTTCTCCTGTTACACCATACACACATCTCTTTGTTATAAAACAGCATTCCGCATCCGCGAGAGCCCTGTTGCTACTCTCTTTGACAAATATCCACTCTCCACTCATAAAAAATATGTTCTAACATAAAAAAATCTATTGGTACCCAAACAAATAAAATTGAGATATGTTGCAAACATATATATGTTTGGATACAAACAAATTATGTTAATTAAATATATATATGTTTTAGCCATATACAAATTTATTTAACAATTAAACAAATATGAAGTCAGTTTTAAACCACAATTTTCTTAAAATCTAGTGCAGCAAAATTTCTTGCATTTGACAGTGAATAACTGAGTGAATATTTACAACAAAAAAAAAGTAAGAACTAAATTTTTTTCACCAGAGTATCTTTAATCGATACAATAGAAAACATTTTGCAATTTTATAGTTTGGTTTTTTGACTTTCGCGTCGCTAGATCAATGGTTTCGACAAGTGTGCATCTTAGTGAAACAGGGAAATAGTTGATTATCCAACTTTTCTAACACGGCTGGAGGGTAGTCTTCTGTATATCTTCGTACAGCTTGACATTCTTGACGGTATCGAAGATCTTCGATAGGTCAAAACCCACCACGACTGTTCGGTCACAAGGCCAGTTCTGGTTCAGTACTCTGTTGATATGTATGGATTAGGGCTATAACAAAAATTTCCTCCTGATAACGAAAATGTATTTACTAGGTCGATTCGGTGAAAAAAGTTCCCGCACCAAAATGCGATTTCTAAAGGCTTTTTGATCATTTTTATAAAGAGAATTTTTGAAAAAAAGTTGATATTGTATTAATTCATTTTCGCATGTAGACAAAAGATTCAAAAACGATTTAAAGGACTAAGAAATTCCTTAGAACCCAATAGGAACTCTTATCTCGCTTACAAATCACCATTGCTAAAACTATAACAAAGCCGTGCATCACATTTGAGACTCCAGAAAATCCAGTTTGCCTACAATCATATGTACGATTCTGAAACAAAAGAAATTGTCGAATCATTTTTCTGCACACCTCATCTGTTGGCTGTGCTGTTCATCTTCGCAATCAATAAGAATGAACAGGAAAAAGACATTGATGGTATCTTTTGTGTATTTTACAGCAGGTATGTAAAGCAATGTTTGCGAGCAGGTATTATTAGGGGAATGATGCATGAAACAAATCCCCAATCGCACACACACACACTCGCACCAAATGAATGAACACAAAACTCATAACAGCAAAGGCAAGGAGCGAACGGAAAAGGACAAGTAACGATTTAGGATATAAATCCCTTATTTTTATTTTTTCGAAAAATGTTCAACTTCATTACAAACCTCAACAAAAGAAGGGGAAACAACCAAGCAACAACAACAAAGGATGTTTTTAGCAGCATTGCTCATAGCATTATTAAGCATTTTTAAAGGATAGGGACATTTGATTGTGATGAGCAAAACGAAAATAATAAACGCAATCGACAGACAGACATACAAAAAGACAGATGCAACATGTGTTGCACTGACTGGCGTGGTGGCATGGTGGCGACTAACAGCTGGAATCCTACTTTAAAATACATATTGGAAATCTTTTAATTGCCCGCATATAGATAGCAAAACACACGCACACACAGAGAGCCATAGCCGAACTTCATCAATACCCTGATATTTGATGTTTAGCCGCAGGACTACAATTAGAATTCCTTAGAAAAGGATAACCATCAATATTTAATGTATTCGGGCACAATTGAGGAGGAAGGATCAAATGCTATTTTTGAAAAAAAAAAAAAAATACAGCTGTCGTCTTGAAGTGGAATCCCAGAGGCAGTTTCCTACCAAAAAGGAAAGCAATGATTTCGATTGGAAAATAAACACTTTCTTTGAACACTTGAATGCGTGCAAAACATGTGCGTTTTCATCAAGATAAACATAGTTTATAGAGATTTTGGCCCTAATAAATTAAGGATGCTGATAGGAAAAAAACTCACTGGGTGTTCTGATTGCCAGCAGCTGTACTAAATACTTATCACAGTGCGCCTGAACTAGGTTTAAATGAATGGTGCTTACACCTGGGAAGTTTCTACGGATTGTGAAACTACAATGTTCATAGATGAGAAAAATCAAAAAACGAAAAAATGTCGAAACGCGTTTTAAATAAATAGCGGTCAACATTTAACATTTTTAGATTTTTTTAGGTTTTCACAATTTTACTTGGAAACCACAAATCCTATCAAAATGGGTCTAGAGAAAATGTTTAGCATTGACTAACATCTACAAGACTAACCTTTATGCTATTTTCGTAGGTATTACCATTTTTGAGATATAGAGTTCAAATTGGGACACATTTCTAAGTTTTTTTTTAGATTTTTACGATTTTGCTTGGAAACGGCAAGCCATATCGAAATGAGACTAAAGGAAATATTGTAGAGAATTTTCACTACTACAACATTGTCTTTAGTCCGCATTCGATAGGCCTTGCTTTAAGCAAAATTCTGAAAACCTAAAATAAACCTAAAAATGGTAACATTCACTGCGAATTATTTAAAAATTCCTCCAGCGATTTGTTCTTGTTTTTGGACTTTTCTCATCTATGAACATTGCTGTTGCAGAATCAGCAAAAACTTGCCAAGTGTAAGCGGTTTTCTTTTAAAGTTAATTAATTCGCACCCTGCATGCCATAGTTTTATAAGGAGATTATACAGTCAGTGCATTGTCCCAATTTAAACTTCTATATCTCAAAAATGGTAAGACATACGAAAATACTATGGAGGTTAATCTTGTAGGGAATTTTCACTGCCACAACATTTTCTCTAGTCCCATTTCGATAAGACCTACGGTTTCCAAGCAAAATCGTGAAAACCTAAAAATGTTAACATCGACCGCGATTTACACTATACAACACCGAAAATGCAAACAACCTCAAGTATGCATTTTTTGAAAGTACATATTTAGACTATAAAAACCCTAGTAGGGTTTTGTCCTATCAGATCCAGTTCGGATTTTATGGCCTCATCTAAACCGGGCTAGATCCGGACTTTTTTGCATTTATCAGGCCTTTATCTCAGAAACGAATAGGAATTTGGCATTGCTGTCTTTAGCAATATTGTAGCCTGAAACTAGTAGAACTTATCTTTTAAAAAAATTATATAAGAAAAACTCCATCTAGGGCATCACAATCTATAAAATATAGAAAATTGTACATAATTGCTGAATATCTGGTCAGTATCGGCTAAACTATTGGGAGTTGAACTAAGTAACCTTTTGCAAAAATCTTTCAAATAAAGTTCTCAACAATTCTTTAGAACAACAATTCTGAAACTCTAAAATGCTTACTTCATGTTGTTTCAGCGGTATTTTGCATCATATCTTTTACAACACGTATTTCAAACACAGTTCACACCAACAGTTTATTCTTGCATTTCGGATTTCACTACATTATTGACATTTTTATTAAATCGTCTTTGAAAAATGTACTGAAAACAACGGCATAGAGGTATTTTACAACAATGACATGTTCTGAAGAGTTGTGTATTACATTCCAGGGAATATTTTTCAAAAAGAAAATATTCAGAAAACATTTTCGGTTTTGGAGATACGGTGCGAAATGTACAATAATTGTGGAATTTTTGCATGTATTCTGAATTTTGAGGCAATAAATGTGGTTTTTCGAGTTCATTATTTCTCCAAATATATTATTCTTGTCCTTATCTACAAATTTGCTTCAGAGGTCAGAAGAAGTTTCGCATTGGTTTCAGAGATATAGCCCCAAATTTCTTTAAAAACTCAATATTTAACCATGTTTAGATGGGGCCATAATATCCGAGCTGGATCTGACACAACAAAACCCAACTACGGTTTCTTGTCGTTTGGGTCTGTGCTTTCAAACAATCCTCAGTTCGATTTGTTTGCATAAGATCACCTTAAAAATGTTGCACAGTATTATTTAAAAAGCGCTCCGGCAATTTTTTTGTCTTTTGATTTTTCTTATCTATGAACATCGTAGTTTCAGAATCCACAAAAACTTCGCACGTATAAGTACTTTCATTGTTAGTGGCCTATTACATAACATTTGTCCTATAAACCGAACAAAAGATTTCCATTCCTCTCTCTCATATTTTTATACCCTCCACCATAATATGATTGGTACAATTAAATTTGCCATTCCGTTTGTAACACATCGAAATATTCGTCGGATACCCTATAAAGTATATATGAGGAAAAATCAAAATTTTTTAGTTTTCCATAAAAAAAATTAAAAAAAAGCTACATGAAAGATTTTTGGTGCATAGATTGGGAAAAAGTTCCAATTCTCAAATTTTTTCGATATATTAATTTTGGTTTTTGCGCGCAATAGTTATGGCGGTTTCTATTCTGATAATAAAAAATAAATCTTAAAACAACGCTACTCATTATATTGCGAGACATTGTTAATTAAGGGTTTCCTACGTACTATATGATTACTGAGGTCCCATAACATTAGTGAAAAAGTTGTAAATTTGTGCGGAAATTAAGAAAGAATTAAAAAAAATTGCTTGCTTGCAACTTGTTGTAATAAAATTTAAGCTGTTTATGCATCGAAAAAATATTTTAAAAATATGTGCGTAATCTAAACATCGCGACGATTCAAATGGAACCAAAAATATAGAAATCTGTTTAGCGGTTTGCACATTTTAGCAAAAACAAAACAAGTGAGCAAAGGCTATAGTCGGGACGGGGCCGACCATGTGATACCCTACACCACTACCCCTAGCATAAGCTTTTCACTGGTAAACATTTCTTTTAGGGAATATAATCCGACTACCACCAAACACAATATGCCTCTTTCTCTCATAAGCAAGCAAAATTTCGTGACCATCCGATCAAAATTACGACCTGTAGCTTGATGGCAAAAAATGGAAGAATTGGATGCATTACCGACTATTGTGGTATCTCCCTTGTTTGACCACCTTCGCCAACCTGATTTACACCAATGTAAAGGTAATATTTTCTTCATCCATAGACAGGCTTTGCCGTTAGAATACCCCTACTAAAAGCCGATATATTCACAAAGAATAAAACTTTGAATTTGTCTCCACATGAGTTTTTCCCCATTCCGACCCCTAAATATTATCCGACTATTACAAAAATCAATAGGCTTCTTCCTCTGTGGGGCCCCCATCTACCCCCAAAAATTTCGTCACTATCCGATCAAAATTCCAAGTTGTAGCGTGATTACAAAAAATGGAAAACTTGGGTATATTACTGAATTTTGCAATATCTCGGTTTGCTCACTTACGCCAACATACTTTACATACTTTGCATCAATATAAACGAGATCTTTTCATCTTCCATTGGCGGGTATTACTTTTGGAATAATCCAACCAGAAGCGCAGATATTCGCATAAGAAAAAAAACGTTGACTTTTCTCCACATAAGCTTTTCGCTTATTCCGACTCCTGAATATTATCCAACCATAACCAAACTAAATAGGCTTCTTTCTCTGTGGGACCCGCATCAACTCCCAAAAAAATCGTAACGATCCGATCAAAATTGCGACCTGTAGCGTGATTACAAACAAATCGGAAAATGGGATGCAATACCGACTATTGCGATATCTCTGTTGTTTGAGCAGCTACGACAACCTACTTTACATCGTTGTAAAGGTGATATTTTCTACTTTCCTTGTCAGGTTTTGCTTTTGATATATCTCTTAAAGAAACAGGGATATTGGCTTTGAAATAAAAAGTAGACCTTTTCTCCAAATAAGTTTTTGCCCATTCCGACCCCTGAACATTATCCGACCATCATTAAAATCAGTAGGTTTCTACCTCTGTGGGACCCCCATTAACCCCCAAAATTTCGTGACGATCCGATCAAAATTACGACCTGTAGCGTGATTACAAAAAAATCAGAAAATGGGATGCATTATCGACTATTGCCATATCTCTGATATTTGACCACCTGCTACTATTGTGATATCTTCGTTGTTTGATTACCTACGAACAGAAAGGTGATATTTTCTACTTTCATTGTCAGGTTTTGCTTTTGGTATAGCCCATGCAGAAGCTGAGATATTCGCTTTGGAAAAAAACGTTGTCATTTTATCCACCTAAGTTTTTTGCCCTTTCCGACCCCTTCCCCTCCGGGACCACCATCAACATCCAAAATTTCGTGACGATCCGATCAAAATTGCGACCTGTAGCGTGATTACAAGGTTTAGATGGACAGACGGACGGACGGACGGACTGACGGACGGACACACATAGCCAGATCGACTCAGCTTTCATTTTGGTATATATAAGTATGGGTCTACGACCATTATTTCGAGGCGTTACAAACTTTTTGGCCAAAACCAACTTATAATACCCTCCCCACATATATATAGAGGGAAGTTATAAAATTTTTGTAACAGAAAATATTTGACATTAAGGGTTCTTAAGTGTAAATAAACTTATATAACAAAACTTGTGGACATAGGTCCACGTTTTGGTATAGCCCCCATATAACGGTACCCCCGATTTACGGTATTTTGACGTTTTTAGCTACATTTTTAGACTGATTTAGCTATAATTTGACATTTAGGGTTCTTAAGTGTCAATAAACTTATATAACAAAACTTGTGGTCATTCGTCCACGTTTTGGTATAGTCCCCATATAAAGGTACCCCCCGATTTACTATATTTCGACGTTTTTAGCTACATTTTCAGACCGATTAACTATAATTTGACATTAAGGGTTCTTAAGTGTAAATAAACTTATATAACAAAACTTGTGGACATAGGTTCACGTTTTGGTATAGCCCCCATATAACGGTACCCCCGATTTACGGTATTTTGACGTTTTTAGCTACATTTTCAGACTGATATAATTTGACATTTAGGCGTCTTAAGTGTCAATAAACTTATATAACAAAACCTGTGGTCATAGGTCCACGTTTTGGTATAGTCCCCATATAACGGTACCCCCCGATTTACGATATTTCGACGTTTTTAGCTACATTTTCAGACCGATTAACTATAACACTATGCAACACTGAAAATGCAAACAACTTCTAGTGTGCATTTTTTGAAAGTACACATTCAGACTATAAAAACCCTAGTAGGGTTTTGTCCTGTCAGATCCAGTTCGGATTTTATGGCCTCATCTAAACCGGGCTAAATCTACACTTTTTTGCATTTATCAGGCCTTTATCTCAGAAACGAATAGGAATTTGGCCTTGGTGTCCGTAACAATATTGTAGCCCTAAACTAGTAGAACTTTTCTTTTGAAAAAACCACATAAGAAAAACTCCATCTAGGGCATTAGAATCTATAAAATATAGAAAATTTTACATAATTGCTGAAATTCTGGTCAGTATGGGCTAAACTATTGGGAGTTGAGCCAAGTAACCTTGCAAAAATCTTCCAAATAAAGTTCTCAACAACTCTTTAGAACATTCTGAAACTCTAAAATGCTTACTTCATGTTGTTTCAGCGGTATTTCGCATCATATCTTTTACAACACCTATTTCAAACACAGTTCACACCAACAGTTTATTCTTGCATTTCGGATTTCACTACATTATTGACATTTTTATTAAATCGTCTTTGAAAAATGTACTGAAAACAACGGCATAGAGGTATTTTACAACAATGACATGTTCTGAAGAGTTGTGTATAACATTCCAGGGAATATTTTTCCAAAAGAAAATATTCAGAAAAAATTAACGGTTTTGGAGATACGGTGCGAAATGTATAAAAATTGTGTAATTTTTGCATATATTTTGAAATTTGAGGCAATAAATGTAGTTTTTCGAGTTCATTAATTCTCCAAATATGTTATCCTTGTCCTTATCTACAAATTTGCTTCAGAGGTCAGAAGGAGATTCGCATTGGTTTCAGAGATATAGCCCCGAATTTCTTTAAAAACTCAATATTTTACCATGGTTAGATGGGGCCATAAAATCCGAGCTGGATCTGACACAACAAAACCAAACTAGGCTTTCTTGTCATTTGGGTCTGTACTTTCAAAAAATCTTGGGTTCGAATTGTTTGCACAAGGTCACCTTAAAAATGTTGCACGGTGTAATTTGACTTTAAGGGTTCTTAAGTGTAAATAAACTTATATAACAAAACTTGTGGACATAGGTCCACGTTTTGGTATAGCCCCCATATAACGGTACCCCCCGATTTACGGTATTTTGACGTTTTTAGCTACATTTTCAGACTGATGTAGCTATAATTTGACATTTAGGGTTCTTAAGTGTCATTAAACTTATATAACAAAACTTGTGGTCATAGGTTCACGTTTTGGTATAGCCCCAATATAACGGTACCCCCCGATTTACGGTATTTTGAAGTTTTTAGCTACATTTTCAGACCGATTTAGCTATAATTTTACAGTTAGGCTTCTTAGTGACCAAAAAAATTATAATCGAAAAAATTATGAACTCAGGTCCATGTTTTGGTATAGCCCCATATAACGGTACCTCCCGATTTTCAGTAATTTGATGATTTTAGCTGCAATATTAAACCGAACTAGCAGTAATTTGACATTTGAAGTTAGTGGTCACAACACCTCTCCATCAAAAATTGTCAACATAGGTCCATGTTTGGATATAGCTCCCATATAACGGTACCTCCCGATTTTCAGTAATTTGGCCGAACCGAACGTAGGTCCATGTTTTGGTATAGCCCCAAAACAAACCTCCCGATTTTCCGTACCTTAGCTTTATTTGTTGGACGAACTTTTATAATTTGAAATTTAAGAGACAACAAAAATTCTACAACATAAACTGTTCATTTAAGTTCATATTTTCGTATAGCCCACATATAGAGATACCTCCGAACTAGCTGTTAATGACATTTGATGTTCCCACGTTATGTACCGATTTTCGGTATTTTGAGGATTTTAACTACAATTTTTAACCGAGTTAGGAGTTATTTGACATTAAAGGCTCCCATCAAAAACTGTCATCATAGGTCCATGTTTTATTATAACCCCTATATAATGGTACCTCCCAATTTCTAGCCCACCAAAAATTGTCAACATACATAGTTAGATATAGGCACCATAAAAAACGGCCTCCCGAATGAAGCATTTTTTGTACATTATCTGACATTTCAACGTACCCACGTAAAGTTGGTGACAGGAATGAAAACTAACTATTCCATTTTAGTTCAGAATATTTTATGGTGGAGGGTATGAAATGTTCGGCCCGGCCGAACTTAACGCTTTTTTACTTGTTTATTCTAATCACTTCACGAGTACACGCTAACATCTAGCGGAAGATATATATGTTGGGTTCATTTGAATGGGGTATAATCTTCAAATAAAACTGTATCATTTGAAATGCGTGTAAATCGCGAAATCCTCAAAATCGCTTGATGCGCATGCGGTTTATCAATACGGCGAATTCTTCTCTTTTAATTTGTACACATTTGCCAGGATTTACTTTGGCCGCTAAGATGTAGCGTCGTCTGCAGTTTAGTGTGCAACAATCTGTATAACGCTTATAATTTGCACAAAGTGCATACACTTTTAATGCGCATCCGATTTCACTACCAACCGTGGAAAAATACATCGATCTAATCCTATTTCGATCAAATCCATCAAGAACCGTGGATGTAGCATCACACACTATTTTTGGGATAAATCGGATATAGCTATCATGCCATTAAATTTTTAAAACCGCTGTTTTCGCAAAACCGCGAGTGAGGTGTCAGTTTCTTCATTGACAAGGAAACGATCCACCGAAAACGCGATTAAATCCGCGATATTTTCAAAAACATTTTTCGCATATTTTTCTGTTTTTGCAGTTGCTGTTTTCGCCGTTCTTGTAGATGGATTTTCACGATCTATGATTTATATGATCCGGACCGCCGAAAAACTAAAATATCGCGGGGTACCAGCACACTCAAAAGGATATTGTAAATACTGTACCCAAAAAATAGGTTTTTTAGCAAAAATATCGCACTAAATTTTGGCCTTTGGCAGTAGATTACTCTGCTGCTGTGTGGGCTACATAGCCAATATACATATCAAATTATGCGTAATCGCGAGTACTTTAAACCTATTGTTTGTTTTTTTGAAATACTCGAATGCGCGTTCCAGTTAAATTAAAAATACGAAAAACGCCTAAAATCCTTCGGCTTCAAAATGTCAACAGTGGAGATTTTGAAAAGTGATACATTAGAAATGTAATCTTCATTTTGAATTCTTCTACTTTTACTTTCGACAAATGTCCGTCATTTGAACGGTTTAATCAGCAATCAAATAGTAACGTAAAAAACCTCATTTGCTTCAACGGGTTTTTGCCTATTTTTTTCATTTACGCGGTCATAACTTCCACGCAAATTAAATTGCTTTGCCAAATTTTTGAGCTTTGTTCAAAAACACTTAAATTGATCCAGCAATAGTCATAGTTACTGGAAAATGCAATAGTTCGCGTATTATGATAATGCAAACCTTGGCTTCATGGAAACTAATTTTTTTGACTTTCACTCATATATTCTTTATCACCCTAAAATTCCAAGTCGATTTAACCATCCATTGGTATTTATTATTGGTTGGGGGAATAGACTTTTCCACCAGAATTTTGTCGGTATAGGTCCACGTCGTCATATAGCTCCCATAGAAACCAACCTTCCGATTTTCGGTATTTTGAAGGTTGTGGCCGCAACCTTCAACGAAATGGGTGAAATTTGAAAATTCTCTTTCGGGGTATAAAACTTTCATCCTACAATTTTTTTTTCATATAATCCCCATAGAACGGTACCTTCCGATTTTCGGTATTTTCAAGGTTTTAGCATCAATATGGGACTGGAATGGATGAAATTTGGTATTTAGTATTCGTTGGGGGAACAAACCTTTCCATCTGAATTTTGTCGGTATAGGTCCACGTCTTCATATAGGAGGAGGAGTACCTCCCGATTTTTCGTATTTTAAAGATTGTGGCCTCAATATCCCATCGAAATGGCTTTAATGTTGTATTTAGTTTTCGTTGGCTGTAAAAAAAACTATCAACCTGAAAATTTTCGGTATATTTTCACGTCATCAAATATCCCCCATCAAACGGTACCTCCCGATTTTTGGTATTTTGAAGGTTGTGGCCTCAATATTCCACCGAAATGGGTGAAATTTGGTATTTAGTCTTCATAAAGAATATAAAACTTCCCGCCTAAAATTTGTCGGTATAGGTCCACGCCTTCATATAGCCCACGTAGAACGGCAACTCCCGATTTTTGGTATTTTGAAGGTTGTGGCCTCAATATTCCACCGAAATGGGTGAAATTTGGTATTAAGTCTTCATAAAGAATATAAAACTTGCCGCCTGAAATTTGTCGGTATAGGTCCACGTCCTCAAATAGCCTCCATAGAATGATACCTCCCAATTTTCGTTATTTTGAATGTTGTGGCTTCAATATCCCACCAAAAGGGTTGACTTTTGGCATTTAGTCTTCATTGGGTGTATTAAACTTACCACCTGAAATTTGTGGGTATAGGCCCTCGCCTTCATGTAGCCCATATAGAGCGGTTATGGCCTCAATATCCCACCGAAAAGGCTGAAGTTTGGTACTTAATCTTCGTTGGGGGTGAAAAACACTCCACCTTCATATATCCCCCACAGAACGGCACCTCCCTACTTTTTGGTATTTTGAAAGTTGTGTCCTCAATATCCCGCCGAAATGGCTGAAATTTGGTTTTATTATTCGTTACCGATTTTCGGTAATTTGAAGGTTATGTTACCAATATTTCAATATGTTACCAATATTTATTTTTCAATTGGGGAATTAAACTTTCTACCTGAAATTTGTTGGTTAGGTCCCTCTCTGCATATAGCTCCCATAGAACGGTACATCCCGATTTTCGTTATCTTAAGGTTCTGGCCTCAATATACAATCGAAATGACTGTAATTTGGTATTTATTTTTCCATGGGGGTATAAAGTAGTCCAGTTCAGCTCCACGCCTTTATATAGCCCCCATAGAACCAACAACTTTGTACCAGAAATTTGTCAGAATATGTCCACGTTTTGATATAGCCCCCACAGAGCGGTACCATCCGATTACCGCTATTTTGAAGGTTGTAGCCACATTTTTTCACCGAAATGGATGACTTCCTCCGGAAGTTTATCAGTATATATCCACATATGTATAACGGCATCTCCCGATTCTCGGTTTTTTGACAGTTTTAGCCATATTATCTCATTGAAATTTGCTATTTATTATTTTTCCGGAGGAGAAAAAAACGTTCTAACCAAAAGTATAGGTTCACGCCTCAGAACAGTGGCTTCCGGTTGTCGGTATTTTGACGGTTTTGCGTCATTATCCCATCTAATCGGTCACTTTTTGGATCGGCCACACTTTGCGCAAACCTCAATATAGCATTCCAAGGACAGCGCTAGATTGGAACCCACAGGGCAGCTGACGCTTAGGACGCCCAAGCAATACACGGCGTAGAACAACGATAAAGGAACTACACAAACAAAATAAATCCTTTCATGGCATAAAATCATTGTGCCACTATAAACCTTTGTACAAAACTCTTGTAGAAGCCCTATGTTCCCAATTAGAATAATAAAGGCGAAAAAAATAAAACAAGTCTACACAGAATGGTGGGTAAAGATGCACGTTTTAATGTAGCTGCCGTTGAAGAGATATTGCGGATTCATATTCAAATTCAGACATGTCTTGAAATACCTTTGAACGTAGGGGGCTGTCTAAGGTTGCTTTATAATTGACAAAAAGGTGGTATGTGTCGATCTGCATCTCATGGGTCTTCTCCAGGATTTGCCGCAGTGTAAATATCTTATCATTGGTGGATTTACCAGGTCTAAAGCCGCTTTAGTATGGCCCAATTATTTGGTTGACCATAGACTTTAGTTGTTCGCACAATATCCCTGACACTTTTTAATAGCAATAGGGAGCAGACTTATGCCCCTGCAGGTAGAGCATACAATCTTATCTCTCTTCTTGTGGACGGTACACAGGATGCTCAGGTACTCCCTCTTCCTACCAGATGGTGCTAACTAGCTGATGAATACACCTTATCAGATACTCTCCTTTCCAATTTTGGCATTAAAATCGCCTAGAATAATTTTAATATCAAGGGCAGGGCATCGGTAATATGTTTCTTTAAAAATATAACTTTGGTCTTTTCGTCCTTGTCTTCAGTGTCAGCATGAGGGCAAATAGAGCTGATGTTGTAGAATTTTGCTTTTTCCGAATTGTAGCAAGTTTTTCATTCACTGGGGTGAAGCTGGAGACCAGATGTTTTAACCTCCGACCAACTACAAATCCGCAACCAAACTCATGCTTTGTGTCATGGCAGCTATAAAACAGTGCGTCACCTTTAGGTGTTGTTGTGACGCCTTTCCCATTCCATCGCATTTCTTGTATGGCAGTAATGTCAGCCTTGTACCTTTCAAGTACATCTGTCAATGCGTAAACTGCACCTTCTCTCTAGAGTGCAGCTCCAGATTCGGAGATCATGGTTCTTAAATCTTTTTCGGAGGCCGTCGACTTTAGATGGGTTTGTTTTTCTTTTCTTTTTTTATAGTAGGATGATTTTTTCTAGGTGTGGGTTACTAATCCCACGCTCAATCCCAAGTTTTTATCGTTCTTATGGCTAAACGTGCGGCACATGTTAGCTCACTACCGTTAACGGGAGGTCAGTGCCCACTTGAGATGAGAAAGGGACCATGATAAATACTGGGGTTTGCCATGTTAAAGCCGGTCAGGACCTTCACTTGGTATCTTTAATCACATCACGTCACCCAAAAAATAGCATGAAATATTTTCGAGCCGATCCTAGTAATATTGCCTGAAATATGAGCTTTGAAAGTGAACAATTTATAGTGTTTGTATGTAGCATAGAAACTATAAACGTGTTCTTCTCGAAAGAAGATGCAGACATTGGTGCCAACTCTAATGATCCGATTGTCATATATTTTTGTGGCCTTATCAAGGACATTATAACATTACTAGCAAAGTGCCCGCTACTTCGTATGCGTTAAATATATAAAACAAATGAACAATATATAATATAGAATGGTGGAAACATTTTGTGTACTAATACGTACCACTTTAGTTCGATTTTTGTCACGCCTACACATCAAGAGCAATCCACATTTTTGGAGATATTTTAATTGAGGTTCTCAGCGCAAATACGGCCTAACCCAACAACCGCCATCCTCATTTCTAGCTCTATCTGTTCCCCCAATTATAGAACGAACCTCCTCCTATTATTTCAAAATTCCCATTACACAATAACAAATTGTACCAAATCCTGTGCCATTTACAACTTTTTACGTATATTTATGGCACATATTTCTTAAATCGGACGTTATAGGCAAATGATAACAATAATCTTAATTCCAAATCTCACGAATCCAGATCTATCCGTTCATCCAATACAAAATTGTACCATACATGGAACCATTTCGTACCCCTAAGTGTACCTAATTCCACATTTTAGGATTCGAGCGCTATAATTTCACCTAAATCCTAATTGTACAAAATGTAGTACTTTTTGTAAGCATAAGTACGCATTTCTAAAACTAAGTACGCATTTCTAAAAACTAACCCCAACAGTAATATTAACTCCAAAATTCAAGATGCCAGCTCTAACCGTTCGCTCAAATCCAAGTTGTAGCATATCTCAATCCTACACTCCAACAGTAATATTAATTCCAAATTTCTTGATTCCAGCTCTACCCGTTCGCTCAAATCCAAGTTGTACCAAATTTAGTACCGTTTAGTACTTTTCGTACATATAAGTACGAATTTCCAAAACTTCATCAATCCTACACCCCAACAGTAATCTTAATTCCAAACTTCAAGATTCCAGCTCTAGCCGTTTGCTCAAATCCAAATTGTACCAAATTTAGTACTTTTCGCACTCATAAGTACGAATTTCAAAAACTACTTCTATATCTCAATCCTACACTCCAACAATAATCTTAATTCCAAATTTCTTGATTCCAACTCTATCCGTTCGCTCAAATCCAAATTGTACCAAATTTAGTACTATTTAGTACTTTTCCTACCCATAACTACAAATTTCCAAAATTTTATCAATCCTACAATTCAACAGGTATTTTAAATTCAAAATTGGGGATGGCAGCTACATCAGATCACCAAAATCCAAATTGTACCAAATTTAGTACCATTTAGTACTTTTCGTACCCATAAGTACAAATTTTCAAAAATACCTCAGTGCTATGTTCAAACGATAACCCAAATCCAAATTTGGTTCCATTTAGGTCTATTCGTATCCATAGTACGAATTTCTAAACCTACCTCTATCAACACTTCAACATCAATTTTAATTCCGAATTTCACGATTCCAAATGTATCCCATCACTGAAATCCAAATTGTACCAAATTTAGTACTATTTAGTACTTTTCCTACCCATAACTACAAATTTCCAAAACTTTATCAATCCTACACTCAAACAGTACTCCTTATTCCAAATCTCGGGTTTCCAGCTATATCCGTTCACCCAAATGCAAACTGTACCAAATTTGGTACCATTTAGTACTTTCGTACCCATGAGTACGAATTTCTACAACTACCTCAATCCTACACGCCAACAGTAATCTTAATTCCAAATTTCAGGATTACAGCTGCATCCGATCACAGTAATCCAAATTGTACCAAATTTGATACCGTTTAGTACTTTTCGTATCCAAAGTACGTACTTCCAAACCTTCCTCTTTCAACACTCCATCAGTAATCGTAATTCCGAATTTCAGGATTCCAAATGTATCCGATCACATAAATTAAAATTTGGTACCATGTAGTACTTTTCGTACCCCTAAAACTAAAAATTTCAAAAATTTCATCAATCCTACACACCAACAGTAATCCTTATTCCGAATCTCTGGATTCCAGTTCACCGTTCACCCAAATCCAAATTGTACCAGATTTGGTACCATTTATTACTTTTCGTACACATAAGTACAAATTTTCAAAACTACCTCAGTGCTATGTTCAAACAATAAGCTTAATTCCGAATTTCAGAATTCCAGATACATCCGATAACTCAAATCCAAATTTGGTACCATTTAGTACTATTTGTATCCAAAGTACGAATTTCCAAACCTACGTCTATCAACACTCCAACAAAAATTTTAATTCCGAATTTCACGATTCCAAATGTATCCCATCATTGAAATCTAAATTGTACCAAATTTAGTACTATTTAGTACTTTTCCTACCCATAACTAAAAATTTCCAAAACTTTATCTATCCACACTCCAATAGTACTCCTTATTCCAAATCTCGGAATTTCAGCTATATCCGTTCACCCAAAACCAAATTGTACCAAATTTGGTACTATTTAGTGCTATTCGTACCCAAGAGTACCAATATCCACAATTACCTCAATCCTACACGCGAACAGTAATCTTAATTCCAAATTTCAGAATTACAGCTGCATCAGATCACCGTATTCCAAATTGTACCAAATTTAGTACTTTTTGTTCCCATAGGTCCGAATTTCCAAACCTACTTCTATCCAACACTCCAAAAGTAATCTTACTTTCGAATTTCAGGATTCCAAATGTATCTGATCACCCAAATCCAAACTGTACAAAATTTGGTACCATTTAGTATTTTTCGTTGCCATAAGAACGAATTTCCAAAAGTATCCCAATCCCACACTCCAATAGTAATCTTAATTCCAAATTTCACTATTCCAGCTCTATCCGATCACTTAAATTCATATTGTACCAAATTTGGTACCATTTAGTACTTTTCGTACCCAAAAGTACGAATTTCCAAAATACTTCTATCCTACACCCCGACAGTAATTCTAATTCTAAATTTCAGGATTCCAGCTCCATCCGTTCCCCCAAATCCAAATTGCACCTTATTTGGTACTATTTAGTACCTTTCGTACCCATATGTACGAACTTCGAAAACTACCTCCATATCTCTATCCTACACTCCAACAGTAATAGTAATTCACAAATTTCAGAATTCCAACTTTATCGGTTCGCCCTAATTCAAATTGTACCAAATTTAGTGTCATTTAGTACTATTCGTACACAAGAGTGCACATTTTCAAAACCACCTCCTTGTATCAACTCATCTTTCTAACCTTGATTTGCATTCCAAATTTCAAGATTTTAGCTCTATCCGTTCACGTAATACCAAATAGTACTAAATTTAGTAACTTTTAGTACTTTTCGTACACTTATAGTTGGAATTTCCAAAAACCATTTGGTACACCTTTCTAACTCACCATCATTGAACCTCATTCCAAATTTCAGAATTCTAGCTCTTCGCGTTTGCCTAATACAAAGGGTACCATATTTAGTACCTTTTAGTACTTTTAGTACAGTTCTAGTTCGAATTTCCAAAAATCCAGCCTTATCTGACACCTTCGGACCAAGAGTGACCCTCACCCAAAATTTCAAGATTCTAGCTTTAGCCGTTTAGTCTGGGCGTTGATTATCAGTCAGTCAGTCAGTCAGTGAATCAGTGAGTCATCATTACTGAACTCTTTTATAAGAATAGATAGATCGATTTTATTTTTAAAAGTTTTGGAAGTGGGTTTGGGAGACATTTCTTTCGATAGATATCGCGCCCACCAGTCAGTTCAGTTGGTCACCATGTAATTTCGACCTTTAGACGACTGTATCAGGAAACATGGACTTGCCCACGAAAAACATATTATTGCTATAAACAGGGATACTAGGAGTACATTCGGTAAAAATTTGCAAGGGATCCTCGAACACACCCTTAAGGACGCTTGAACATAAACTAAGTTTGGACACAATATTTCGACATCCTAAGTTTGGACCAAATCGGTTGATCCGTTTATGAGATATTGCACGCACCATTTTAGGGAATACTTTCTAACTTTTGTGGGGAAGGTACCGCAAGAAGTAGACCTTTAAGCACCGTCTTCGAATTTCGTCTAATATTCGAAGAAATATTACGATATGCAAAGTGTGTACCCACGCAGTATTCGGCATTAGGGGTTTTTGGTAGCTTTTGAGCCTTGGCAATATAACACTGGTACCATCGTAATAGGGCCTTGAATACAACTTGTTGCAAGTAAAATCAAAACGATACGAGAGGAGGTCCTAAACTGCATTTTTCTGAAATTTTGTGTTGGAGGTACCCGAAGGAGTGAACCGATATAGTTCATATTCGAAGCTTATCAATGTCTTGTCGAAATATTACGATGTGCAAAGTATGGACCAAATCGGTTAGTCCTTTCTAGAGTTATCGTGAGCATAATTTTTGCGAAAAACAAATTGAACTTTTGTGGGGGATGTACCCGAGAGAGTGGGCCGATATGGCCTATCTTCGAAATTAAACTAAGTTTGGACAAAATATTACGAAATTGTCGACCAAATCGGTTAATCCGTTCGAGAGTTATCGTGCGCACCAGCCAGCCAGACAGACGGACAGACATTGCTAAATCGACTCCAAATTGTCTGAAACACATTTCGTCCAAACATGTTTGGGGTCTAAACCCATTTTTTCAATGATACACATTTTGCCCATATGAAAGTGTAAATACCCTCGTTAGCAAAAAATGCTGAGGGTATAAATAGGAAAGTTATTTTATGTATATTTTATTTAAATCATTCAACACTCAAACTGAAAAAATACCAACTGTCAATTGCGAGCAATTTCAACAATTTTGTTGCTGAAACCAATTGTTGGTGTTAACGTATTTTTTTCTGCCTGAAGTTTTCGCATCCAAGCAAATACCGGCATAGTTGACACTTTATTAATTTAATATTGAAAGGATATGAAAATTAAAGCGGCATCATTAACTTCATTGCCAATAAAAGATACGTGCACAAAAACTTGACAGTAAAATACAATTATTATGCAAAAAAAAGTGCAGGCAAAATTGGTTATATGTAAAGGTTCTTTTTTTTTAATTATAAAAGACAAAAATGCTGGTCAATCAACATGTTTTCAATTATTTAACCCTTTGCGAACATGGGAATGTAATGAAGTGAGAACTGAAGTCGTCGAATATATACATATGTGTTTAGTTAGGGTTTGGGATTGGTCAAAGGCTAAATGTCAATGTTTAACTCCACCATTTGAAATACTTGGCTAGAAATGGCTCAGCTTATAAAAATATTTAATTGTAAAAACTTTAATTCCAAAGTCACAGTTTTTTATTAGAAAAAAATCGCAAAGAAAGTGAAACCATTTAACATCATATGCAATAGCTGTCATGTGTTTGTAAATCTCTACAGATTCTAAATTCTTTAATACAAAAAAATAATGCAAGTCATATCCATTTCAAATTTAAGCAGAAAAAAACAATTTTTTTCTACAAAGGAAAAACCCCATATTTAAATGTTCCCTGGCTGGCTGGCGTTATTCCTACATTTTTTTTGTTAGATTTTGTCGTCCTTGAAGTTCTCACAACACAAACAAAGTGTAATATTATGGGTTAAGGTAACAGCGCAATGCAATCATGATGGTCCAAAAGACCAGAAACACACACAAAACAAAGCAAAAAAAAAAACAGAAAAAAGAACTCAACAAATGATGCACCGCAAGCAACTAACCTTGTTAGTGCAAAGAGTAATAATAAAATAGCGGCTGCCATGGACATGCCATGCTCTTTCAACAAAACATGAGAACTGTAAAATTGTGGAAACCAAAAAATCAAACAAAAGCAACAACTAGCAAAAAAACTTCAACAACTACGACAATACCTGGGAACAAAACACAAAAACCAAGTCGTAACACATGGCAACCGGTGTCAGTTGTTAAAAGAGAGACAACATCAAAACAACGACGACATCAACAACCTGGCAAAACTCGATTCGCAACACACACATACAGGCACACAACAATTGAAGGGAGGGAATCAAGGAATTATTTGTGCAAAACAAGGAACTATAAAATGAAATAGAGCAACTAACAACGAATAACATGAACAAACCCAAAAAAGAATATTTTGAAATCAGGTCGCAGGCAATTTTGTTAGGTCCTTAAATCAGCAGGTGGAATATGATTACATACGGTAGAATATTAGGTACATATTAAATTTAAGTCTATTGTGAATAGTAAAGAAAGTAAAAGAATCCTAGCATAGAATATTCATGGAAAGGATTTATTTAATATGATGAAGATATCGCAATATGTATGTATGTACCCAAGACTCAAATTGTTTCCCAGAAGAAAGGTTCAAGGAATAAACTTCGCAACTGCAAAAATCAGGGTAGTTAGCAGCACCAGATTTAAACATCTCCACATTCGTATGGGCTGTAGCTTTTCCTTTAATATCGTAAAAAAATTAGTGACAGTCACAACAAGTTGGACATCGATAAGGTGCAATCTCAAGAGATATCCACAGCATAGCCGAAATGCCCTTGTCCAAATGCTTTCCGATAACATATCAGCACAGGAGGAAATTGCAAATTGCATGCAACCGCAAAATCCATAATTGAATGCCAGAGGTCTCCACCAAGAAACGCAGGATATGACCAGAAGTTCTACTCTGGAATCAGTAGCAACTTGTAGCACACGAGAGTGGAATTGGGAGCAAAATATGAGGACCCAGAAAAAACCCTCATTACAAACCTCCTTTCCCACCCATTATTTTATCAAGGGCATGTCGCGTCAAATATGTGGTTATTTTGTAACCACTGAAATAAGTAGTCAGAATCTACTCAGTATCTACTTATTTCAGTGGTTACCACCTACCTATTTCAGTGGTTACAAAATAAACAGATATTTCGCGCGACATGCCCTTGTTAAAATAATGGGTGGGAAAGGAGGTTTGTAATGAGGATTTTTGCTGGGGAGAAACGAAAACAGGGAGAATTGGAAAATTGGGGGTGTTTAAAAAACGAGATGTGCAGGAGCCAGGATGAAGAGACATCCTTATATAGAGCCGAGCAGGAAATTTGGTAGCATGGCCTGCTCGCGTAATAGAAGAGCATTGATGTCTACAGTTATGGCTACAGATGGACATGGCTAGATCCACCTGATCCAGAATTTATAGGGTCGCAAATGATTATTTCAATGCTTTAGAAACGAAAAAGGAAACTTAATTACCCTACATATTATGGCGGAGGATATAAAAATGCTGCATGAGCCGATGATTTACCAGCGGAGCTATTTATAGTTGTGTTCCTTTACTTACCTCAGGTTACCATTTTAACCTGCAAAGCGTTTCGTAACCCCAAAAAGTGATAAAACTGGAAGCAATTTTTAAGAGAGAGGGAGGAAAGAGAGATTATGAATGCCTTTCTCTTCTGCCACAGGCTACCAGACAAATCTCTACGGGTAAAAAATGATAGAACTGATTTTTCGACAGTTGTTTGTCGATTCTTTGACAATGAAGAAAAAAATTAACAAAAAGAGAAGAAAAATGGCGAACGCTGACAAAACAAAATTACAAGTTGTGAAATAAAAGAAGAAAAGTAGATTTTTATGTTTCTTTTTGACATTGCTACCAGATCTACCATTTTTTCTTTCCTTTACTTTTCTGGTAAAACTGATCATGAGAGAGACAATTTTCTCTTTTACCACTTTTACCATTAATAAGTAAAGGAACAAAGCTTATGAAAGGAAGCGACATCCTGACATTTTCAAGGCGGGTATTTTTTCAAAATATATTTTTTCAAGCAGTGATTTTCTTTCAAGGCTTGGATTTTTCAAAAATATTTTTTCAATAATTTTTTAAAATTTTTTTTTTTTCAAGGGGTTCCATTTTTTCAGAAATATTTTTTTCAAGGCGTTAATTTTTTCAAAAATATTTGCAAGGCGTTGATTTTTTCGTAAAAATATCTTTTCAGGGAGTACACTTTTTTAAAAAATAGGTTTTCAAGCCGTGGATTTTTTCAAAACATAATTTTCAAAGCGTAGATTAAAAAAAATTCAAGGTGTAGATTTTTTTAAAAAATATTTTTTCAAAGCGTAGATTTCTTCAAAATATATTTTTTCAAGGCGTAGATTTTTTCAAAGCATATTTTTTCAAGGCGTAGATTTTTCAAAACATATTTTTTCAATGCGTAGATTTTTTCAAAAACATTTGCAAGGCGTTGATTTTTCAAAAATATTTGGAAGTCGTTGATTTTTTCAAAAATATTTTTTCAAGAAGTAGATTTTTTATGTTTTTTAAGCCGTGGATTTTTTCAAAACAAAATTTTTCAAGGCGTAGATTAAAAAAAAATTCAATGCGTAGATTTTTTCAAAATATATTTTTTTCAATGCGTAGATTTAAAAAAAATTTCAAGGCGTAGATTTTTTCAAAATATATTTTTTCAATGCGTAGATTTTTTCAAAACCTATTTTTTTAATGCGTAGATTTTTTCAAAACCTATTTTTTCAAGGCGATGATTTTTATACCCTCCACCATATGGAGGGTATAATTAAATTTGTCATTCCGTTTGTAACACATCGAAATATTCGTCGGAGACCCTATAAAGTATATATATTATTGATCAGCATAAAATTCTATGTCGATTTGACCATGTCCGTCTGTCCGTCCGTCCGTCTGTCTGTCTGTTGAAATCAAGATACAGCTCGCAATTTTAAAGATAGAGAGTCAAAATTTGGTACAGAAGTTTTTATTACTTGCAGGATGGTTGGTATTGAAAATGGGATATATCGGTCCACGTTTTGATATAGCCCCCATAGAACGGTACCTCCCGATTTTCGGTATTTTTAAGGTTTTAGCTTCATTATCCTACCAAAATGGCTGAAATTTAGTACGTAGTCTTCTTTAGGGGGTACAAAACTTTCCCCCAGAATTTTGTCGGTATAGGTCCACACCTTCATATAGCCCCCATATAACGGTACCTCCCGATTTTTGGTATTTTGAAGGGTTTAGCTTCATTATACTACCAAAATGGCTGAAATTTGGTACGTAGTCTTCTTTAGGGGTATAAAACTTTCCCCCAGAATTTTGTCGGTATCGGCCCACACCTTCATATAGCCCCCATAGAACGGTACCTCCCGATTTTCGGTATTTTGAAGGTTTTAGCTTCATTATCACACCGAAATGGCTGAAGTTTGGTACTTAGTCTACGTTGGTGGTATAAAACGTTCCCCCAGAACTTTGTCGGTATCGGTCCATGCCTTCATATAGCCCCCATAGAATGGTACCTCCCGATTTTCGGTATTTTGAACGTTGTGGCCTCAATATTCCACCGAAATGGCTGAAATTTGTTATTTAGACTTCGTTGGGGGTACTCAAACTTCCCCTTTAAATTTGTCGGTATAGGTCCACGCCTTCATATAGCCCCCATGGAAAAGTACCTCCCTATTTTTGAAGGTTGTGTCTTCAATATTCCACCACAATGGCTGAAATTTGGTATTTAGTCATCAATGTGATATAAAACTGTTCGCCAGAAATATGTCTGTACAGGTCCACGCTTTCATATTGCCCCATTTCTGACTAAAATTCGTCGGTATAGGTCCACGTTTCGATATAGCCCCCATAGAACGGTACCTCCGGATTTTCGTAATATTGAAGGTTGTGACATCAGTATCCAACCGAAATGGCTGAAATTCGTTATTTCGTCTTCCAAGAGTTATAAAATATTCCAGAAGAGTATTATCAGTATAGGTCCACGTCTTCCTATATCCCCATAGAAGCTTACTTCTTGATTTTTGGTATTTTTTAGTTTTAGCCACATTCTCTTACCGAAATATAGGAAAATTGGTATTTTGTCTTCTTTGAGCCTAAAAACTTTCCGTCAGAAATTTGTCGGTATAGATCGACGTTTTGAAATAGCCCCAATAGAATGGTGCCTCTCATTGTTTTACCGAAATTGCTGACATTTAGTATTAAGTCTTCTTCATATACGAAAAGAAACTAGTTATTCCATTTTACTTCAATACAAGTTGTGGTGGAGGGTATAACAAGTTCGGCCCGGCCGAACTTAACGCCGTTCTTACTTGTTCAAAACATATTTTTTAATGCGTAGATTCTTTCAGAACTTATGTTTTCAAGGCGTAGTTTCAAACATATTTGTTCAAGGGGTGGATTTTTTCAAAACATATTTTTTAATGCGTACATTCTTTCAAGACATATGTTTTCAAGGCGTAGTTTCAAACATATTTTTTCAAAAATATTTTTCTAGGATATTTTCAAAAATATTTTTTTAAGGCTTAGATTCGTTCAAAACATATGTTTTCAAGGCGTAGTTTTCAAACATATTTTTTCAAGGCGTAGTTTTCAAAAATAATTTTCTAGGATATTTTCAAAAATATTTTTTTAAGGCTTAGATTCGTTCAAAACATATGTTTTCAAGGCGTAGTTTTCAAACATATTTGTTCAAGGCATAGATTTTTTTGAAAACATATTTTTTCAAGGCGTAAATTTTTTTAAAACATATTTTTTCAAGTCATAGGTTTTTTCAAAACCTTTTTTTAATGCGTAGATTCTTTCAAAACATATTTTTTCAAGGCGTACTTTTCAATAATATTTTCCAAGGCGTAGTTTTCAAAAATATTTTTTCAAGGCTTAGATTCTTTCAAAACATAAGTTTTCAAGGCGTAGTTTTCAAAAATATTTTTTCAAGGCTTAGATTCTTTCAAAACATATGTATTCAAGGCGTAGTTTTCAAAAATATTTTTTCAAGGCATTGATTTTTTCAAAACATATTTTTTCAAGGCGTGGATTTTTTGAAGACATATGTTTTTAAGGCGACCATTATCATGAGGAGGGGAAGATTTGACAGTTGATCAACACAACAAGATGTGTTTGATGTGGTACCTGTTTGGTGTTACCGCCATGAGCATCCCTGCCACGATCTAGTGGACAAGCTTTCCCTACCCAGGCACGTCAAGAGAGATCTTCATAATCTGAAGAGAGAATTATTTATAGACGGCAATGGTTAAGTCATTATCAAAGCCGGGAAAGAAGAATGTTACAGTTTTTCCATCTGAAGAATATGCGACATTCACTGCCATACTGTACACCACATGGATGGATGGCTGAAATGAGGCAACCCTTGAACAGATTGTTTGATGATGTTATGATTCAGACCGTTAGCTACACCAAGTTATAGTGTATAGAGTATAGTGTTCGACAGTATGTTTAAGTCGTCCGCGGAAGTCACACCTATTTGGACAAGATAAGATGTAGGTAAAAGGTTCTCAAGTCGCTGGTTGGCAGTAGAGAAATCTTGTTAACCTCTAAAAAAGCAATACACCGGTATGTGCTAATCTATCTAAATAATCTATGTATATTAGAGATACGCAGTAGAAGAGTATTTAAACCTGCAAGAATGTCGCCGTGGATCAGTTTCATGAAGAAAACGACGATTTTACCGGTATATATGTATTAGACTTTTAATCCTTGATTGCATAAATATTTTTCAAGATATAAATAATTCCAAAAAAAACCTGTTTCCGCACATCATCAAAAGTAATGATAAGGAGAATATTTGCCACTCTCATTGAAGAGCAGTCAATGAAAAATTAACGATCAGGAAATAAAAATTGAACAACCTCATTTGTTGAACATCACGCTAATCACATGGTCAAGCAGCGGCACCAGGCATGCAAACATTGATATGAAGACGACGAAGAACAATCATTTCAAGCATATGCTTCCTTGCAAGGTGTTGGTGTTGTTTCAGCGTTTGGTACAATGCTCAACTTCCACTTTTGGCAGTCAGACGTAACTAAAGAATCACAAACATACATACAAATGTCACATCCATAATTACATTTTAGTTCGACAGTAAATACAGTGGGCTTCACTGAGATATGAAACAAGTAAGAAAGTATCAGTCGACTGTGCCAACAAAGATATACCCTCAGCCTCGAACCTTAAAAAGAAGGAAAAACACAATAATTCTAACGTCTTTAGGGTTTTTTTTGAGTTTTTGGACCAATTTCTCAGGAAGTGGGAATCGCCTCGAAAAAAATTTACCGTTTTTAACTATAGCCGCATAAAAAAAATGTGGCCAAAATTTAAAAACAATCCTAGACGAGTCGTTGAACTGCACTCTTTCTAACCTTTGCGTGGGAACTACCCGAAAGAGTGATCCGATATAGTCGACATAATTCGAGGCTGTAAGGAATAACACGATGTACAACGTTTGGAACAAATCAGTTTCTCCCTTCGAGGGTTATCTTATGTACTACCCAGTTTAGTTGGCGCCGCACAGTGTCACGTCCGTTGCCAAAAACCAAATACTTCGGAATAAAAATTCATTGATGAGAATTTATAGTAAACATTTCAATTTAAATTATGGTATTGATTTGAATAATGGTAGTTTTGTCCATGTAAAGGTTCAAATCCGATAATTGTTGGAAATATGAATTTTTGTCCTTATTTTACTAAAATTAATAACTTTTATTACGCTCCAATATCTTAATATTTAAAACAATTTATCGTTGTAAAAAAAATTTTTACAGTTGCTTTGGATGTATTACACGTGCATTTACTTTTGTTTGGAAGTAAATAGTGATCATGTGGTGTTTACAGCTACCCAAGTCTGTGGTACTTAGTACATCGATTTTGTGAACCAAATTTTAAAAATAGTGGGTACTTCAAATGTATAAAGGTTCCAGCTGTAAAGGTTTGCAGACGAACATGTTATTATTCATTATACTTTCATACGAAATAATGGTTTTAGACCCCAAGTATGTTTGGACGAAATCCGTTTCAGACAATTTGGAGTTGATTTAGCCATGTCCGTTCGTCTGTCTGGCTGGAACGCACGATAACTCTCGAACGGACCGGACCGATTCGGTCCAAAATTTGGCTTTCATAATATTTTGTCCAAACTTAGTTTAAGATCGAAGATGGGTTATATCGGTCCACTCCTTCCCCCACAAAAGTTCGAAAATGTTCGGAAAATTTGTGCGCACGACAACTGCTGAAAAGAGTAACCGATTTGGTCCATACTTTGCAAATCGTGACATTTCTTCCAGACTTAGATCAGGTTCCAATATGGACTCAATCGGACCACTCCTTCGGGTACCTCCCACACAAAATTTCGGAAAAGTTCAGGTTAGGACATGCTCTCGAATCACTTTGATTTTTGTTGTAGCAACTTGTATTCACTGTCCCCCATGACACCGTGAACAGTTGTTGGAGCGCACGATAACTCTCGAACTGATCAACAAATTTGTTCCAAAATTTGGTTTTTGTAACATTTTGTCCAAACTTAGTTTAAGTTCGAAAATGGGTTATATCGGTCTACTCCTTCCGGTACCTCCCCCACAAAAGTTCGAAAATGTTCGGAAAAATTGTGCGCACGATAACTCTTGATGGGAGTAACCGATTTGGTCCATACTGTACACATCCTAATATATCTACCTGATACAGATCAAGTACGAATATGGACTATATTTCTCCATTCCTTCTGGTACCTTCTACACAAAATTTTGGATAAATTTTCTTTAAGACCTGCTCTCGAATCACTTTGATTTTTTTGAAGCAATTTGAATTCGCTGCCTCAATTATAACAGTAAAAGTTTTTTTTTAGGCGCAGGCCCATACTTCTTGAGAAAACAGCCCGAAAATTGTAAGAACCCCTATAATACATATGTAGTGGCTGGAGAGTTCGAACCGAATACTGCGTTCATAAACACTTTGGATACCGTAATATTTCTTCGAATATTAGATGTAATTCGAAGGTGGTGCTTATATGTAAGTCCACTCCTTCCGGTACTTCCCCCACAAAAGTTTGAAAATATTCGCTAAAATGGTACGCGCGATTTCTCATGGACGTAACAACCGATTTGGTCCAAACTTTGGATCTCCAAATATTGTCGAAACTTAGTTTATCTTCAAATTTGGGCCCTATCTGTCCTTGGGGTACCACCCACACAAATGTTCAACATTTTTGTCTGGTTAAGGGTCTGTTCGAGGATCCTTTGGACATTTTTACCGATGGTTTTCCTAGTGGCCCTGTTTACAGCGATATTATGTTTTTCGTAGGCTAGTGTGATAAAAAGCCCTATCTATAGTTATCCCCGCAAATTTTTGAGCTCGTACGCCCAACATTTTGAAACCCCCTAAATACATAAGTTTTTTTTGGGAAGGAAGTATTTCAATCCACACAGGCTGATGGTATATCTCTGTCGGCAAAGCCGACTGATACTTTTTTTATTTTATATTTCAATGGAATGCACTTCATTTTAGTGATTAATAGAAAAAAAAACGCCGGAGCGCTTTTTAAATAAATCGCCCTCAAATTTCACATTTTTAGGTCTTCACGATGTTGCTGGGAAATCGCACATCTTATTGAAATGGTATTAGAGCAAATGTTGTAGCTATGAAAATTCTCAACAAGATTCACGTTTAAGATGTTTTCGTAGGTTTTACCATTTTTGAGATAAAGAAGCTCAAATTTTGACAAATTACGGACTGTATCGTCTCCTTATAATACAAGGTCACGACTGCAATTTCCCAACTTAAACTTATATATCTCAAAAGTGGTACAACGTAGGAAAAAATTATGAAAACCAATATTATAGAGAATTTTCACAGCTATAAGACTTTTTCTAGTCTCATTTCGGTAGTACTTACCGTTTTCAAGCGAATCGTGAAAAACTTGTATATCTCAAACGTGGTAAAACCTACGAAAACATCATAAAGAACAATATTGTAGAGAATTTTCAGAGCTACAAAATTATCTTCAGCCCTATTTCAGTAGGACTTGCGGTTTCCAAGGAAAATCGCCAAAACCAAAAATAAACCTAAAAATGTGAACTTTGACCGCGATTTATTTAAAAATCCCTCCAGCGATTTTTTCTTGTTTTTGGATTTTTCTCATCTATGGACATTGCTGTTTCAGAATCCGCAAAACTTACCAGGTGTAATCTTGTAGAGAATTTTCACAGCTGCAATATTTTCTCTAATTCAATTTCGGACTTGCCGTTTCCAAGCAAAATTGTGAAAACCTAAAGAAACCCTAAAAATGACAACTTTAATAGCGATTTATTTAAAAAGTCCTCCGGCTATTTTTTTGGTTTATTGATTTATCTCATCTATGAACATTGTAGTTTCAGAATTCGCAAAAACGTCCCAGGTGTAAGCACCTTTCATTTAAAGTTGGTTCAAGAGCACCGTGTGAGGGTATAAAAAAGAAAACAACAAATTTATTTCAGTCAAAATATCCAAATGACTTATTCTTTGTGGGACTTATTCTGTTCTAGGAAATTGTGAATACCAATAAAATCAAAATTCCTGTAAAATATCCCACATTTTCGGTACAAAGACCACTGTTGAAATGATTTCTGTTGTTGTTGCTTTTTTTCATTCATTTATTTGATCACTCTCTGTTGGGCATCCAAAGTCACCAGTAACCGATGCCAATTTTCGTAGTTACCGCACAGATGCAAAAGTGATAGCCATAGCAACTGTTTTGCGGCAATGACTATCCCGCCAGCAGCAGCAGCCTCAACAGGAACATAAGCTATACATTAAGGCGAATAAAAGAACGAAGCAGGTGCAATATTAGTTTTTGTTATTCGCGTTTCGATTTTGGTGTATTTGCTGTTGTTGTTCAAGAAACAGAGCATCTTTCAGGTGGTTCATCTGTTTTGGCAGTAACCGTTGTCGCTGTTGTTTTTGTAGTTAACGAAAACAACCTTTTGCTACCAAATTTACCTGATTTAATCTTTGTTCGTTGGCTATGGCAATACTTTACCTTTTCGTTGCGTTGTTGTGTGTGTTTTTATCCTAAAAGATTCATTCAGGCCGCAGAACCTGATATGAAATAAAAGAAATGAAGTAGAAAAAAAAACATCTGAAAATATTAAAGCTGTTATATTGCTGCTGCGTGTGTACACTTCAATAACTAAATCTAAAAGCATATGCCGGAATCAACCCTATATTATTTGAGCAGAAGAACAAAGTAAACAAAGAAAAGCTAACAAACACCTTTTAATGCTGTTTAATTAGATGGAAAGGGTTTGTTAAGAAATCTAATGTGGTAAAATCTTGAATTAAGAAAGGAGGAAATGCTTAAGGAATATTTACATTTTCTGAAGGTATTTGAATTGATTCCCTTTAAAGTCAATATTTAGTTTTGATAAAATGTCAGATTAAATTTACACACGACATAGAGGATGAAAGATACCAAGCAATGGTCCTGACCGGCTTTAAGCCCAGGACTTATCTTTGTCCCTCTTTCATCTGAAGTGGACACTGACTTCTCCATGGTGTCATCTGCGGAACTGCATTTAACATACGTTAAAGTTAGTGATATTACATGCGCGACGTTCACCCATAAGAACTTTAAATACTTGTGTTGGGCGTTGGGCTAGTAAGCCATTCTTCCAAAAGCTCCATACTCTGAAAAAACAAAGACCTCTATAAAAATTACGACCCACGCAGAAGATTTAAGGACCATGATTTTCGAAACTGCACCTGAAAAGTTCGCATCCTTTATATATAAGGTAGAGTCTACGCCTTGGCGGTTGTGCATGAAATATATAAGGTCTATATTACTGCCATTAAGGAACTACGATGGATCACAAGAACTCCTAAAGGTGACCCACTGAAGTTTAGCTGTCATGACATAAAGCATGAATTCGAATGCGGATATGTAGGTGGTCGCTGGTTAAAGCATCTAATTTCCAGTTTCACCGCAGTGAATTGCTGCAATTCGGGTGACGTAGGGGATGGAAGATACCAAGCAACGGTCCTGACCGGTTTTAACATGGTAAAGCCCAGGATTTATCTTGGTCCCTCTTTCATCCCAAGTGGACACTGACCTCCCCGTGGTGTCACCTGGGGAACTGCCTTTAACACCCGTTAAATGTAGTGAGCTAACATGAGCCGCGCGTTTACCCATAAGAACGTTAGAAACTTGGGTTTGGGCGTCGGGTTAGTAACCCTCCCCTAGAAAAAAATCCTACTATGAAAAAACGAAAGAAAAAAAAAACAAACCCCTCTAAAGTTGACGAACCCCGCAAGCGTTTTAAGGACCATGATCTGCGAATATGCACCTGGAATGTTCGCACTCTTTATAGAGAAGGTGCAGTCTTCGCATTGGCAGACGTACTTGAAAGGTACAAGACCGATATTACTGCCATAGAGGAAATACGATGGATTGGGAAAGGCGTCACAACAACACCTAAAGGCGACGCATTGTATTATAGCTGCCATGATGTAAAGCATGAGTTTGGTTGTGGATTCGTAGTTAGTCGGAGACTAAAACATCTGGTATCCAGCTTCACCCCAGTGAATGAAAGTCTTGCTGCAATTCGAATAAAAGCTAAATTCTTCAACATCAGCTTTATTTGCGCTCATGCTCCCACTGAAGAAAAGTACGAACAGACCATAGATATATTTTACGAGCGCTTAGAAGAAACATATGACCGTTGCCCTGCCCATGACATTAAAATCATTCTTGGTGATTTTAATGCCAAAATTGGAAAGGAGAATATCTTTGGCCCAACAGTCGGGAAATCAGTCTCCACAGTGAAACATCTGACAATGGTATGAGGCTAATAGACTTTGCAGCTGCAAAAAACATGGTAGTTAGCAGTACCAGATTTAATCATCTCGATATTCATAAGGGCACCTGCCTGTCTCCAGATCAGAAAACAAGAAACCAAATTGATCATGTTGTTATAGATGGAAGACATGCATCAAGCGTGCTGGATGTACGATCGTTCCGAGGCGCAAACATTGATTCGGACCACTACCTTGTTGCAGCAAAGGTACGCACCCGCTTAAACGTAGCAAACAAAGTACGAACAGACACAACACGAAAGTTAGACATCTGAAAGCTGCAATCACAACAGGTAGCCACAGCATATTCCACTCAACTAGCCCAATTGCTTAATCAAAGCACTCCTCATCCCGATAACATATCAGCGCAATGTCAAAGCATTGCCCACTCCATGCAAACAGCCGAAAAATCCATACTTGGATACCAGAGGCCTCCACCAAGGAATCCATGGTATGATCAGGAGTGTCGTGCTGCCACTGAAGAGAAAAATGCGGCATATAGGGCTACTTTACAATCCGTAGCAACGCGTAGCGCACGAGAGAAATACAGGGAGAAAAGGAGAGAGGAGAAACGTCTTTTCCGCAGGAAAAAGAGAGAGATGGAAAAGCGGGAGTGTGAAAAAAATCGAGATGTACAGGAGCCAGAATGAAGTCCGAAAATTCTACCAAAGAGTCAATCATCAAACTGATGGCTTTGGTACAGGCACATCCTCCTGGAGAGACCAGCAAGGTAATTTGGTAACTGATACAGATAGTGTACTCAGGATATGGAAAGAACATTTTTCAAAACTGTTGGTATCCAATAGCAGCGAAGACGACGAAGATACCACAGTCCCAATCCCAGAAGATGGTATTGAATGTATACCGCCCAGGCAGGATGAAGTAAAGTCAGCAATAAGCCGGCTAAAGAATAATAAGGCAGCAGGTGCCGATGGCTTACCAGCCGAGCTGTTCAAAACCGGAGGCGACACGCTGATAAGGTGTATTCATCAGCTAGTTAGCACCATCTGGCAGGAAGAACGAGTACCCGACGATTGGAACCTGAGTATCCTGTGCCCCCTCTACAAGAAGGGAGATAAGACTGTATGCTCTAACTATAGGGGAATAAGTCTACTCCTTATTGCCTACAAGATCGTGTCAGGGATATTGTGCGAACGACTAAAGCCTATTGTCAACGAGATAATTGGACCATACCAATGCGGCTTTAGACTTGGCAAGTCCACCATTGACCAGATATTTACCCTGCGGCAAATCCTGGAGAAGACCCACGAGATGCAGATCGACACCTTCCACCTTTTTGTCGATTATAAAGCAGCCTTCGACAGCCCGCTGCGTTCAAAGGTATTCCAAGCCATGTCTGAATTTGGTATCCCCGCAAAGCTCATCCGGCTTTGTAAAATAACTTTAACTGACACGACGTCCTCAGTTAAAATAGGAAAGAACCTCTCCGAAGAGTTTGGTACCAAAAGAGGTTTCAGACAAGGAGACAGCCTTTCGTGTGACCTCTTCAACATCCTGCTAGAAAAGGTTATACCAGAGGCAAACGTCAAAAGAAGTGGCACAATCTACACCAATAGTCACATGTTACTTGCTTATGCTGATGATATTGACATCATGGGCCGATCAGTAAAAGAAGTAACTGATACCTTTATAAAGGTCGAAGGAGAATCTGCTAAAGCGGGTCTGGCGGTAAACGATCAAAAGACCAAGTTGATGGTGTCGACGCGCAATGCGTCCACTGAGATCGGACCGACTGTGGAAGTTGGTTCCTATAATATTGAGGTAGTAAAAGACTTCGTCTACCTCGGCACCTCCGTAAACACAACAAACGACATCAGTTGTGAAATAAAAAGAAGAATTGTATTGGCCAACAGATGCTACTTTGGTTTAAGTAAGCAGTTTAAAAACAAAGCCACATCTCGTCAAACAAAAATAACGCTCTACAAAACACTAATACTACCCGTGCTGATGTATGGCTCCGAAGCCTGGGTGCTTGCGCAAACAGACATGGCAGTGCTTGGTGTGTTTGAGAGAAAAATTCTTCGAAAGATCTACGGACCAATCTGCGTTGACGATGAATATCGACGTCGCATGAACCACGAGCTGTATCCGCTGTACAACGACATCAATATTGTTAAACGTATCGAGATGCAGCGATTGCGTTGGCTAGGCCATATCATAAGAATGAGCGATGATGACCCCGCTAAAAAGGTGTATAAACACGGACCGCTTGGCGGTGCACGCAGGATTTGCAGGCCAAGGAATAGATGGCGCAAACAAGTGGATGATGAGATGAAAAGGCGCGGTATTCCAGAAAGCGAAGCAACAAATAGAGAGAATTGGAGATCTTTTCTAAGGTCGGCCTTTAGAACAAATGTTCTGTAATGGGCCAGCTAAGTAAGTAAGTAATATTAGATGTGGTCAATAATTTGCTGTGTCAGTAACACTGTGTGTAACTTTGTGTTGGTTTATTAACCATATTCTGACACCGCAGCATGATGGAAGGCCAAAAATACGTGTCCCGGCGTTTTCCCTTTCACTTCAACTTCCGCGGTTATGGGCGCCCAAAGACCTGAGGCCTTGATGTGTATAGGGGATCATTTTGTCAGTCAGTGTTTACTCGTAGAGAAAAAGTTGTAGCTCTCGTCCTAAAGAATAATAATTGGGAACACATAAAATCCATTCAACCTCACCTTCAAGGTCAAAATCGTTAAAGTTAAATTTCGCTTTTAATTTTTTCTTGGATTTTAGTCTACAGATATAAAACCGGTCAAAAGTGAAGCAAACAACCAACAAGAAAAATGTACCTTAGATCTTAGTAAACAACTTTTTAGAACATTCCAACTCTGTGGAAACGGTTTTTGATGGTCAAAATAGCAAATCAAATGCGATTTTTATCCTCTTTTCTCCGTTCCTGCTCCATAGATTCTAAACCGTTCAAAAAGCAATGGACCACAATAATGTAGCAAAGATATTAGCAAACAACTTTCTGGAACATACAAAATGTCTATGACCGGTTCTAAAATGTGAAAATAGCCAAAAACTTTTGATACTGAACCTCCCAAAAATTAAGCATACAGTCAACTACAAAAATATACCTAAGATTTAATAAAAAAAATTTCTGGAACATAAAAAGATTCTAGGAACGGTCCTTCATGCTCAAAATTCGATTACTTTAGATCATTCTTTCCTGTTCAGGTCCGTAAATAACAAACCTTTAAAATTTCCTTGAGTTTTGAACAATATGTTATTTCCAGACATGAGCTGGGGGAAAATAATTTATTTTTTTTTTTTTGTGAATTTCAGCTTGAAGCACCGTTTCAGAATCTTTTAATGTTCTAGAAAGTTGTTTATTGAAATCTTAGGTACATTTTTGTAGTTGACTGTATTCTTAAATATTGTATTCTTAAATATCTATGGACAGGGACTTACGCAGGTGGGGGGCACTGGGGGCCCGGGCCCCCCCCGAAATGGTTTGGTCGACTACAATTTTTTGAGCTACTTTAACAATTTATTACGATTTTTTTTCTAAAATAATTTTTTTTTTAAATTTCAAATGAAAACTGATATTGTTCTGAAGGTTCTGTTCTGAAAATGTACTTTGTCATCAAGTTGTCTAAGAAATATTCAAATTTTTTTTGTTTGAATGCTTTTTTAGAGAAACTTCCAGTAAAACTGAATTCCTTCTTTATGTCATGCCAGTGTTTTGGAATTCTGTAATGAATATAAAGGTCTTGAGGCTTTAAATTCATTTTGTATTCAAATCATTTACAAATTCAGTATTGTGCGGATTAGGAGTACATAAAATGAAATGTCTATTGGACAATATGTACGACATATCAAGGGTTTTCCGTGGAGTATATCTCGAAAAGCAGTTAGAAAATTATTTTACTGCCATAATCAAATTTCCAAGCTTCAATTAATTTATAATAAAATAATTAATAATTTAAAAATTTCACCTAATAAATTATATTTTATTTTAAATTAAACAATTTAACTTTAACTAACAAAATTTAATCTGCTGTTATTTGTATTGTATATTACAGTGCTCTTGAACCAACTTTAAATGAAAGAAGCTTAGATGAGAAAATAAAAAAAAATAATTTTTAGTGTTTTTAGGTTTTGCTGGGAAACCACAAGCCCTATCAAAATGGAACCAAAGAAAATTTTGTAGCAGTGAAAATTCTCTACAATATTGTTCATATATGATATTTTCGTAGTTTTTACGAATTCTGAGATATAGAAGTTCAAATTTGGACAATTCACTGACTGTATCGTCTCTTTATAAAACAATGTCAGGACTACACTTTCCTAACTTATACTATATATCTCAAAAATGGTACAACCGAGTAAAAAAATTGCGAATCCCAATCTTATAAAGAATTTTCACCGCTATACGATTTTCTGTAGTCCCATTTCGACAAGATTTACTGTTTTGAAGCAAATCGTGAAAACTAAAAAAAAACCTAAAAATGTGACCTGAACTTATATATCTCAAAAATGGTAAAACAAATTTTCAAAGTTACAACATTTTCTTTAGCCCCATTTCGATAGGACTTGTGGTTTCTAAGCAAAGTCGCGAAAACCTAAAATAAACCTAAAAATGTGAACTTATTTAAAATACCCTCCAGCGATTTTTTCTTGTTTTTGGATTTTTCTAATCTATGAACATTGCTGTTTCAGAATCCACAAAAACTTCCCAGTTGTAAGCTCCATTCATTTAACGTTGGTTCAAGAGCACCGTGATATTAAACCCTCAGTCATTAGGCTAACGATAAAAATGTACCTTATCGAAATAATGTTCTTAGACTAATCATATGTTTTGACGAAACACGCGTCAAACAATTTGGAGTCGATTTATCCCAGTTCGTTCGTCTGTCTGGCTCGTGCCCATTATAACTCTCGGATAGATCAACAGATTTGGTCCAAATTTGGGATCTTGCAATATTTTGTCCAAACTTCCTTTGGACACCAGACTTCAAAATGTTTCCCTAAAATCTTGAGCAAAGTCCATTCCGATTTTTTCGAGACTAGAGTAGGTTCGAATATGGATTATATCGATTCACTCCTCCAGATACCTTCAACACAAAATTTCAATCATCCGATTTGACCGAAACATCCTAAAATTACGTACATATCAAATTCTGAAACTTCTTGGCTATACAATTTATAGAAAAAAATTGGCTATGTAGCCCGTATTCGATCTGTCTATATATAAAAGTCTCAACTCACACAGGCTGAGGGTATATCTCTGTAGGTAAACCCGACTGCTACTTTTTACTTGTTTTCCAGAAAACAAAAATTATGAATTTTCATAAGTTTGTATCCGCTGTGCCGACAGAAGTGATTGGTCGTTGGAAAGTTTGTAAGGTCATCGAGTCCATTAACATCTAGTCGTAAAATTAAGATAGAAATAACTGGCAACAACAACCATTGATGTGTCAGATGGATTTTTTCGTCTTAAACTATTTTTTCAGGATTTAGCTAAAATGATGCCGAGCTTTTTTTAGAGATATTTTTTGACCATGTGTTAGCGCAGTCTCAAACAGTACTGCGATTTGGATTCGGAGTCTTTGAGTCGTAGATTGCATCTCCCGGATCCTGATATTTTGTTTCTTTTTTTAATGTAATTTTATGAATTGTTAGTTGGCTTTCACGGACTCTATCACTTCTTGTAAAATAGTAAAGTTTTGGTGTTTATATGCACTTAAAGAATATTTTTTTCTTACAATAATACAAAACTTTTTTAATGGCACTGAAGTTAGTGTGTGATAAAGAAGAAACGGCGTTATGTTCGGATCGAACTGTTTATATCCTCCAAAATATGTATATATCTATTCGACATATTCGCGAATGCAATCCCTGCGTTTGAACGTGGATCTATTTTCACCACTTTTTGCATGGAAGTTCTCCCAACAAAATAATTTCCAAAATCCATATAACTGACGATATTTTTAAAAACTATGCTAATAGCCTCGAATATAGAAAATGTTTCGAAAGCTATTCGCTGCTGGATTTAGAACCCAAAATGCCAAATAAGAGGTAATGTAATTGAAAATTCTGGGATACACCAAAACGTACATCAAACGTACGTACACACATGTAGGTAATGTTAATTTGATTAAGATTTTTTAGTTATTGCTTCAGTTCTGTTGGAGAATTTAGTTAAAAACTTTTGTAAGGAAACTATGCCGAACGTGGTCTGATATGGTTCATCCAAGGACTGATATATTATAATCAGTTCCAAATTTCAATCTTGTATCTAAAATATTGCAATCTCTCTTTTGAATGTATATACTTTGTGGCAATATTGAATATACATAAAATCAATTAAAACCCCTTTAAAATAGCTTTACGTAACGATACACAACATTTTTAATTTTCATGATTTTTGGTCAAGTTGGGCCCCCCCCCGAAATGAAATCCTGCGTACGTCCCTGCCTCCTACTTAGGTTACTTTCCGATGTAAACTTTAAAAACGCCGATACACGTGTCTCATATTTTTAGCTCTACTTTCTAATATAACCAGTGTTTCCAATCATTTTGAAAAAAATTGCATTTTGTTGCACAGTGTAATAATAAATGATGCAAAAATATCAATTTTTTAAAATCATATAAAATAAATTTCGTGTCGAGGAAAACAGTGCCAAGAGGAAGTGGTGTAGGGTATCACATGGTGGTCCCCGTCAAACTATAGCACTCTCTTACTGGTTTTAAAATAATATTTTTCACCATATTAATCATTTTAATATTAAATACCTACCCATTTTTAAATAGTTATTGATGTATTCAAAATTTATGTTTAAATTGTGTTTAAATTTTATGTAAATCCTTTTTATATGACTTTCATTAAAACCCATTTTTAAGATCCCACAACCAAACCATTCTCAACCACCACTCAGTTACTCACCATCTACCTACCTTTAGTAATATTTGATTTGTTCTCACTTTCCAGGAAATGTATTTATTTGTGCCAAATTCATGTAAAAATCAGCGATGCGAACAAATCGTTCAACCATTTGCTCAAATTGTTATCAGACAAAGGAAATATTCTACAAGATTTATAACAATGAAAAAAACAGTCCTTATTGTAGCGCTTCAGTGAATTGTTAAGCATTTTTTAAATTACACCTTTACCAACAAACGAAAGCCATGGAAAGCAGGACCAAATTTAGGTAACTTTAAATTTGTTGTTTAATTTAAAGATATATATTTTATTTTACTGCTGACGTTATTGCGTTCCATTCAATCTACGATTGTTATACCTTCAGTAGGCCGGGGCGTATTTGTATGGAAGGAAAAAAGTGATAGTGGGCGCCTGGAGTTTCTGATTCTTGGGATTGTACTGAGCAAAAAAGTACACTTGACCATATGTCTACGGTAAAAATCGAGCCCCCGGATTTTGACTTGAATTTTTTTCAAGGATATATTGGCCAAACCATATCTCAGAAACTTGACCTATCCTGAAAATTTCTTTTTGCGTTCTTAGTACACTCACCAAGGGCTTTCATTTCCAAAAGGAAATTTCCACCCACTATCTTTGAGTCAAATTTTGTAGCACAGTAATTTATCGATATTTTCCGAAAAATTTGCACTTTCTCGGGACAATAACTGCCTGAATGAGCGTTCCAATGCTTTTGCGATGTACTAGAGAGATCTTAATTATTGGCTTGGCTACAATTTTTGTCTTTGTGTTGGATCGAAAATCTCAGTGGTTTGGCTGTTACACATATGCCAAAATATCCAGAAAACTTTGAAAAGAAACTTCAAGTCAAAATCCGGGGTCTCGATTTTCACCGTAGACATATGGTCGGTCTAGTGGACTTTTTTGCTCAGTACAATCCCAATAATCAGAAAATACAGGCGCCCGTGGTGATGTTCAAATCGCCCCACCCTAACCTTCAGCCTTATGGCTACGTAGGGTACTAGGCTCGTTTTCATACAATTTGGAAAATATCTTGCTACCTGCCAGCCTCTATGTCTGGTTGGTTAAGTCGATTACTCTCGAAAGGAGTAACTAATTTGTTTCCAATTTTGTACGTCGCACAGTGGTTCAGAATTGTTTTTCCTGGCCAAAATTCTGTAACTTTTGAACGAATAGAGATATATATTTATAATTCTTTTTTTGTTAGACAGATAACACAATCAGCTTTCAGACGAATTATAAGCGTTCAAGTTCGGTCTGGTAGTTGCAGAGAAATTCAAGGTCAAAGTTAAACTTTTGAGTGTTTTAACTATTATTCATCAAAATATGAGTGTTTTTGTGGTTTTTATATCTTCCTATGTATTAAAGATGGTCAAACACCAACAAATAAACAAAATAATTACCAAAAAAAAAAACTAAACAAGTAAAAAAGCATTAAGTTCGGCCGAACTTTTCATACCCTCCACCATAAAATATTCATTCCTGTACCCAACTTTAAGTGAGTACGTTAAAATGTCAGATAATGTACATAAAATGCTTCATTCGGGAGGCCCTTTTTATGGTGCCTATATCTAACTGTTGACAATTTTTGGTGGGCTAGAAATTGGGAGGTACTGTTATATAGGGGTTATAATAAAACATGGGCCTATGTTGACAGTTTTTGATGGGAGCCTTTAATGTCAAATAACTCCTAATTCGGTTAAAAAATTTAGCTAGAATCCTCAAAATATCGAAAATCGGTACATAACGTGGGAACTTCAAATGTCATTAACAGCTAGTTCGGAGGTATCTGGGCTATATGAAAATATGAACTTAAATGAACAATTTTTGCTGCAGAATTTTTGTTGACTTTTAAATTTCAAATTACAGAAAGTTCGTCCAAAAAATAAAGCTAAGGTACGGAAAATCGGGAGGTTTGTTTTGGGGCTATACAAAAACATGGACCTACGTTCGGTTAAACATTTTATGTAAAATCCTCAAAGTACCGAAAATAGGGAAGTATCGTTATATTGGGGCTATGTTGAAAATTGTTGATGCAGATGTGTGGTGACCACTACAACCTTCAAATGTCAAATTACAGTTAGTTCTGTTAAAAATTGTAGTTAAAATTGCCAAATTACTGAAAATTGGGAGGTACCGTTACATGGGAGCTATATCCGAACATGGACCTATGTTGACAATTTTTGATGGAGAGGTGTTGTGACCACTAAGAACTTTAAATGTCAAATTACTGCTTGTTCGGTTTAATATTGTAGCTAAAATCATCAAATTACTAAAAATCGGGAGGTACCGTTATATGGGGGCTTTCTTGACAATTTTTGGTTGAGAGGTGTGGTGACCACTAAGAATTTCAAATGTCAAATGTTCAAATTACAGATAATTCGGTTAAAACTTGTTGGTAAAATTCTCAAAATACCTGAAATCCGGCGGTAACGTTATATGGGGGCTATTCCAAAACATGGACCTATGTCCACTAATTATATAAGTTCATTGACATTTAAGAACCCTAAATGTCAATTGATAGATAAAAACGTCAAAATGCCGTAAATCGGGGGTACCTTTTTATGGGGGCTATACCAAAACTTGGACCTAGGTCCACAACTTTTGTTATATAAGTTTAGTTACACTTAAGAACCCTAAATGTCAAATTATAGCTATATCGGTCTGAAAATGTAGCTAAACCCGTCAAAATACCGTAAATCGGGGGGTACCGTTATATGGGGGCTATACCAAAACGTGACCCTATGTCCACAAGTTTTGTCACATACGTTTATTGACATGTAAGAACTTCAAATGTCAAATTATAGCTAAATCGGTCTGAAAATGTAGCTAAACCCGTCAAAATACCGTAAATCGGGGGGTACCGTTATATGGGGGCTATACGAATACGTGGACCTATGTCCACAACTTTTGTTATATAAGTTTATTGATACTTAAGAACCCTAAATTTCAAATTATAGCTAAATCGGTCTAAAAATGTAGCTAAAAACGTCAAAATACCGTAAATCGGGGGTACCGTTATATGGGGGCTATACCAATACGTGGACCTATGTCCACAAGTTTTGTTATATATGTTTGTTGACACTTAAGAACCTTAAACGTCAAATTATAGCCAAATCGGTCTGAAAATGTAGCTAAAAACGTCAAAATATCGTAAATCGGGGGTACCGTTATAAAAAATGTCGAAATTTTTTTTTCAATAATTTAAAAAAAATTTACCAAATAAATTAAAATTTTTTCAAAAATTAAAAAAAAACTCCTTGGGTTTTAAAAAAACTTATATAACTCGTATAAAAACTCATATACTCAAAAAGTTGTAATTTGTGTCAAAAACTGTAATTCATATGGGAACAGTATAGAAAAACATACATTTGTACCCATGTTATTTCAATAAATTGAAAAAAGTGTTAAACGGACGGAACGGGACGGGTACAAGAGTATATATGGACTGGAAGAGAAGACTTTCGAGCATCTTTCTGTGAAAACAGAACTTTGTTCCAGTTGTTCCACAAAAATTTTAGTCCACTAAATTTGGAATTTCATAAAATTTAGTAACCGAGGAAAAATAAAAAAGATCATGTTGTGTAAACGCTACGTTAATTTTCTAATTCGATTTTTCGATTTTTAAAGGCCACAATCCTACCTACCTCATAAAAAAACAATGAACACAATAACTGTTATAGTTTCAAAGAAATAGCTTCGTCTTTCTCAAGAAATTTGCAAAAATTACGTATTTTCCAAAAATGGGGAAAATGCTCGTCCTTATGGGCACGCCACGCCCACACCTTCCAATATTTGGGCCTAATTTTTTGGTTTCCTTAGTTTCAATATGTTTACTATCGAATCCCATATAGAAATTAAATATCTTTGACAAAACAAAATTTTGATTTTTGGCCAGGAAAATCGATTCCTGAACCATTATGCGTCGTAATATTTCTTCAAAACTTATATCAAGTTCGGAGATAGTCTTCGGATACCTCTCGCTAAAAGTTCGAAAATTGTTAATGAAGTTCGTTTTTGCATTTTTACCGAACGTAATGCTAGTGGTCCTGATTACAATGATGTACTATTATCCGTGAACATGTCCGTAATTCCTGAGAGTGGTCCATTACAGAACATTTGTCTTACACTGTGTGTAATTTTTTTGAGCCATTGTTTATTAACCATATTCTGACACCGCAGCGGGATAGAGGACCAAAAATAAGAAGACACGTGTCCCGGCGTTTTTCCCTATCACTTCAACTTTCGCGTTTATGGGCCCCAAAGACCTGGGGCCTTGATGTAAAAAGGGATCATTTTGCCAGGCACATATCTCCTAAACCGCTACGAATTTGGGTTTACTCGTAAAAGAAAAGTTGTAGCTCTCGTCATATAGAGTAATAATTGTGAACACATAAAATCCATTCAACCCCACCTTCAAGGTCAAAATCGTCAAGGTACAATTTCCCTTTTAGTTTTTTCTCGGATTTTAGTCTACAGATATCAAACCGATCACAATTGAACCAAACAATCAACTAGAAAAATTTACCTTAGATCTCAGTAAACAACTTTCATGTTCTAGAAACCCTGTAGAACCGGTTGTTAATGGTCAAACTAGCAAATCAAATGCGATTTGTATTCTCTTTTCTCGGTCCATGCTCAAAAAGATACTAAACCGTTCAAAATTCAAGAAAACAATGGACCACAATATTTTAGCAAAGATATCAGCAAATAACTTTCTGGAACACACGAAATGTCTATGACCGGTTCTTAAATGTGAAAATAGCCAAAAACTTTTGAAAATATTCGAATTTTATACTCTTTTCTCCGATTCCGGTCCACAGATACCAACCCGCCCAAAAATTAAGGATACCGTCAATTACAAAACTGTACCTAAGATTTCAATAAGCAACTTTCATGAACATAAAAAGATTCTAGGAACGGTTCTTCAAGCTGAAATTCACAAGGGACACGTGTCTTCTTATTTGTGTTCATCTATCCCGCTGCGGTGCCAGAATATGGTAAATAATTTTCGTGTCGCACAGTGTTATAAGCGGAACTTGGAATATATTTCCTCTCCTCTCTATTTGTTTCTTTGCTTTCCCAATTTAGAATATCATGTTTTTCGATAGTGTCTTCCACTTTTTATTTCATCGTCTATGTGTACCCACATGCGGTGGTGCGTATTTATGCGACTTATGATTCCTATAACATGGCCTAACCAAGGCAGTATTTGTGTCGGAATAAGTGAATTGTGGGCTAGAGGTAAGTCACTCTCGGGCCGTGGGAAGAAGGGAGATAGATTATCAATCACGTTTAATAATATTACGCTGAATGATCCAAGGAGGTTGTTGTTGTTGTTGTAACAGTGTTTTTATTATGTTTGTATGTTCGTTCTTCTGTTCAATCTGGCTCTGGGTCTATCTCCTATGCTGCTTCGATGGGATGTAGCCACAGATCCACTGGAGTTAGATGAGTAGGTTTGACGCGGCAGTTAAAAAGGTGTTTTGTGGGTGCGGGCCCATGCCGCATACTGGGCAGATGTCCTGCGCGGCGCGATCGGTTTTCGCCCAATACGAATTTAGGCGACTGCAATATCCCGAGCGTAGTTGAGCCAAAACTACTCTGGTTGTTGTGGCAGCTGATGCTCCTCAGCTGCGTTAGATGGAAGATGTACTCCGAGGACTTTTTTCACAATATATTTCTTTAGGGCCTTAGCAACTGCATCCATGTGAATGCTATTCAAACCTGTTGATACGCTTGTTGATCTAGGAGTTCTCTCCTGTATCGTTGGACCTCTCCTTCTAGAGCGTGGATATCCTTCCTCATGTACCTGAATGTTTCGAGCCTGCCCACAAGATGGTGATTGGGTTGGGTCTCACGGTAACATCCATGCAAGTACTGCAACGAATGCATCTCATTGTGTTGCTTTACTGGAAGAATCTTTGCCTCCTCATGTAGATGGTCCATTGAAGACTTGAGGAGGCACCCTGTTGCTGTTTTCAGGCGGCATTCTGGCAGGTTTGAAACTTTTTCTAATTCGTATCACATAATCTCGGGGACCAGACTGAAGCCGCATAGCTTACCACGAACCTATCGCGTTATATGTGGTCAACAAGGTTTATTTATCTGGCTAGGAACTTGATGACCTTGTTCCTACTTTTCAGTAGATTGCTTTTGCGTGTACGCCCGACTTGAATATAGTGTCGAATGTGACCCCTAGAATTTTGGGGGCAGTTTGTGGTCGGAATTCTTCTACCGTCGACCACGACATTCAACTCACGTCCAAACTGCGCTGTGCTTTGGTAAACAGAGTGGCTGTTGATTTTGTGGCGAAAATCTGCATATTCCTCGAATGGAAAAAGGTGGCAAGATCGGTTAAATAGTTGTTCAGTCTCTCACAGATGTCATCAGGATAGGTACCTGACGCCAGGAGCGTGCAATCATCCGCATACGTTACGATCTCGATGCCGTCTGGATGGGGTGGAATACAGGAGAGGTAGAGGGTAAACAGTTCCGGAGGTATCACCCCACCTTGGGGAACTCCCTGTTTCATTCTACCGGGTTTGGACTTCTTGTTCCTGAATTCCAAGTACGACTGGCGTCCACACATATAATTGACTATCCAAAGTTTCAAGCTTGGCCGCAGGGTTGTCTGCTCAATGTCCTCAAACAGCGTGGAGTGTCTGACTGTATCAAAGGCTTTTGATAAGTCAAGCGTCACCATCACTGTTCTATCGCACGGCCGTCTCTGGCTGAGTCATTGACAAATATATGTGGAAATGGCGTGCATCGCAGTTGTCGTGCTGTCTGCTTACGGAATCCATGCTGATGATCGGCAACTTGATAGCTATTTCTGATACTGGAGAGGACTAAGGCCTCAAGGGTCTTTGCTATGGGCAACAAAAGCGAAATCACCTGTACCTGAAATCGCATCCTTGCCAGGCTTTCGTAGTGGGACCACCCTGCCCATTTTCCACACTTCGGAAACAATGAGGGTGGCTTGCGACAAGTTGAGAACTTTAGTGAGATACTCCACTCCCGGCTCATCCAGCTGCTTCACCATTGGAGATTCCATCAGGGCCCAACACTTTGGATGGTTTAGCGTTCCTGATGACATTGGTAACATCATCCATTGTAAACTGTGGAGGTTCATCCTCGGCAGGTAGAGATCTAATGCGACGTAATACTTTTCTCTTCGCCCTGTCACTCTCGGGGTGCTCGACAAACTGTCGATTGAAAAAACTTGCGCACCTCTTCTGGTCAGTCAACGTAACGTGACTGAGGTTCTATCTTGTATCACTTGTTCCGCTTATGCTCGCCGACCAGCCTGTTAACTTCCAGTGTCAGCTCCCTGACTCTGGGGTCATTGGGGTTGGTTCGACGAAGCTCATCACGCTCATTTGATAATCCCGTCGCCTCTGCTGGGAAATTTGGTCTTACTTCGGTTATTCGACCAGCAGGAATATGGCGAGCGGCTGCAGCAGTGATGATGTCTCGGAACGTCCTTTCCGCTACCCGAACATCAGAAGGTGATTGGTGAACTCTCTGAAACTTGGCCAATCAGCTTTCTTATGATTGACGAATGTGCGGCGTTGAGAGCTAATGAAATTGGTTGGTCTGCTAATGGAGACAATTCTGGTGAGGTGGCCTGATCCAAAGGAAATAACAGGTTGCCAGGTAACGTCATTTGTCAGACCAGGTGACATGTTGGTTATGTCTGGCGAACTGTGGCACTCTCCTCTAATTCTGATAGGGGCTTCCTCATTGACCGTGCAAAACGTAGAGCTGTCAATCTTCTCAGTACCTCTCTGGTCGTTTCCGAGGGCCGAATGCCACATCTCATGAGTGACAGGGCAAAGAGAAGTGCACTGCGTCACATTAGATATCTTCCTGTCGGGGAAGAAGCACCAAAATATGATGTTGCAAATGTCATTCAAAGGGTTGAGCCTTGACGGAAACTTTATGGTAATGCCAAAGCAGCTGGGCAAACCTGGAATTGAGTTTCTCAACAAAGTTCGCAATTTTTCGCTAGTTAACCACATCATTTTTAAGCACTTCACGTCATCTCCACACATATATTGCCTGGTAAGTTGCCAATCACTGTCCGAAATTGCATTAGAGTTTTTATTTAGTCCATTATTGCATCTATAGGCGTATATGGCTTCGGATATAGCCTATTAATGCAAGGTTTTTAGGGATTTCGCCATTGATAATTTATTGACACCCGATAAAATGACCGCTTGCCCGTTGCCAAGGACTTTTACAGTTTACTCCTCCCCAGCGTCAGAAATAGCTATCCATTTGCCGATCACCAGCATGGGTATCTTCAGCTGCACATCACGACATCAACACTGCACGCCATCTCCATCGTGCAAGGACTTATCCGGAGCAAGCCGTGCGATAGGATATTTTTGGTAGCCCTTGATTTATCAAAAGCCTTTGGTATTGTCAAGCACTCGACGCTGTTTGAGGACATTGAGCAACCAACCCTCCAGCCAAGTTCGAAACGTTGAATAATCAATTATATGTGTGGACTAGGCCGGGGCGATTTGTATGGAAGAAAAAAAGTGTTATCGGGCGCCTGGAGTTTCTGATTCTTGGGATTGTACTGAGCAAAAAAGTCAACTATACCATATGTCTACGGTGAAAATCGAGCCCCCGGATTTTGACTTGAAGTTATTTTTCAAGGATTTTTGGATATTTTGGCATATAAGAACCAAACCACTGAGATTTTCGATCCAACACAAAGACAACAATTGTAGCCAAAACAATAATAAAGAACTCTCTAGTACATCGCAAAAGCATTGGAACGCTCCTTCAGGTTGTTATGGCCTCGAGAAGATGCACATTTTTCGTAAAATATCGATAAATGACACTGTGCTACAAAATGGGACTCAAAGTAAGTGGGTGGAAAATTCCTTTTGGAGATGAAAGCCCTTGGTGAGTGTACTAAGAACCCAAAAGGAAATATTCACTATAGGTCAAGTTTCCGAGATATCGCGTGATTAATGGTTTAATTTTGGCCCCTTAATTTGTGAGAAAATAGCTTCATATCTCTCTAAAGCGTTATTGTAGCTTCATTTTGACATTACATTTCTTCGGTCAAATCGAATGGTGAATCTTTTTGTAGAATATTGCATCCCTCTAACTCAATTCTTTTCATGTCCTTTTCGTCCTTTATTTTTTGAACCGTAGTAAAAGTAACACAAGACGAGATTTTACAGCATCCAAATATTCTACAAAAATGTTGTTCAGAAGATTTTAGGTACGGTTCTCATTGATGACCAATCGATATTTCCCCGTTTTCATGGTCCTTTTTGACATTTACCTGGTTTTTGTTCAGAAAACTATGTTTTGTTTTTATGTATATTCGTTATTGGTCTGTGGTGCTTCTGAAATACTTACCATAAATAGCTCTTGTAATGACGAACACGTTAATAACAAATTTTATTTGAGGATAGATCCGGTTACCTATATTTTTGAATCGGATATTCTGATATTAAAACCGATTTTGGAACCGGTTTTAACTAACCTGGAGAGTTCTTTATTATTGTCATGGCTACAATTGTTGTCTTTGTGTTGGATCGAAAATCTCAGTGGTTTGATTGCTATATGCCAAAATATCCAAAAATCCTTGAAAAAAAACTTCAAGCCAAAATCCGGGGGCTCGATTTTCACCGTAGACATATGGTCTAGTTGACTTTTTTGCTCAGTACAATCGCAAGAATCAGAAACTCCAGGCGCCCGTGATGGTGTTCAAATCGCCCCACTCTAGTGTGGACGCCAGTCGTACGTGGAATTCAGGATGAAAAACAGGGAATTCCTCAAGGTGGGTGATATCTCCATCGTTGTCAGCCAATATAAGTCAGCGGTAACTCTCGAACGGACAAACCGATTCCAAAATTTGGCAATTATAATATTTTGCACACAGTTAAATCAAGATGGGCCTTATCGGTCCATTCCTTTGGGTACCTCCCCCACAATAGTTCAAAACTTTTCGATAAAATGGTGCGCACGATAACTCTCGAAGGCAGTTACCGACTTGGTCCATACCTTGGACATTGTGACATTTCTACGAGACATAGAATAAGAATGTGGACTATATATGTCAAAATTTCGGAAAAGGGCAGGTTAGGACCTCCTCCCGCATCGTTTTGATTTTTCATGCAATATGTTGCACTCAAGGCCCCTACGAATACTGCGTTGGTCCACGCTTTGCATTATCGTTATATTTCTTGGGATATTACATGAAATCCGAAGATAGTATTTATAGGTCCGCTTCTGCAGGTACCTCTCACACAAAAGCTTGTAAATATTCGCAAAATGGTAAGCGCACTATCTCATAAACGGAGCAACAGATTTGGTTCAAACTATGGATGAAATCCGAAGATATTTCTTATAGGTCCACTTCTTCCGGTACCTCCCCCACAAAAGTTCGAAAATATTCCCTAAAATGGTAGGTGCAATATCCCATAAACTGAGCAACCAATTAAGATCTCGTTATATTTGATCCAAACTTAGTTTATATTCAAAAGTGGGTTCCTTATGGTACCACCCACACAAATGATTAACATTTTTGTTCGAGTTCGCTTAAGGGTCTGTGCGAGAGTCCTATGGACATTTTTACCGAAGGTTCTCTTAGTAGCCCTGTTTACAGAGATATGATGTTTTTCGTGGGCAAGTCCATGTTTCCAGATATAATGGTCCTATCGAGAGGAACGACTCCCAAAATAAGACGGACTATGTCGGTCCATTTCTTTAGTTACCTTCCCGCTAAAGGTAACTAATCAATATATTTGCCTTAATCCATATATTTGTCGGCAAATTCATAAGGGTATACCTCTGTCGGTGGAGCCGACTGATACTTTTTTACTTGTTGATCCTACAAAAATGTATATATTCTCATTTACCTTAAGGCATAGAGCATAAAAAGTGACATCAGTACTGGTATTTGAAATCAGTACAAAATGTTCATAACTTGCGTCTTCATGATATACATGTCGCCTGAACTAATATTGGCATCGCAACATAACTTATTACAAATGCGATATAAACTAATTCCATTTTGAAACCTCAAGTCTCTTCTTTCACAATATGTTTCATAGTTTCAAAGCCTTAGACACAGCTCATCCTCCTTTGTGCATCCTTGTGTGTGTGTGCGTGTGTGATCATTGACTTTGTAACAAACAGTGAAAGTATCAGACGCTAAGTACCTTCCTCTTTGTAAATAAAGAATTTATGAAAAGATACACTCACTATATAAATGTGTTTATAGTGCACGGTTTGTAGGTTTTCAATTTATATGCTAAGAAGATGTTCTATTTCTTCTTCTTCTTCTTCTTCTCAGAAGTATGTATGAATGTGCGACGTTGCACTTGAGACTTGGTGGGTATATATATGTATATAGGTAGGTGGTTTTTGCGGAAACTATTTGTTGGGTATGCTTCTTTGATGTCAAGAGTCTTGGCAAAAATGCAATATAATCGACTTAGTGCAATGGGTATGAATTTCAAAGGTACTCGTATTAGCTTCATTTGGAACGTTTGGTAAATGTGGAAATGTATTTCAATAATGATGGGTTGTGGGAAAGCTAATGGGTTGTAATATTTTAGAGAATTGTGTGTGTGTGGTTTTGTATTAATTAAAAGTGATTGTGATCAAAAGGATATCAAAAGTTTGAAAGCTTTCTATAGAAGATGGTGTGTGTCCTGGTGTATCTCCTAGTGGAATTGTCGAAATCTTTATACAACGAGCAGTTTACGCATTGAGGAATCTACTTGCAAAGTACCAAGCTGATATTAAAAACTTATGGGATATAAGATGGAACAGTATTATAGTTGTTTGGAACCTTGTTTTCCCCTTGTTCTTTGAAAAAAAAAAACAGATAAAAGCTTAATACGTCAACATCTGTCTTATCGACGACCATGACCCAACACAATGCAATAATAGCCAGGCAAGTAAGAACGACGTTAAGTTCGACCGGGCCGAAGTTATTATATCCTCCACCACCCATGCTTTGAAGTAAATAAGAACAATTAGAAATACTAAGTTCTTTCTCTACATTAACTGTAATAAATTAAAGGAGAATAATATCTTTACTGATGATAATCACTTTATACTGATAATTTTCTGGGTTTTCTATCCATTGAGATTCCAATATACCAACTTACATCCACTTTAGAAGAAAAATATAGCAACACTCATTAAAAAGCGCATCGTTGTTCTTTCTATCCTCTGACTAAAAACAATACCAAATTACAGCAATCACGATTAGAAAATTTGAAAAAAAAACTAAAAACCTTAAAAAATCTTAAGTTGGGTGGTACTCTTACATGGAGCCTTGGCACATACATATGCTGTCTAATTTTTTACAAATAATGTTTTGAACTTGTTATAATGTTTTGCACTCCTTGCTAAAAATTTAAAAATATCGAAATTCTATGAGTTTCGTTCTATTGGGGCTATATAAAAGAATTACCAACAAATTTCTAGTGGAACGTTTTATACCTCCAACTTAATAAAAAATTTCAGCCATTTCGGTGAGATGTTAAGGCCACAACTTTCAAAATACCGAAAATCGAAATGTACAATTCTATGAGGGCTATATACAGATGTGGACCTGTACCGACAAATTCCCGGTGCTAAGTCTTATACCCCAACGAAGACTAAATACCAAATTTTAGCCATTTCGGGGGGATATTGAGGCCACAACCTTCAAAATATCGGAAATCGGAATGTATCGTTATATGGTGACTATACCTATAAATTCCATGTGGAAAGTTCTATACCACCTGAGAAGACTAAATACCAATTTTCAGGCATATCGTGGGCATATACCGACAAATTTTAGGTGGAAAGTTTTATATTATATGGGGGCTATATAAAGACGTTGACCTATACCAAAAAATTTCAGGTGTAAAGTTTTATACAAAGAAAGTTTTATACACCCAATGAAGATTAAATACCAAATTTCAGCCATTACGGTTGAATAATGAGGCTAACTCCTTCAAAATGCCGAAAAGCGGAAGGTACCGTTCTATGAGGGCTCTATGAAGACGTGAACCTATACCGACAAATTTCGGGTAGAAAGTTGTATACCGCTAACGAACGCTAAATACTAATTTTCAGCCATTTCGGCGGAATATTGAGGCTAAAACCTTCAAAATTCCGAAAATCGAGAGGTACCGTTCTATGGGTGCTATATGAAGCCGTGGACCTTAGGGTGGTTTTAAAAAATCGTTGTAGGATTTTTTATGCGACAACCCCTTAAGTATTTATGTTTGTTAGATTTTAAGATTGTCAGAATTGGAGCACAGCCGGAATATTTTACCACGTGCCACTGGAGCCTCAGAGTTTCCATAGTAATTTGTATGGAGGCAAAGGTGAATTATCACGAAATTGCCATAAAGGCAACATTTATTCTCCAATCGATGAGAAAATTTTACCAGTTCATTGTTGTGGCTAGAATAAAAATCGTACAAACCAGCGAAACGATCGTAGCATATTGGTTGGGTGTGTGGGACTTCGCTAGAATTCACTTTTTCAATAAAGAACTCCTTAAGGCCTCGACACATAAGAAGCATGGCATTCTTGCTGAAGTCATATCTGATAAAAGACTAAAGACCAAGTTAGACCTAATAAAAATATTTCAGAATCACATTTGAATTAGGTCGAACTTGGTCTTTAGACATTTACCAGATATGACTTAAGCAAGAATGCCATGCTTCTTATGTGTCGAGGCCTATAGTCCCCATATAGCGGGTGGTTTTCAAGTGTTTTGAGGATTTTGTCTTCATTTTTAGTTCGAATTGGCTATAAATTGACATTTGGAGTTCCCAATTGTACAGAAGCTTCCCCGTGTGGACATGGGTCAGATTTTGGCGTAGCCGCCATATGACGGTACCACCCGATTGCAGGCAATTTAAAGTTTTTTTCGGGCTAAATTGACTGTAATTTGGTTACGGACTTCTCAGTGGTCAAAAAAAACGAATTTAGTAAAAAGTTAAAAATAAAAAATAATTAAGTTACAGTGTTTTATTTAAAAAAGCACTTAAAACTAGATAAATGCACTTTAACTGACACGAGGTCCTCAGTTAAAATAGGAAAGAACCTCTCCGAAGAGTTTGGTACCAAAAGAGGTTTCAGACAAGGAGACAGCCTTTCGTGTGATCTCTTCAACATCCTGCTAGAAAAGGTTATACGAGAGGCAAACGTCAAAAGAAGTGACACAATCTACACCAATAGTCACATGTTACTTGCTTATACTGATGATATAGACATCATGGGCCGATCAGTAAAAGAAGTAACTGATATCTTTATAAAGGTCGAAGGAGAATCTGCTAAAGTGGGTCTGGCGGTAAACGGTGAGAAGACCAAGTTGATGGTGTCGACGCGCAATGCGTCCATTGAGCTCGGACCGGCTGTGGAAGTTGGTTCCTATAATATTGAGGTAGTGAAAGACTTCGTCTACCTCGGCACCTCCGTAAACACAACAAACGACATCAGTTGTGAAATAAAAAGAAGAATTGTATTGGCCAACAGATGCTACTTTGGTTTAAGTAAGCAGTTTAAAAACAAAGCCACATCTCGTCAAACAAAAATAACGCTCTACAAAACACTGATACTACCCGTGCTGATGTATGGCTCCGAAGCCTGGGTACTTGCGCAAGCAGACATGGCCAAGGAATAGATGGCGCAAACAAGTGGATGATGAAATGAAAAGGCGCGGTATTCCAGAGTGCAAAGCAACAAATAGAAAGGAATGGAGATCTCTTCTTAGTTCGGTCTATAGAACAAATGTTCTGTAATGGGCCAGCTAAGTAAGTAAGTACTTAAAATCTCTCGAATGTACGTAAACTAAGTTGAGAAGAAAAATTTGAGAATGTTGAGAATCATCCAGCACAGTATCCATTTTAATATACATATGCAGGCAGGATTTTTGGGGCTTTTGGGCCATTATCTCAGAAGGTATGGACTTGCTGAAGAAACAAATTGTACAGTTGTAATAGGGACCGTGAAAACAACCTTCTGCAACAAATTTAAAATAGATCCGATACGTGTCCTCAAACTGCAGTTTTCCCAAATTTTTGTGGGAGGTACTCGAAAGGCAAGACAGATATAGTCGATATTCTAACCTGATACATGAATGGATGAAGTAATATGATGTGCAAACGGTGGGCCAACTAGAAACTTATTGCGAGAGTTATCTTGTGGATTTTCCATTTTACTTGGGCCCGTCCCGGTTTCTTGGAACTTTTAGGCCCATATCTCAGGAAGTATGGACTTGCGCCAGAAAAAATTGCGCGTAAAGGGAGCCGCAAAGACAACCCACCAAAAAGTTCATAATGATCCGTGAGCGGCCCTTAACCCTTTGAACCCCGAATTTTTTTCCGTAGAGATAAAAATATTTTTCTTTTTTATTATGATTAGTAGTCGCAAAAATAAGTCCTTTATACCAAATGTTGCCTGTGGGCAACATCGCGCCATTGTGGTTATAAAAACGAACAAAGTTTGTTTAAGTCTTTGTATTATTGCTACATTTTTTATTATTCATGATGTGGAAAAGCATAAGCTGGTGAGTTTGTTTAATTCTAGAGGAAAATTGATGCAAATCGAATGGAAAATTGATCTTTATTTATCATATATAGTTCACAAATTAGCCAATTTTGACGTATATGGTGGTGTTCATATAACTTGAAATGTTCATATTGACATTTTTTAAAGTGAAGCTTTTGAAAAATATTTTCTATTTTGTATGCAGACTCTAATCCTGATAATATTGGCCTTCATTCCATACATAAAAAAATCATCATCAATATTCGAACAGATATTCGCTTGATATCTTACAACTTCCTAATATGTAATATGTATATTCACTAAAAAATGTGTCAATCTCCTCTTAATTCAAGTTCAATCTTCGAATAATATTATAAAAACAACATTTTTCACAAGTGCGAATGTCTCAGTGCCCCTTTGTATTTCACTGAATGCCGCTAACCATCATTTTCGACTTCCACTAATGTAACCACTTCATTACTACAATGGCCCAATGTTGCCCACAGGCACCTACCAAATTTCAAAAATTTATAACTACTGATTGGAACTGTAAATTGCATGTTTGTTTTTTTACTTTGTTAGATCAACATCTCAATAATATTTCTCAAAAAATGTTGGCTGCAATTATTGACTTCGTTTTACATTTAACGGCATTTTATAAAATAACTAAAATATTTCATGTCCAAATTTGTACTCGACTACTTATACTAAAACAAGCATAACTTCGCTAATCTAGCTATTTATATAAAAATAATTTCAATTTTTTATTCTTCTTAAATCAACCTACCGACACCCACTTAGTATATATAAATATCTCAAACGGTGTGGGAAATACGCATACACAAACATGCAAAATTGCCCACAGGCAACATCGGGCCACAAAGGGTTAAACTTCACTTTATCGGAATTTTGTGTGGCAGGTACCCGAAGGAGTGACCAATATAGTTCATATTCGAATCCAATCCATACCTGGAAGGAATAGTACCACGCGCAAAGTATGGGCCAAATCAATTGCTCCCTTCGAGTGTTATCGTTCACACCATTTTACAAAAAAAAAATTGAACTTTTTTGGGGTAGGTACCCAAAGGAGTGGACCGATTTGGCCCATCTTCAAACTTAAACTAAATTTGGACAAAATATTACTATACCCAAAATTTGGTTCGAACCAGTTGATCTGTTCGAGAGTTATCGTGCTCACCAGCCAGACAGACATGGCTAAATCGACTCCAAATTGCCTCAAACGAATTCCGTCCAAAAATATTTTGGGTCTAAAACCTTTATGTCGATAAGGCACATTTTTGGTCGTATCAAAGCGTATATACCCCCTCTAATCTAAAGGCTGATGTATAATTAACAAGAGGTATTGGTATAGCCCCCATATAACGGTACCTCCCGATTTTCGGTATTTTGATTATTTAAGCCATATTTTTCTACCGAATTAGTTGTAATTTGGTACTTAGGGTTCCTAGTGGTCACTAAACTTTTTTACGAAATATTGTGGGCATAGGTCCACATTTGGCTATAGTCCCCATATAACGATAGCTCCCGATATTCAGTATTTTGGGGAGTTTAAGGTACATTTTTCTATCAAATTAGGTGTAGTTTAGTATTTGGGGTTCTCAGTAATTACAAACATTTGGTATTGCCTCCATAAACCGGTACCTCCCAACCAATATTCGATATTTTGAGGATTTTATCCACATTTTCAGACCAAATAAGCTGAATTTTGATATTTGTCACTTACGGAAATGCTATTCATTATACCCACAGCCTTTAGGCTAGAAAGGATATATAAACTTTGATACGACCAAAAATGTGCATTATCGAAATAGCGGTTTTAGCGGGTTTAGTATGTTTGGACGAAATTCGTTTCAGACAATTTGGACACGATTTAGCCATGTCCGTCTGCCAATCTGTATGTCTGTCCGTCTTTCTGGCTGGTGCGCACGATAACTCTCAAACGGATAGTCTGATTCGAACCAAATTTTGGGTATCGTAATATTTTGTCCAAACTTAGTTTAAGTTCGAAGATGGACCATATCGGTCCAGTCTTTCGGGTTCCTTCAACACAAAATTCGGATAAAGTGAAGTTTAAGAGCTGCTCTCGAATCTTTTGGAAATTTTTTCAGTAAGTTGTCCTTGCGGCTTCCTTTACGAAGTTACAATTTTTTCTTTGCGCAAGTCCATACTTCATGCGATATTGGCCTAACAGCTCCAAGAAACCAACCAAAATGGTAAATTCGCAAGATAATTCTCGGAGGGAGTTTCTGATTGGTGCAGACTTTGCACACTATATTATTTCATACAGTCATGTATCACGTTGGAATATGGGCTGTTTCGGTACCTCCCACACAAAATTCGAAAAAAGTGAAGTTTAATGGCTCCTCTTGCATCGTTTTGATTCTTTTTTCAGTAGGTTGTTCTAGCTGCCTCATTTTCAACGGTACAATCTTTTTCCGGTGTAATTCAGTACTTCCAGATATAACGGTCCAAGCACCAAAACCCTGCCGACACATTCTAAAATGGCTATTGTGCAAGATAACTCTAAAATTTTTTCAAAAATTTCTTTCAAACTTAGTTTAACGTAATTTAATATTTCGAGTCCTTTATGAAGAAGTTTGGTTACTAAAAATGTTTGTATATATCTTCGGTGTCATGCTTAAGTGTTCCATACGTCATTTGCCCGTTTTGAGATAATCCCATTTTAATGTTTTGCGCCACAACTGCGTGTAGCTAACTAAAGAAAATATTTATATTTTTGACTTAAAATTTAAAAAATATTATATAGAACATATTTGATAAAACGCAGAGGAATATGTATCGGAATATAAAAGTTATAGAGATTTTTTTAAAAAAAGATTTTTATCCACACTTATGACAAAATTGTAAAATATTGTAAATCACATGGAACAAAGTGTTCCATCATTGCCTCAATAAATTAAATACGTCTAAATCGAAAACTAAAGTTCTGATTTTTGAAATGTGTTTTTAAACTTGTATGTTTTTAAAATATTAATTTCACCACTGCAAAAAGTTTAAGCTTTCGTGTCAATGGGAGGATATCTCGGAAACTAGAGCAGATAGAAGAAAGCCGATTAGAAGTTCTGAAAGAGCATACCGGAAACCCCTAGAAACCACATGGCGTATGGAACACTTAAGCATGACACCGACGATATTTCAATGATTTGGTATAGCCCTACATTACGGTACATACAGATTTTAAAGCAAACTCGTGATACAGAAATCAATATATTTTATATACGGCCACGGTGCTCTTGAAGCAAAGTTAAATGGAAGGTGCTTTCACCTGGGAAGTTTTTGCAGATTCTGAACTACAATGTTCATAGATGAGAAAAATCAAAAAACAAAAAAAAATCGATGGAGCGCTTTTTAAATAAATCGCGATTTAAGTTGGCAGTTTTAAGGGTTTTTTAGGTTTTCACGATTTTGCTTAGAAACCGCAAGTCTTTTTAAAATGGAACAAAAGAAAATATTGTAGCTATGAAAATTCTCTACTTGATTGACCTTTATGATATTCTCGCCGGTTTTACTGTTTTTGAGATATAGAAGTTCTAACTGGGACAATTCAAATTCAATTCAATTCTGTATCGCCCACTTATAAAAAAAAGTCATGACTGTAAAAAACCAATTTAAATTTGTATATCTAAAAAATGGTACAACCTAGGTAAAGCTACATAAGCCAGTCTTGTAGAGAATTTTCACAGCTTTAAGATTTTCTCGATAAGACTTGCCGCCTTCGAGAAAAATCGCAAAAAAAAAACTAACAAAAAACCCTAAAATGTAACCTGAGTTTCCTTATCTCAAAAATGGTACAACCTCAGAACAAATCATTAAGGCCATTCCTCTAGAGAAATTTCACAGCTACAACATTTTCCTTAGCAGCATTTCGATAGGGCATGCGGTTTCCAAGCAAAATCCTGAAAACCTTAAAAACACCTTAAAAATATGAATTTTGACCGTGATTTATATAAAAATCCCTACAGCGATTTTTTCTTGTTTTTGGATTTTTCTCATCTATGAACATTGCTGTTTCAGAATTCACAAAAACTTTCCCTGTGTAAGCGGTTTTCATTAAAAGTAAGTTGAGGCGCATTCTTCATGACATTGGTTTAAGGGTGCGATACAGTCAGTGAATTGTCCCAATTTGAACTTCTATATCTCAAAATTGTAAAACCTACGAAAATACCATAAAGGTCAATCTGGAAGAGAATTTTGATAGCTACAAAATTTTCGTTAGTTTCATTCTGATAGGACTTGCAGTTTCCAAGCAAAATCGTGAAAACCTAAACAACCCCGAAAAATGTCAACTTGAATGGCGATTTATTTCAAAAGCGCTCCGGCGATTTTATTGTTTTGTGATTTTTCTCATATGAACATTGTAGTTTCAAAATCTGCAAAAACTTCCCTGGTGCAAGCAACTTCCATTTAAATTTGTTTCAAAAGCACCGTGACGGCATAATTATTTTGTTTGGTTTTTTATCAGTGGCTGAGTGTATATCTCCTTCAGCATAGCTGACTGATACTTTCTTACTTGTTTTTAAAGTTAGGGATCTATTCCTAGCACATTAAGGGTCACCGCTCTTGTTGTTTTTTGTATAGTCACAGGCTGAGGGTATTTTTCTGTCAGCACATTTGGCTTGGTATTTTTTTACTTGTTTAAAGGTTTTTTGATACATTTTTCCGATTCAAAGTATGAGGTCTTTCTTGTCGGCATATGTAAGCTAATAATGTGTGGCTTTTAACTTTTTGAAATATAACTGTCATGAAACTATTATCGTGCATGTCTTCTTGCCGTATGAATGTAAGTTGGAAGCTTAAATATACACACCGGCTTTGTATTCCACCCTGGAATATCTCTTCAATATCTGTCCCTCTTATTGACCGTGTCTAACGCTGACTAGATCAAGGGTGCATTTAACTAAAAGCTAACATTTTCCATAAAAAACTAACCCCTAACTATAATTTTCTCATAATAAACCAACATTTAACTTCTCCTTTTTAGTGCTACAATACTTTTTCACAACAGTCATGTTTATATAGAAAATTATATACATACATATCGTCTGCTCCGTCGGAAAAGGTCGTAAGTCCCTCTCAATAAATTTTTCAGGAGGAAGAAAAAACATTCTAGAGCTTTCTGTATTAAAGATTTTACTATGGTGCTAAAGGCAGAATTCTTCGTTTATTTATTCCGCTTCAATATCTGTACTTTGTTTGAAAAAATTCCGTCGAGTTTGGGAGATAATTGGATGTATTTGGACTTACGACCTTTTCCTTGTACAGTTTTGTATTTTTGTAGGGACTTACGACCTTTTCCTATAATTTAAGGATGTTTTAAAATCAAATATTTATACTCTACAAAACAATGTGGAAAGGGTATTATAAGTTTGTTTTGTCCAATATTCGCGTATTCGTCGTAGACCCCCTCCCCTTGCCATTTTTTTATATCTTGACGAGAAAAAGCGATCTAGCTATGTGCGTCCGTCCATCTATTAACAATTGTAATAAAACTCCAGGCCTCAATTTTGGACCGATCGTCGCGAAATTTTGTGGAGAGGGCGGGTTCCGACCAGAAGTGACTCCATTAGATGTTGGTTATGATCAAAAGGTGTAAAATGGACCAAATCCACATTTTTTTCCCGACTTTGTAGCTGTCCTGTAAATCGCAGTAATATTTCGATCGGAGCGACATTTTAAGAATGATTTGAGTTTAAGACAGAGAATAAGCTTGCAATTTAACATTGTGATGAGATAATTATTAGCGGGTTTAATGGACCAAAACTTTTGTGTGAATGTTTGTATGTTCCGCATAGACTCAAAAACGGCTGAACCGATTTTTTGAAAATTTCAGAGAATGTACAAGGAACAACCGAGGTGAAAATAGGCTTTATATTTTTTTGAATTTCGGAGGGGGTGGGTTACACCTGAGCCCTACTTTTTAAATGCGCTATATATATAAAACTTACAAACTATTCCGTTTCCCCAATCCTGGGTACATATTTCATCAGGTATATAATATACATTATAAGAAGGTGGGCACAGACGGCATCCCTCAAGTCATCAGTTATTTGGCGGTATGTTAAAATTGCATATCGACACCAACATTTGTGAAGATTTTTATACCCTCCACCATAATATGGAGGGTATAATTAAATTTGTCATTCAGTTTGTAGCATATCGATATATTCAGCGGAGACTATAAATTATATATATTCTTGATCAGAGTAAAATTCTACGTCGGTATAACGATGACCGTCTGTCCGTCTTTTGAAATTAAGATACAGCTCGCAATTTTTAAAATTGATCTTCGTGATTTGGTATAGAAGTTTCTATTACTTCTAGGATGTTTGGTATAGACGCCTTCATATAGCCCCCATAGAAAGGTACCTCCCGATTTCCGGTATTTTGAAGGTGTGGCCTCAATATTCCTCCGAAATGGCTGAAATTTGGTATTTATTCTTCGTTTGGGGTATACAACTTTCTCCCATAAATGTGTCTATATATGTAGGTCCACGCCTTCATATTGCCCCATAAAACGGTGCCTCCCGAATTTCGGTATTTTGACGCTTAGCCACATTGTTTTACCGATATTGCTGAAATTTGGTATTTAGTCTACTTCATAAACGAAAGGAAACTAATTGAAGTAAAATTTAATACAACTCATGGTGGAGGGTATAACAATTTAACGACGTTCTTACTTGTTATTGATAGTCACTTGCATATCCCAACTAATTTGCGATGCAAAAAAATATAATTGACATAAGAAAAGACAACATAAACTGTACCAAGGACCAGCAATGTGGACCGGTTCGGCTAATATTTAATATAAAAAATGAATAAGTACAACATACTTACGACCTTGTATTTTTGCCTTATGACCTTTTCCTTCAGTTAAATTCCATGATTAATTCCGTTAATGTACGTGGTTTCTTAGCTACATTGCAATCCCAAATAGTGTTATTTTTTGTCTTCCCAAGTATTTCTGCCCCAACTCCCTGCATCTTTTGCTTTTGTCTGCAAACCATGTAGAATCTTCAGCATGTAATGCCTTCCTGATGTCTTCTTAGTTTAATAACATTTCAATCAATTATTATTTTAGAATCATTTAATAATATAAACATTGCACTTAACCGTCCGTTGGAAGGTATTTATTGAATTCAGAATATAAACTAATCTCGTTATATGAATAAATGTCCCTAAAGAAGCCACGAATTACCCGTTGATAAAGTTAAGTAAGATATACGACTATAAAAACAGTAAAAATTTTGATTTTTTTTACAAATTTTTTAATATATGAGGTATTTGAACACATACAGCATCCCAATTTGTATCAATGAAAAGCCCAGAAGTCCATCTTTCATAATCAGTTCGCTTATAGGGGAAAATAAGTTTCAAATGTAAATTTTTGTTGCAATATAGAATTTATCACATTTTTGTTCAAAAGTTTGGTCCAAAGGCTCCGCCAAATATAATCCGATTATCATCCAAAGGTGTAGGCTAGTTCTATACTGTGTACCCCAACCATGTATGACGTTAAACATTATATCTGAACTACATTAGCTGTATTATTCTTTGAAAGTATATATTTTCCTGTGGACTTACGACCTTTTCGTACTCAAATTTGTACGTTTTGTGGACTTACGACCTTTTCCGACAAGGGCAAAACATATAGAAAAACGCGACATACTACCACTTTCTTTGTATCATACGACGTGTTTTGACTTGTACTCTCATCCTGTAACAAAAACGCGATTTCCAAAAAAAGTGGACTTACGACCTTTTCCGACGGAGCAGACGATATATAGAATTTAATGAGATGTTATTGTTTATATTGTATTATAACATCAACTACAAAACAAACATCTTTTCAAAAGGATATTAATTTACCTTAAACATACCCACCACGAGATACAGAGATCCATAAATAGTCTCATATGGCTGAATGCAATTACGACGTTGACGATGACGACAACGGCAACAGCAACAACAAATACCAGAAACTTTCAAGCCAACAACCGCTTATTTCACTCAACCGGGTCATACTTAATCGAGTTCAACATAACAACAAAGACCATAATTAAAAGAATGGAAAATAAAAATTTTGCATTAAACCCCATTTGCGGAGAAGCTGAGATAAACATGAATGTAACGTATTTTTTATACAACGAACAGTTCTGAAATACGTTACAATCATAGGAGGCCAGACACTGACTGACCTGGGCCGAGGCACCACCACCACCACCACTCGTGTCCACTCATGCAACAAGATTGTGTTGATAAAATTAAGTCTGCATGTGGGATATTCCAAACAGTACACATGGACTATGTATGGGATATGCATGCACATGCATCCATGTGTTTGTGGTATTTTCCGTTTGTTTTTTTTACAACCACGACCACATTAACCGAATGGCAGTAGGTACCACTTTTCCTACTGCCGCTGCTGAATATTCTTCCTGTTGAGCAAATTGTTCAACTTAATCGCCTGACATGGTGGTTCCACACCATTACCTTTACGCATACGCCGACCAATAACGTGGGGAAAATGTTCGCTACCACTGTCCGGGTAACTGTCCCAGTTGCAAGAAAAGCATACTCGTAAATATTTACATATGTACATAAGTATGTTTATGTACATGTGTACACATTTGCCGGGATAAAATAATACACGATAGTAAAGAAGCTCCTAGATCTACTCGTTCATAAGTAATGGTAACAGTAATGGAAACAGCTAAAAGGAATGCTATGGAGATAATGTTTTTTTTTTGTTTTGCTAGAAAGAGATTTTTCCCAAATTTCTTGGTATTTCAGTTATCGTTATCAATTGGTTTAAATGCAGATGGATATGCTGCTGACATTAAAAGGAAGTTATTATTGAATAAGCCATGAAGTTGAGCAGATATTCCATAGACACCATTTGCACTTGTGAATATCCGAATTCGAACCAAGAAGAAATTCAACAAGTAACTAGTAAAAAAAGTATCAGAGATATACCCTCAGCCTATGTGAACTGAAATGCTCATATACGGACAGATCGAGTGTATTTAGGGTTTTTTCCAGGAATTTGTTGCCCTTTTTGGACATTTGAACTTGCCAACAAAAATATGGATTAGGATTAAAGTCCAAAGTATTGCGGAGGAGGTACTTGAAGGAATGGACCGACATAGTCCACTATGGAAGTGGATCTTATTTTGGGAGTCTATAGATATCGCGCCCATTAGTCATTTCAGTGGGTCATCGTATAACTTTTGGACCAGTATATCAGGAAGCATAGACTTGTCCACGAAAAACATAATATCGCTGTAGACAGAACAACAACGAACAGCATCGGTATATATTTCCAAAGGATCTTCGAACAGACCCTAAACTGCACTTAGACACTTACGTTAAAATTTTGTGGGGGAGGTACCCTAAGGAGAGTAACAATATGGGGAATTTTAGAAGTTAAACTAAATTTGGACAAAATATTAGGAGACCCGAAGTTTGGACCAAATTGGGTTGCCCCGTTCATGAGATATCGTTGATATCATTTTAGTGACATTTTTGTAAACATAGGGGTGTTACGGTATTCCCCATCTTCGAACTGAAACTAAGTTTGGACAAAATATTGGCTAAATTTTGGACCAAATCGGTTGATCAATTCGGGAGTTATTGTGCTCTCCAGCCACCACCTATGGTGGCATAGGGGGTTTTACACCCTTCGGCTCTTTTCTAAATAAGTATGGACTTGCCCTTAAAAAAACTTTTACCGTCGTAAAAATCAAAGTGATTCGAGAACAAGTGTTAAAGTGAACTTATCCGAAATTTTGTGTGGGAGGTACCCGAAGGAGTGGACAAATATAGTCCATATTCGAACCTAATCTATATCTAGTAGATGTATTAGGCTGTGTAAAGTATTGACCAAATCGGTCACTCCCTTCAAGAGTTATCATGCGCACCGAATATTCCGAATATTTTTGAACTTTTATGGTGGAGGTACCTGAAGGAGTAACCTATATGGATTATCTTCGAACTTAAATTAAATTTGGACAAAATTTTACGAAGGCCAAATTCTGGACTGAATCGGCAGATCCGTTCGAGAGTTATCTTGCGCTACAACCACTACACACGGTGTCATAGGGTTTTTGTGCACCTTTCAGACTATTTCTTAGGAAGTATAGACCTGTTCGTAATGAAACTTGTTCCGTCGTATGGATTGTAACTTCTTCTAAGTCTGGTAGAAATTTCACGATGTCCAAAGTCTGGACCAAATCGGTTATAACCCATCTTCGAACTTAAACTAAGATTGGCCACAATAGTACGAAGGGCAAGGCTTGGTTCAAATCGATTCATCCGCTCGAGAGTTGTCGTGGGCATCATCCAGACAGACAGATGGACAGACGAAGGGACATTGCTAAATCGACTCCAAATTTTCTGAAACAAATTTCGTCCAAACATGCATCGCGTCTTAAACCATTATTTCGATGAGGCACAATTTTCCCGTATAAAAGTGTATATACCCTCGTTAGTATAAATGCTGAGGGTAGAGAAAAGCGTTAAGTTCGGCCGGATCGAACTTTTTATACCCTCCACCATGAAATACATATTAGATAATTTTCCTTCCTGTCCACAATTTTAAATATATGTAGATATTTTGTGACCTCTTGGAACCTTAAACGTCAGGTTGTTCGATCAAACAAGTAAAAAAGTATCAGTCGGCTTTGCCGACAGAGATATACCGTCAGCATATGTGAATTGGGATTTTCATATACGGACATATCGAATGTATTTAGGGTCTTTTCAGAATTTTGTGGCACTTTTTGGACATTTGAACTTGCCGACAAAAATGTGGATTAGGATTAAAGTTCAAAAGTTTTGCGGACGACATAGTGCATTACACAAGTGGATCTTATTTTGAGATTCATATCGTTTTGATAGATATCGCGCTCACTAGTCATTTCAGTGAGTTATCGTACACCTGTTGGACCAAAGTATGTATGCCAGGAAGCATAGACTTGTCCACGCAAAACATAATATGGCTTTAAACAGGACCACAAAAAACATCATCGGTATAAATTTGCAAAGGATCTCCGAACAGACCCTAAACTGCACTTGGACACAAATGTTGAACTTTTGTGGGGGAGGTAACCTAAGGAGAGGACCGATATAGGCCATTTTAGAAGTTAACCTAAGTTTGGACAAAATATGACGAAGGCGAAATTATCAGTTCGAGAGTTAGTGTGCTCTTTAGCTACTAAATATGGTACCATAGAGGGTTTTTTACAACTTTGGGCTGTTTTCCCAAGAAGTATGGACTTGCCACTGAAAAAACTTTTACCGTTGTAATTGAGACAGCGATTGCAAGTTGCTTCAACAGAAATCAAAGGTAGTCAAGAGCAGGTCTTAAAGTAAACTTATTCGAAATTTTGTGTGGGAGGTACACTAAGGAATGGGCAAATAAAGCCCATATTTAAACCTGATCTATATCTGGTAGATATATTAGGATGCGTATAGTATGGACCAAATCGGTCGGACTCAATCGGTTTAAGCCTTCCGGTACCTCTTACACAAAATTTTGGAAAAGTTCAGTTTAGGACCTGCTCTCGAATCGTTTTGGTTTTTGTTGTGCAAGTTGTTACAAAAAAAAAACAAAAAAAAAAAAGATTCGAGAGCAGGTCCTAAACTGAACTTTTCCAAAATTTTGTGTGGGAGGTACCGGAAGGCGTAAACCGATTGAGTCCATATTGGAACCCCATCTAAGTTTTTTAGACATTTCACGATGTGCAAAGTATGGACCAAATCGGTTACTCCCTTCAAGAGTTATCGTGCGCACAAATTTTCTGAACATTTTCGAACTTTTGTGGGGGAGGTACCGGAAGGAGTAGATTGATATAACCCATCTTCGAACTTAAACTAAGTTTGGAGAAAATAGCCAAATTTTGAACCAAATCGGTTTATCCGTTCGAGAGTTATCGTGCGCACCAGCCAGACAGACAGACGGACGGACATTGCTAAATCGACTCCAATTTGCATTTTCGTCCAAACATACTTGGGGTCTAAAAGTGTATATGATATTCCATTTGAAAAAAAAAATAAAAATTTTTGGTACATTGATTGAGAAAAAATTCCCATTCTCAAATCTGTTCTAGATACTAATTTTAGATATTGCGCGCTAAAGTTATGGCGGTTTCAATTGTGATTATTAGAAAAAATCTTATAAAAACGTTATTCATTATATCGAGAAACATTGTTAATTTATGGTTTCCTACATACTATATGTTTACTGAGGTCCCATAACTTTAGTGAAAAAGTTGTACATTTTCGCGGAAATTAGGAAAGAATTAAAAACAATTGGTAGTTTGCAAATTGCTTTCATAAAATTCAACCTGTTTATGCATCTGAAAAATATTTTAATAACATGTACGTAATCTACACATCGCGAAGATTCCAATGAAACCAAAACTATACAAATCCGTTTAATGGTTTGCATATTATAGCAAAAACAAAAAAAAAATATATTGAGGAAATTTATAAAATTTTTATAAGACATTTATTAAAATTTATTTTGTGAGTTAGTTGAAGAAAATGTAGGAAAAATAGGTCGGAATTATTCTTTTATTTTAGTTAAATTTCACGCAAAAAATCATATTTTTTATTCTAATCACTTCTCGAAAACATGCTAAAATCTTACGGAAGATGTGAGTATCGTTCAAATAAATGTTGGGTTCCTTTAAATGGGGTATAATCTTGAAATAAAACTGTATCGGATAATGTTCATTTTGAAATGCGTTTAAATCGCGAAATCCTAAAATTACTTGATGCGCATGCGGTTTACCAATACAGCGAATTGTTTTCTTTTAATTTGTACACATTTGCCAGGATTTACTTTGGGCGCTAAGGTGTAGCATCGTTTGCAGTTTAGTCCACAACAAGCTGTATAACGCCTATAATTTGCACAAAGTTCATTCACTTTTTATGCGCATCCGATTTCACTATCATCCATGAAAAAATACATCGATCTAAACCTATTTCGATAAAATCCATCACGAACAGTGGATGTAGCATCACACACTATTTTTGGCATAAATGGGATACAGCTTCCATGCCACTAAATTTTTTAAACCGCTGTTTTCCCAAAAACGCGACTGATGTGTCAGTTTCTTCATTAAAAAGAAACGATCCACAGAAAACGCGATTAAATCCACGATATTTTCAAAAACATTTTACGCACATTTTTCGGTTTTTGCAGTTGCTATTTTCGCCGTTCTAGTGGATGGATTTTCACGATCTATGATTTATATGATCCGGACAGTCAAAAAACTAAAATATCTTGGGGTCCCAGCACAATCAAAAGGATATTGTAAATACTGTTCCCAAAAAATAGTGTTCTTCGAAAAAATAACGCACTAAATTTTGGCCTTTGGCAGTGGATTACTGTGATGCTGTCTGGGGTACATAGTCAATATACATATCAAATAATGCGTAATCGCGAGTTCTTTGACACTATTATCTGTCTTCTGAAATACCCGAATGCGCGTCGCAGTAAGATAAAAAATACAAAAAACAACTAAAATCTGGCTTCAAAATGTCAGCATCAATAAAAGTTGAATGTAGTGGAGATTTTGAAATGTGATATATTAGAAGTGTGATCTTCATTTTGTATTTTTCTACTTTTACTTTGGACAGATATCCATAATTTAAACGGTATAACCGCCAATCGAATAAAAACGTAAAAAAAATCGTTTGCTTCATCGTGTTTTTACCTATTTTTATTCACTTACGCGGTCATAACTTCCGCGCAAATTGAGCTTTGATTAAAAACACTTCGTTTGATCCAACTATGGTTATATTTCGTGGTACACTGCAATAGTTCGCGAATTATAACCGTGTAAACCTTGGCTTCATCAATGTTAAACTTTTTTGACTTTTCGTCATATACCCTCGTAAGCATGAATGCTGAGGGTATAAAAATGTTGCTAAAACCCTCAAAATACCGAAAATAGGGAAGTACCGTCATATAGGGGCTATACCGAAACTTGGACCTATGTTTAAAATTTTTGGTAGAAATATTTTATGATTTCTGCGAACCTCAAACATCAAATTAGAGGTAGTTCGGCCAACAAATGTAGCTAAACCCCTCAAAATACTGAAAATCGGGAGGTAGAGTTATATGGGCGCTATACCGAAACGTGGACCTAAGTTGAAAAAATTTGGTAGAGTTATTTTGTGACAAATTGGAGCCTTAAACGTCAGATCGCTGGTACTACTGTCAAAAAGGTATCTAAAATCCTCAAAATGGGTTTCACCGTGGTGCAATGGTATGCACACCCGCTTTGCACTCTGAAGGTCGTGGGTTTGATTCCCCGGCCAGGCAACATCAACAATTTTCAACGGTGGCAAAATACCCCTTAGTAAGGTTGGCAAAATTTTCTGAGTATTTCAGCTATATACGAGGGCGGTTCGGAAACTTCTTAGCCTATCAATGAAAGAGAATAGTTAGTTTTTCAAAAATATTTTTATTTTTCAATATAATCTCCTGAAACTTCAATACACTTAGTCCAACGCTTTTCTAGCAATTCTATCCCTTAAAATAGTATTCCTCAAGGTCTTCAAAATAGTGGTTTACAACTGTAATTGCATCTTGATTTGAGGTAAAATGCTTGCCAGCAAGGAATTCTTTTAGATTTGGGAACAAGTAAAAGTCACTGGGAGCTAAATCAGGAGAATAAGGTGGGTGGTCAAGCAACTCGTACCTTAATTCGTTGATTTTAGCCATTGTTAAAACACTCTTGTGCGCTGGTGCGTTGTCTTGATGAAAAATTATTTTTTTGTGTTGTAAGCCAGGACGTTTTTCTCGAATTTGTACATTTAATTGATCCAAAAGGTTGCAACAGTACTCAGAATTTATTGTTTTACCCTTTTGCAGATAGTCAATCAATAAAATGCCATTGAAGTCCCAAAAACCCGTTGGCAGAACCTTACCAGCCGATTGAATTGTTTTTGCCTTCTTTGGGACACTTCCTCCAGCTTCAGTCCATTGTTTGGATTGTTCTTTTGTCTCTGGAGTATAGTAGTGGATCCATGTCTCATCAACAGTTATGAAACGACGCTTAAAATCCATTTTATTTCGCTTAAAACGATCCAAACAAGCTTGAGAAATGTTCATTCTTATGCGTTTTTGATCGACTGTTAACAAATGCGGCACCCATCTTGCAGAAAGCTTTTTCATCTGCAGTTCTTCATGCAAAATTAAATGGACTCGATCATTTGAGATGCCCATGATATTAGCAATTTCATGCACTTTGGCTACAATTTCTGTTGTTGTTGCTGTTTTTGGACGTACACTACGTGGTTCATCTTCAATGCTTGTACGACCACGTTTAAATTCAGCAACCCAATTTTTTACTGTTGCATATGAAGGAGCACTTTCACCTAACACATTCACCATATCATTATGAATTTCTTGTCCCGATAAACCTTTTTTATGTAAATATTTAATGACAGCACACATTTCTAATTTTTCCATTGTAAAATAATTGCGGATGCTCCGGCGATTTTTTTATTTTTCTCCTTTCATTTAAAGATGGTTCAAGAGCACCGTGATACTTTACCGTTCAAGTAACAAACAACCCGTTTTAAGTTCCGAGATTCCAGTCCTTTGTTTAAATAACTCTCAAAAGCGCAATCATTATACCCTACACCACATTGTGGTAAGGGGTATTATGTCTTTGTGCATTTGTATATAATATGCAAAAGGAAAAGAGACAGACCCCCAGTGCCTTTTGGGGATATATGTACATAGAATCACTCTCTGAGTCGATTTATGCATGTCCGTCCGTCCGTCTGTCCATGTATTTTTGTGATCAAAGTACAGGTCGCATTTATTGTCCGAATCAGTTCAAAATTGGGGAAGATCATTATTTAGCCATACGAAGAAAGCTATTGCTTTTGATGAAAATCGGTTCAGATTTGGATATTGCTTACATAATTTCGTCCGATTTGAGGTATTCGGTGCACCAAACACACAAATTCTGTCCAATACTGTTGAAATTAAAAAAAATTTCACTGGATTTGGACTAGAAATAAGTGTGCCAAATTATAGTGAAATCGGTTCAGATTTGGATAGAGCGCCCATATATATGTTCGTCCGATTTCATATATTTGATGCACCAAACACCCAAATTCTGTCCAATTTTGATGACATTTGGAAAATGTCGTATTGAGTAGGCTTTCGAAATTGTTGCCCTTAAGTACAGGTTTTTAATGCAGGGAAAATATACACTCTCTATTACAATGGCACCCCTGTCCCAGATAACATACCAGCACAGTAGCAAAGGATTACACATGCCATGCAAACAGAAAAACCTTCTCCAAAGTACACATGGTATGATGAGGAGCGTCGTGCTGCTACTAAAAAGAAGAACGCAACACACAGACCTACCTTACAATCAGTAGCAACGCGTAGCACGCTAGAACGATATCGGGAGAAAAGAAAAGAGGAGAAACGTCTTTTTCGCAGAAAAAAATAGAGACATGGAAAAGAGCGAATGTGAAGAACTCGAGTTGTACAGGAGTCAGAATGAAGCACGAAAATGCTATCATCAAACTGATGGACTTGTAACATGCACATTCTCCTGTAGGGAAGAGCATGGGAAACTAGTAACAGATACAGGAAGCGTACTTAACATATGGAAGGAGCATTTTTCCAAGCTATTGGTAACAAAAGACAGCGATGAGGACGAGGTCTCCGCACCAATTCCAGATGACGGAATCGAATGTATACCGCCCAGTTATAGTGAGGTTACGACGTCAATAAGTCCATTAAAAATTAAGAAGGCAGCAGAAGCTGACGGTCTACCAGCAGAGCTCTTCAAGACCGGTGGCGACGAGTTGATGAGGTGTTTGCATCAGCTCGTTAGCAAGATATGGCAGGAAGAACACCTGCTCGACGACTGGAATTTTTACATAAGAAGGGAGATAAAACAATGTGTGCCAGTTATAGAGACATAAGTCTGCTCCCCATCGCTTACAAGGTAATAAACAGCGTATTGTGCAAACGATAACAGTCAATAGTCATTGAGATAGTAGGACCACATCAATGCGGTTTTAGACCTGGCAAGTCCACCATTGACAAGATCTTCACTTTACAGCAGATTCTACAGAAAACTCAAGAAAAACAAATCGACACCTATCATCATTTTGTCGATTACAAGGCTGCTTTTGACAGCCCTCTGCGTACAAAGGTGTTTGAAGCCATGACATTATCTTCAGTTAAAATAGGGAAGAACCTCTTTGAGGAGTTCGTCACCAAACGAGGTTTTAAACAAGGATACGGTCTCTCGTGCTATATCTCCAATATCTTGCTGGAGAATATCATACGGGATGCAGAAGCGAATAGAAATGGCACTATCTACAACAAAAACCACATGCTACTCGCATATGCCGACGACATCGACATGATAGGTCGGTCGGAACAAGTTGTACGGCATATTTTTGTAAGAGTTGAAAAAGAATCTGCCAGGGTAGGGATGGCAGTAAATGGCGATAAAACAAATTTGATGGTATCGACGCGTAATACATCATCTGAATTGAGTTAACTGTGGAAGTTGGCACACACAAGTTTGAGGTAGTTAGCGACTTCATCTACCTCGGCACCGCCATAAATAGAGCAAGCAAATAATGAAATAAGGAGACGTATAATATATAAGCTACTTTGGACTTAGTAAGCGGTTTAGAAGCAAAGCCACCTCTCGAGAAACAACAAGTAAGCCAAGGATATAGTCGGACGGGGCCGACCATGTGATACCCTAGACCTTTACCCCTGGAAATTAGCTTTTCACAAATCAAAATCGACTACTTTGCCGATATATGTCCTCAAAGAATTAAAATATCGACCAAAAATAAAATTTGTATATTTTTCATACAAAAGTAATGGTCCATTTCACCCGCTAAATAATATCAGATTATCATTCAAAATTGTAGGCATCTTCTTTGACCTAAACTCTTGCGACCTCTAACGAGTTTATGATTACACTATATACGAATAACTGAAAATATTGGCATGTTACTCTGTTATCTGATCATGCACACCAACACAACTGGCATCAATTGAAAGGTCAAGCGATCCATTTCCAAGGGTAGCTTACTTGTCCGGAATGTATCTTTCAGGAATAAAGATATAAGTTGTATATTAAAAATTTTCACACAAAAGTTGTGGTCCATTTAACCCTCTAAATATTATCTGATCGGCATCTCAAATTGCAAGCTTCTTTTCTGTCATATACTCTTACCTTATGTAAAATTTCGCGTTGATCAGACTATTATAGCAACCTACAGAGACGCTAGAAAATTCAATAAATATTATGTTTTTGGTCCATTTCACCCGCTAAATATTTCTCGATCGTCACCAATAAGAATAGGGATCTATTCTGGCCAGAACCCGACCTCCATACAAAATTTTGTGACGATCGGTCCATAATTGCGGCCTGGAGCGTGTTTACAATTTATAATGGACAGACGGACGGACGGACCGACACACATCTCAAAATCGCTTTATCTCGTCGAGATATGAAGATTGGTATACCATATTGGGGGTCTCCGACGAATATTTACATGAATGGTGTTACATGAATTTTTACCAAAACAAACTTATAATACCCTTTCCACATTGTGATGTAGGGTATAAAAATCACACTTTACCAAACACTGATACTACCTGTGCTAACGTATGGCTCCGAAGCATGGAGCCTCTTGCGCAAGCAGATAAGACAGTACTTGGTGTGATCGAGAGAAAAATTCTCCGAATCGGACCAAAAATAGGGGTTGCATAAAATTCCGCTGTCTAGTCATGTCATAAGAATGAGCGACGGTGCTGCCGTAAAAAAGGCGTATGCACATGAGCCACAAGGCGGTAAACGAAAAGCTGGTAGGCCAAGACTTCGATGGAAAGAACAGGTGAAAAGTGGCATCGAAGCCCGTGGTAATCCCTCAAACTGGGAAGATATTTCAAGAGATCGGGGGAGGTGGAAATCAATCCATAGTTCGGCTTATGGGACAAATGTTCTGTGCGCAAGCAGAGCCACGTAAGTAAATAAGAAGTACGTATTACAATGGTATAACTGTTATATCCATACTTCTTGTGAATATTTTTCTAAACTTCTTTAAAAAATCCACGATTGTTATTATCAGGTTTACTGGATCTGTCAGAGGAATCGCTTAAATACATTTTATAAAACCAACTTAGATCATTTTCAATATTAATACCACTTGTAAGCATTATGAAAAATTCCCACCTATGAAAATGTTTCTTTTTATCAAATTAGAGATATGTTCGTTAGACCTTTATCATCTCTTTATAGTAATAGCATTTATTTTTTACTTCTTTCTTTTCACAAAAGTTTTCATTAAAAATTTGTATTCTCCTAAGTTCATATAATTTTTGCCACCACTGTGGGTAGAATGCATATTTATGTCGTGTAAATTATAATAAACCTGAACTGACATTAATAGGGAAGGATATGTTGGACAACAACGACCACAGCTGTTGGCATATTTTCCAACAGTTTTCTTTAGTATTTCCCTCCTTTAATGTCACACGCACACACACATGGACACACACGAAAGAAAGTTTACTTTTATGCGACAACGTGCTATAAGCAATAATCAATATGTCAATGGCCATTAATGATACACAAGATTTAACTTTATTTTGGAATACTTTAAAATTATGTGACTAAATGTGATAATGAGGAGCAATGAATAGAATAGAATTGTAGTAATTTGGCGCGCATTGCCTCTAAGGGATATGTATGTATGTGAAAATTTTTATATTCTCATTTATTGCCATATTATTGGCATTTAATGTTTTGAGCCCATGTACCCATGGACACATACATACTTAATTTGAGATAAAACATAGGTATACATTTTTTAAGGAGAGTTTAATAAAAAAGAGTCAGAAAAATAGAAACCATTGTCAAATATTTTTGTAGTCAGACATTTAGATGATTCAGTTTTACAAAAGTGTTCATAGGAACATCTTCCATTGGATAATAGGAAACATCTCTCATGACAGTGAGGGCATCCCGATTCTAGACAATACAAGTAAAAAGTCGTTAAGTTCGGCCTGGCCGAACTTTTTATACCCTCCACCATAAAATAGTCTTAATTAAAATGGAATAATTATAATGGAATTGGAACAACTTTTCGACAATGGATAGACTCCAACTGCCTCCCACTTTTGCTTACATTACACTGTGAACACAAATGTTGGGGCAGATATAATTCCTTTTGGAGATGAAAGCCCTTGGTGTGTGTATATTAAAAACCCCGAAGGACAGATGCGCCGTGAGTCGAACTTCCGCGTTATCCATTATGAATTAGCATTATATCTTTGTTTGTTGTTTTTGTAGAGCAATTAAGCAACAGTGAACAAAGATATAACGCTAATTCCTGATTGCCCACAGGGTCTCCAACAAAAATTTTATCACGCCATAACGCGGAAGTTCGACTCACGGCGGATCTGTCCTTCGGGGTTCATGATATACTCACCAAGGCCTTTCTTCCCCAAGAGGAATTTTCCGTGCCCCAGACTTTCACTTCCATTTTGTTGCACAGTGTTATCTAATCTAAAAAAATGTGTTCAGCTAGGTGAAAGGTACCACCTACGGGGCTATATCAAAGAGTCAACCTATCTTTAAATTTTTGGGTGAAAAGTTTTATAGCTGCATGGAACTTATAGAGTCACATTGAGGGTAGTTTCATCAAAACAATGTAGACCCTCAAAAACGGACCCATGTTGACGCATTTTAGTGAAGAAATTTCGTGACCGGTTAAAAATTGCAGCTAAAATTCTCAAAATACCGAAAACCGGGAGATACCGTTATATAGGGGCTATACCAAAACATGGACCTATGTTGACGATGTTTCGTTGGAGATGTTTTATGACCACTGAGAACTTCAAATGTCAAATTATAGCTATTTCGGTTAAAAACTGTAGCTAAAATTCTCAAAATACCGAAAATCGGGAGGTACCGTTATATAGGGGCTATACCAAAACATGGACCTGCATATGTTGACGATGTTTGGTGGAGATGTTTCATGACCACTGAGAACCTCAAATGGCAAATTACAGCTAGTCCGGTTAAAATTGTAGCTAAACTTCTCAAAATACCGAAAATCGGGAGGTACAGATATATGGGGGCTATACCGAAACATGGTCCTATGTTGACGATGTTTCGTGGAGATGTTTCATGACCACTGAGAACCTCAAATGTCAAATTACAGCTAGTTCGGTTAAAAATTGTAACTAAAATGTTCAAAAAACTGAGAACTTCAAATGTCAAATTATAGCTATTTCGGTTAAAAACTGTAGCAAAAATTCTCAAAATACCGAAAATCGGGAGGCACCGTTATATAGGGGCTATACCAAAACATGGACCTATGTTGACGATGTTTGGTGGAGATGTTTCATGACCACTGAGAACCTCAAACGGCAAATTACAGCTAGTTCGGTTAAAAATTGTAGCTAAACTTCTCAAAATACCGAAAATCGGGAGGTACCGATATATGGGGGCTATACCGAAACATGGACCTATGTTGACGATGTTTGGTGTAGATGTTTCATGACCACTGAGAACCTCAAATGTCAAATTACAGCTAGTTCGGTTAAAAATTTTAACTAAAATGTTCAAAATACCGAAAATCGGGAGGTACCGATATATGGGGGCTATACCGAAACATGGACCTATGTTGACGATGTTTCGTGGAGATGTTTCATGACCACTGAGAACCTCAAATGTCAAATTACAGCTAGTTCGGTTAAAAATTGTAACTAAAATGTTCAAAATACCGAAAATCGGGAGGTACGGTTATAAGGGGGTCATACCAAAACATGGACCTATGCTGACGATGTTTGGTGGAGATATTTCATGACCACTGAGAACCTCAAATGGCAAATTACAGCTAGTTCGGTTAAAAATTGTGGCTAAAATTCTCAAAATGCCGAAAATCGGGAGGTACCGTTATATGGGGACTGTACCAAAACATGGACCTATTCCCATATCCTTTGGGGTATAAGTTTGTTGATCACTAGGAACCCTATGTGCCAAATTATAGCTAATTCGGTCTCCAAATGTGGCGAAGAACGTCAAAATACCTCAAATCAGGAGGTACCGTTATATGGGGGCTATACCAAAGAGTGGACCGATATAGCCCATCTTCGAACTTGACCTGCCTATGGAAAAAAGACCCACGGGTGCAAAATTTCAGCACTCTATCTCAATTATTGCGGACGCTAGAGTGATTACAACAGACGGACGGACAGACGGACATGGCTAGATCGTCTTAGAATTTTATCCTGATCAAGAATATATATACTTTATAGGGTCGCAAATAATTAGTTCGATGTGTTACAAACGGAATGACAAACTTAATATACCCTCCATAGTATGGTGGAGGGTATAACAAGATAAATAAATCAATTAATTACATAATAATAATTTGTATGATTCAGTCTTATTCAACTTTGGGTCTTCAACAGTAGAGATGGACAGTGGGTAAGTACCCAATGGGTAAATTGGGTAAATACCGGGTAAATACTCATTTAAATACCCACAAATACCCCCTTATATGGAGGCTATATGAAAACATGGACCCAGAGACCCCATTTTCAATACCAGATGTTCTCTTGATATAAGTAAGATCTCAGCCTACGTCAACTGGTTCGCCAGTTAAAGAGTTTTTATCCAATTTTCACATACATACGGGGTACCATTATATGGGGGCTTCAAGAAAGGTTGGACCTACGTTGACAAATGTGTGCATTTATAAGAAATAACATTTGGGCAGATGCAAATTGGAGCCTTCTTTACATAATAATAAACTTTAAATTTAAAATTTCTTTAAGTGTTCCGGCCGGGATGTAATAGTAGACCATTGGTTCTCACAGATGACCACCATTACAACCATACATTACAATTTTCAGACGTGTGTTAAAGCATTCATTTCATGAGTAATAAATTCGACACATCGTTCCGGCAAGCAGGATATCCCATACATAGAATCAGCTGCATATCGCGAAATAAGCAAAGTCTCCGCATTACTCTTCTTAAATGTCTGTGGGAACGAAGACAAGAGGTGCCCCATAGGAAACAAGAAGTCTACAGCGAAGGCGGAATACAATACGTTGTCAAAAGGGACCAGAGGTTTTTATTGAAGACCAAAGGCTTTTCCATGAGAACTGGGGCCAAATTCAAAGTTCAAAAGCAAACATTTTTCATAGAAGTCATAGTCATGGAAGGGCAGAGCTTTTCATAGAATACTAAATATCTTATAAGTTTCCCAGAGGTATTCATGGAACAACTCGGTCTTCATAAAACTCCTGAAGGCTCATAGAAGATCAGAGGTCCTCATAGAATTCCAGATGGTCTTCACAGAAAACCGGAAGTCTTCTCAACATATTAGAGGTTTTCAGAGGAGGACGCACATTTTTCATAGAAGAACTGAGGTTTTCATAGGAGACCTAGGTTGAGGTTTTCATAGAGGACCTTAAGTTTCACAGCATACCAATACAGAACTCCTTCATAAATGAATAGAAGACAGTTATACAGAATACCAGAGGTCTTCATAGAAAACAAAAAGTCTTTCTAGAATATTTCATAGAAACAATAGGTATTCAAAGACGAACAGCGTTCTTTATAAAAAGACAGAAGTTTACACAGAAGACTAGGAAGTCTTCATGGAAGAACTGAAGTTTTCATAGAATTCTGAGGTATTAAAAGAAGACCAAATGCATTCATAAAAACCAGAGGTATTCATAGGACACATCATCCCAGAGGTCCAAAAAGGAAACGAAAATCTTCATAGAACACCAAAGGTCTTCAAAGAAGACCGGTACACTTCATACAAAGGTAGAAGTTTACATAGAAGACTAGAGATCTTTATGAAAGACTGGAGATTTTAAAGTAGTTGAGAGTCTTCATAGAAAGTCTGAAATTGTCATAGAAGACCTGAGATCTTCATAGAAACCCAAAGGTCTCCATAGACATTCATAGAAGACCATAGGCTGAAGACACGAGGATTGTACAGATGACTAGTTCTTCACATAGGACGATACGTTTTTCTCACATAAGACCAAAACATAAAACAGAACAAATATGACATTTTCGAAGAAGAATGTTCAAAAATTTTATGAACAATTTTTAATTACGGGGTGGACCGAGTCCCTTTCTTGCATACTTACCTGTTAGCACTGGTAGTATCAGTGTTTTTTTTTACGAGATGTGCTCTTGTTTTTGTACTGCTTACTTAAGCTAAAGTAGCATCTATTGGCCAATACAATTCTTCTTCTTATTTCACACTTGATGCTATTTTTGTGTTTATTGAGGTGCCGAGCTAGACGAAATCTTTTACTACCTCAAAATTATAGGAACCAACTTGTACTGCTGGTCCGAGCTCTATAGACGCATTGAGCGTCGATACCATCAACTTTGTCTCCTCGCCGTTTACCGCTGGGCCGACTCACTTTAGCAGATACTCTTTTGACCTTCTTAAAGGTCTCCGTTACTTATTTTACTGATCGGCCAACAATAGGTCTGTCTGGTTACTTTCCCAGCAAGAATTGTCCAGCAAGAACTTTCTCAGAGAGTAAGGAGTTTTTATTCTCTTTTGCAAGAAAACTGTAAAAAGTAAAAAGACACCATCCCAGCAAAAACCAGCAAGCAATCAGCTGACTTGCCAAAACTGAATAATTTGTCCGCCAATGAAGGAAGCAAAAATGTTGTATTTTATTAAAAATAAAAAAGAAAATAACCCAAAATATATTTTTTCCCCTTTGCAACTTTGTTCTCCAAACAAACAACATAATTAGGCTTGCTATCTCCACAATAAAATTGTTTTTAATTTTCAAAAGATAAATCAACGAAAAATTAAAAACAGATGATTGATCATTTTTAGGAAGAAGAAGAGTTGCTAGTGCTTGCTAGAAGAAATTTGTCCAGCAAGAATTTGCAAACTCTCAGTAAACGAACTGTCAAAATGTCTCTCTGGAATCGCTCTCTTTTGCTGACTTTTTGTGTTATCAGACGGCTTCCAGCAATAATTGGTACTAATTGTTACAAATTTTAGGGTAACCAGAAAGACCTAATGTCTATATCGTCATCATAAGCAAGTGACATCTGGCTATTGGTGTAAATTGTACCATTTCTTTTAACATCTTCATCTCGTATTACCTCTTCCAGCAGAATGTTGAACAAGTCACACGAAAAGCTGTGTCCTTGTCTGAAACCTCTTTGGGTACTAACCTGTTTGAAGAGGTTATTTCCTATTTTAACTGAGTACTGGGTGTCAGTTAAAGTCATTTTACAAAGCCGAAGGAGCTTTGCGGGAATACAAAATTCAGACATGGCTTGGAATACCTTGGAACGTAGGAGGCTGTCGAAGGCTGCTTTATAATCGACAAAAAGGTGGTAGGTGTCGATCTGGATCTCTTGGGTCTTCTCCAGGATTTGTCGCAGGGTATATATTAATGGTGGATTTGCCAGTTTTAAAGCCGCATTGGAATGCCCCAATTATTTAGTTTACCATAGGCTTTGGGCGTTGGCACAATAACCCTGACATTAGGGAGCAGACATATGCCTCCAGCATTAGAGCACGCAGTCTTATCTCCATACTTGTGGACTGGAAGCAAGATGCTCAAATTAATTGTTGGGTGCGCGTTCTTCTTGCCAGGCGGTGCTAACTAACTGTTGCATACACCTTAACAGCGTGTCGCCATCGGTTTTGAACAGCTCCCCTGGTAAGCCATCGGCTTCTGCTACCTTATTTTTTCTGTGATTTATTGCTGTCATAACCTCATCGCTCCTCCTCTCCGATACCTCTCTTGTGTACTACGCTTTGCTACTGATTGTAGAATAGCCTTGTATACCATACCGCATTTTCCCTTGGGTAGCAGCACGATACTCCTGGTCATACCATGGGTTCCTTGGCGAAGGTCACTGGTATGGATTTGCGACTGTTTGCATGGAGTGGACAATACTTTGCCACTATGCTGGTGCTTAATCAGAATTGTAGCAAATCTGTCATTTACTGGAGTGAAACTGGATACCAGATATTTTAACCTCCGACCAACTACAAATCCGCAACTAAACTCATGCTATATGTCATGGCAGCTACAGTACAATGCGTCACTTTTAGGTGTTGTTGTGACGCCTTTCCCAATCCAGCGTATGTCCTGTATGGCAGTAATGACGGCCTTGCATTTTCCAAGTTAGTCTGTCAAAGCGAAAACTGCACCTTCTCTATTACGAGTGCGAACATTCTAGGTGCAGACTCGCAGATTATGGTCTTTGAAAAGTTTTAGGGGCTCGTAAATTTTAGATTTCATTTCTTTCGTTTTTTATTGTAGGCTAGTTTTTTATAGGAGAGGGTTACTAGCCCGATGCTCAAACCCAAATTTTTGAGAGGTTTCTAATTTTTTCTTTGTTTTTCGTAGTAGGATTTTTTCTGGAGGGGTGCATTACTAGCCTAATGTCCAACCCAAATTTTAAAATTTTTTTCTGGAGAGGTGCATTACTAGCCCAATGCCCAACCCAAATTTTAAAATTTCTTATGGATGAACTAGGGGCACATGTTTGCTCACTGCCTTGCAGTGTTAAATGCAGTTCCCCAGATGACACCATGGAGAGGTCTGTGTCCACTTGCGATGAAAGTGAATAATCCCTGGCCTTTATCATGTTAAAGCCGACTAGGGCCGTTTCTTGGTATGTTTCAACCCCTGCGTCATCCTTGAACGATGTATGACATTACTAAAAAATCGCGGAAAATGTGAGTTAATATGACGCTCAGAGGTTTACCGTTAATTGTAATAACCATTGCGTCACGGTGGCAACTACTTCCGATAATTACGTGGCAACTACTTCCGATAATTACGTTTTATTTTAAATTCAGAATACATGAAATTGTTAACCATGTTTACTATAACTTGGCTATTATTTTTTACAACGTATAAAATTATAATAATAAATAGTTCAAATTACTATCAATGTGCAACACGTATATAAAAAAAAAACAAGTAAAAAAGCATTAAGTTCGGCCGGGCCGAACTTTTCATACCCTCCACCATAAAATATTCTGAACTAAAATGGAATAATTACTTTTCATTCCTGTCCCCAACTTTAAGTGGGTACGTTAAAATGTCAGATAATGTTTATGTACATTTATGCTTCATTCGGGAGGCCCTTTTTTATGGTGCCTATATCTAACTATGTATGTTGACAATTTTTGGTGGGCTAGAAATTGGGAGGTACTGTTATATAGGGGTTATAATAAAACATGGGCCTATGTTGACAGTTTTTGATGGGAGCCTTTAATGTCAAATAACTCCTAATTCGGTTAAAAATTTAGCTAGAATCGGTAGAATCGAAAATCGGTACATAACGTGGGAACGTCAAATGTCATTAACAGCTAGTTCGGAGGTATCTGGGCTATACGAAAACATGAACTTAAATGAACCGTTATATGGGGGCTATACCAAAACGTGGACCTATGTCCACAAGTTTTGTCATATAAGTTTATTGACATTTAAGAACTTTAAATGTCAAATTATAGCTACATCGTTCTGAAAATGAAGCTACAAACGTCAAAACACCGCAAATCGGGGATACCGTTATATGGGGGCTATACCAAAACGTGGACCTATGTCCACAAGTTTTGTTATATAAGTTTATTGACACTTAAGAACCCTAAGTGTCAAAATATAGCTAAATCGGTCTGAAAATGTAGCTAAAACTGTCAAAATACCGTAAATCGGGGAGTACCGTTATATGGGGGCTATACCGAAACGTGGACCTATGTCCACAACTTTTGTTATATAAGTTTATTGACATTTAAGAACCCTAAATGTCAAATTATAGTTACATCGGTCTGAAAATGTAGCTAATAACGTCAAAATACCGCAAATCGGAGGGTACCGTTATATGGGGGCTATACCAAAACGTGGACCTATGTCCACAACTTTTCTTATATAAGTTTATTGACACTTAAGAACCCTAAATGTCAAATTATAGCTATATCGGTCTGAAAATGTAGCTAAAAACATCAAAACACCGAAAATCGGGGGGCACCGTTATATGGGGGCTATACCAAAACGGGGACATATGTCCACAACTTTTGTTATATAAGTTTATTGACACTCAAGAACCCTAAATGTTAAATTATAGCTACATCGGTCTGAAAATGTAGCTAAAAAACGTCAAAATACCGTAAATTGGGGGGTACCGTTATATGGGGGCTATCCCAAAACGTGGACCTATGTCCACAAATTTTGTTATATAAGTTTATTGATACTTAAGAACCCTAAATGTCAAGTTATAGCTAAATCGGTCTGAAAATGTAGCTAAAAACGTCAACATACCGCAAATCGGGGGGTACTGTTATATGGGGGCTATACCAAAACGTGGACCTATGTCCACAAGTTTTGTTATATATGTTTATTGACACTTAAGAACCCTAAATGTCAAATTATAGCCAAATCGGTCTGAAAATGTAGCTGAAAACGTCAAAATACCGTAAATCGGGGGGTACCGTTATATGGGGGCTATACCAAAAAGTGGACCGATATATCCCATCTTCGAACTTGATCTTCCGATGGCTAAAAAATGTTATTCCCCAATTTTCAGCGAAATCGGTCAACAAATGCGACCTGTATGTTGCGAACGGACGGACGGACGGACATGCATAAATCGACTCAGAAAGTGATTCTATGTATATCCCTAGAAGGAACTATGGGTCTATCTCGCTTCCTTTTGTATGTTACATACAAATGCACTAACACATAATACCCCTTACCACATAGTGGTGTAGGGTATAATAAAATAAATAAAGACTGACAAGACAAAACAGCCCTTGGTACTGCCACAGATAATAGCAACCCCAACATTTACAGGAATATTTGAATCTATGGCACGCATGAAATGCAACTTTTTTTGTTCGTGAATTTCAATTTACTGCTTTGGTGGCTATTTTTCTACCCGATCATGTTGCATGCAACGATACACCCATACACATGTATGTGGTATGCATTAAAACACATAACTAAGTTGCCAAGTTCACTAGAGTGTCATATTCTCCTATGAACTTGTTGTTTACAGTAAATTTTCCCGGCTGCACTATTTTATAGAAACAACAAATAAACATAATTATTAAATGTATATATGTGGCTGGGGGTGTATTCAGTTTCAATATAATATACATTACCACCACAAGTACTGCAGAAATAAATAAAATACATTTTCAAACAAAAACGTATGCAAATGTCATAAAAAGAATACCAAGTTAACCGACAAATGTAACACTAACCAAAACTACGACCCATTGCTAGCCACAGACAACCAGTAGTCAGTAGTCACCACCATTCACTTACACTGCCAACTAGGTAACAGCTATGTATGATGTTGTCGGTGGTTGTGCTGTTAGTTAACTCATGCTAATGGCAAAAGTTTTGTTGTTTCTATGTTGCCGCTTCTGCTTATTGTGGTAGAATAAGTGACTTCGAACAACAGGTTATAAGGGCAACTTGGCGTGAACAATACGTGTTGGTCATTTTATGTTCTAACCTCATAAATTTATTTACAATTTTGGGGTTAAAACGTTGATGCTTGAATGAAATTAGTAGATAGAAATAATAATTATGTAGTATGTATTTCGAGCACAGCTGCACTACGGTGCATCGATAAGATTTCCAGTTTAGCACATTGAAAGTCGGGGGGTCGAATTTCTGACAAGTCAGCATTACAATTTTCAGCCATGGTCAAAGCCCTTAGTGTACGCTGACTTTCATTGTATGATTACTTTAGCACTGCAGACTGCTAACATATACTTTTCTAAAGTTGGGCAATCTAGTTCCCGGAGCGTATCGATTTTTCTAGTTCCTTTCCCCAAAAGGAACTACTTCCTTAATATAGTTCCGAAACCGATATAGTTCAACGAATCTTTCATCGTTCTTTTCGTTCCAAATAGCTTCGAGACCGATATAGTTAAACGAATCTCTCTCTTTCATAGTTATTTTCGTTCCGAGACGTATGTAGTACACCGAATCTCTCTCTTTCATTGTTCTTTTTGTTTCCTTCGTTCTAAATATTCCCAAGACCGAAATGTTTAATCGTTTTGTGGATGAATTGACATAAAAATAAATAAATTGCAGCAAATAAACAGCAAAGAAGAAAGATCGATGTATGCGTTAAATTATAGGAACGAGAAGAGCGCAAGGAACTGTATGAACTAAAGGAACTATATAAACGCAAGAGCTGGATATAGTTCCAATACTTCCTTGTCCGGCATAGTTTCTTGGAACTAGTTCGTTCCGGAACTATGCAACTCTATACTTTTCTAATTTAGACACTCTGTTCCCACTTATCATCGATAAGCAAGAGGTCCCGTGAATAGAATCAGCTGCACTCCGTGAAATAAACAAAGTCTCTATATCGTCGGTGTCATGCTTAAGTGTTCCATACGCCATTTCCCCGTTTTGAGATAATCGCATTTTAATGTTTTGCGTCACAACTGTGTGGAGCAGACTAAAGCAAATATTTATATTTTTGACTTGAAATATTAATAATAGTATATAGAGCATATTTGCAAAAATTTAGAGAAATATGTATTGGAATATAAAAGTTATAGAGATTTTTTTAAAAAAAGAATTTTTGTCGATTTGTTCCATATCCGCACTTATGGCACAAATGTGAAGTATTGTAAATCACATGGAACAAAGTGACAAAAATTTTTTCCATTTTTGCCTTAATAAACTAAATACTTCTAAATCGAAAATTAAAATTCTGATTTTTGAAATGTGTTTTTAAACTTGTAAGTTTTTAAAATATTAATTTCATAACTGAAAAAAGTTAATGCTTTCACGTCGAGGCGTGGATATCTCGGAAACTAGAGCAGCTAGGAAAAAGCCGACTAGAAAATCAGAAAGAGCATACCGGAAAACACTGGAACCACCTGCATCTCAAAAAGTCAAAAATGGCGTATGGAACACTTAAGCATGACACCGACGATATGTCTTTTCTACAGTGTCTGTGGGAACGAAGATTAGAGGTCTCCTTAGGAAACAAGAAGTATTCATAGAAGGCAAGAGGTATTCACGGAAGCCGTTACGTTATCATAGAGACCAGAGGTTTCAAAAAGACCAAACGTCTTAACATAAAAACAAAGGTCTTCCAGCAGGTCATCGGTAGGAAACAAGAATTATTCATAAAAGGCCAGATGTCTTCACGTAAAACGTTTTCATAGAGATCAGAGGTTTTCATAAAATACCAAAGGTATTAACATAAAAACAGAGGTCTGTCCATAGAAAGCTGGAAGACTTTATAGAAGACCATGTATCCTAGATCTGCATAGACGACCGAGACATTCATATGAATGCCGTAGTTTAGAAGTTTACCAGAAAACAGAGGTTTTCAGAGACCAGTAGTCTTAACAGCATACCACGGGTCTTCATAGAAACCAGAGAAAACCAAAGGTCTTCATAAAAGACCAGAGAAAACCAAAGAGTTGCACGGAAACTATCTGGCCTAGGCAACACTGAATGTTGCCAGGCACCATTTGATTTTTTTTTGGAAAGTTTGACCGTTTTTGGCCTAAGCGTAATCAGGTCAGTTTATCACACGACCAAGTGTTGTGTTGTTTACAGTGACTTAAAAAAATCACTTTGCAAAAAAATGGAATTTACTTGTGATCATTTTCGTCCGATACTTTTTTCATAACTAAGCGGTAAGAGCGAATAGATCAAATTAAATATTTGTGGGACGGTTAATTCTGAGTGGTATACTAGAGGTCTTATTCCAGAAGACCAGAAGACTGGCATAGAGGTATTCATTTAGAATACAGAGGTCTTCAGATGGGAGACCAGAGGTCTTCAACTGGAAGACCAGAAGTCTTCAGATGGAAGACCAGAGGTCTTCAGATGGAAGACTAAACGTTTTCGCATTGAAGTCCTGAGTTCTTCATATAGAAATAGAAGTGTTCCCAAAGAAGACCAGAGGATATATGACATCTTTGGTTCTCATACAAAATATCCATTGTCTTTATATGACAGACCAATGGTCTTCACATAGAAAAACGGAAGGTCTTTATGTCGGAGACAAGGGGTATTCATAAAGCAGGCCAGAGGTCTTCATATGGAAGAAAATAAGTCTTCATATGGAAAAGCAAAGACCTTCATATAGAAGGCAAGACGTTTTTATAAAGAAGTCCAAAGACCACAGGACTACATATGGAAGATCGGAGGCCTTCATATACAGAAGACCACAGGTCTTCATATATAGAAGAGCTTTGGTCTTCATTCAGAAGACCACAGGTCTTCATATAGAAGACCACAGGTCTTCGTATAGAAGACCCCAGGTCTTCATATAGAAGACCCCAGGTCTTCATATAGAAGACCACAGGTCTTCATATAGAAGACCACAGGTCTTCATATAGAAGACCACAGGTCTTCATATAGAAGACCACAGGTCTTCATATAGAAGACCACAGGTCTTCATATAGAAGACCACAGGTCTTCATATAGAAGACCACAGGTCTTCATATAGAAGACCACAGGTCTTCATATAGAAGACTACAGGCCTTCATATAGAAGACCACAGGTCTTCATATAGAAGAACACAGGTCTTCATATAGAAGACCACAGGTCTTCATATAGAAGACCACAGGTCTTCATACAGAAGACCACAGGTCTTCATATAGAACACCACAAGTCTTCATATAGAAGACCACAGGTCTTCATATAGAAGACCACCAGTCTTCATATAGAACACCAGAGGTCTTCATATAGAAGACCACAGGTCTTCATATAGAAGACCACAGGTCTTCATATAGTAGCCTACAGTTCTTCGTATAGAAGACCGCAGGTCTTCATATAGAAGACCACAGGTCTTCATATAGAAGACCACAGGTCTTCATATAGAAGACCACAGATCTTCATATAGAATACCAGAAGTCTTCATATAGAAGACCACAGGTCTTCATATAGAAGGCCACAGGTCTTCATAAAGAATACCAGAGGCCTTCATATATAGAACACCGCAGGACTTCACATAGGCTTGGCATAGAGGTCTTCATAAAGAAGACCACATGCCTTCATATAGAAGACCACATGCCTTCATATAGAAGACCACATGCCTTCATATAGAAGACCACAGGTCTTCATATAGAAGAACACAGGTCTTCATATAGAAGACCACAGGTCTTCATATAGAAGACCACAGGTCTTCATACAGAAGACCACAGGTCTTCATATAGAACACCACAAGTCTTCATATAGAAGACCACAGGTCTTCATATAGAAGACCACCAGTCTTCATATAGAACACCAGAGGCCTTCATATATAGAAGACCACAGGTCTTCATATACAAGATCACAGGTCTTCATATAGAAGACCACAGGTCTTCGTATAGAAGACCACAGGTCTTCATATACAAGACCACAGGTCTTCATATAGAAGACCACAGGTCTTCATATAGAAGCCTACAGTTCTTCGTATAGAAGACCACAGGTCTTCGTATAGAAGCCCACAGTTCTTCGTGTAGAAGTCAACAGTTCTTCGTATAGAAGACCGCAGGTCTTCATATAGAAAACCGCAGGTCTTCATATAGATGACTACAGGTCTTCATATAGAAGACCACAGGTCTTCGTATAGAAGCCCACAGTTCTTCGTCCTCATATAGAAGACCACAGTTCTTCGTCCTCATATAGAAGACCACAGGTCTTCGTATAGAAGACCCCAGGTCTTCATATAGAAGACCCCAGGTCTTCATATAGAAGACCACAGGTCTTCATATAGAAGACCACAGGTCTTCATATAGAAGACCACAGGTCTTCATATAGAAGACCACAGGTCTTCATATAGAAGACCACAGGTCTTCATATAGAAGACTACAGGTCTTCATATAGAAGACCACAGGTCTTCGTATAGAAGCCCACAGTTCTTCGTGTAGAAGACCCCAGGTCTTCATATAGAAGACCACAGGTCTTCATATAGAAGACCACAGGTCTTCATATAGAAGACCACAGGTCTTCATATAGAAGACCACAGGTCTTCATATAGAAGACCACAGGTCTTCATATAGAAGACCACAGGTCTTCATATAGAAGACCACAGGTCTTCATATAGAAGACCACAGGTCTTCATATAGAAGACCACAGGTCTTCATATAGAAGACCACAGGTCTTCATATAGAAGACCACAGGTCTTCATATAGAAGACCACAGGTCTTCATATAGAAGACCACAGGTCTTCATAAAGAAGACCACAGGTCTTCATATAGAAGACCACAGGTCTTCATATAGAGACCACAGGTCTTCATATAGAAGACCACAGGTCTTCATATAGAAGACCACAGGTCTTCATATAGAAGACCACAGGTCTTCATATAGAAGACCACAGGTCTTCATATAGAAGACCACAGGTCTTCATATAGAAGACCACAGGTCTTCATATAGAAGACCACAGGTCTTCATATAGAAGACCACAGGTCTTCATATAGAAGACCACAGGTCTTCATATAGAAGACCACAGGTCTTCATATAGAAGACCGCAGGTCTTCATATAGAAGACCGCAGGTCTTCATATAGAAGACTACAGGTCTTCACATAGAAGACTACAGGTCTTCATATAGAAGACCACAGGTCTTCATATAGAAGACCACAGGTCTTCATATAGAAGACCACAGGTCTTCATATAGAAGACTACAGGTCTTCGTATAGAAGACTACAGGTCTTCGTATAGAAGACCACAGGTCTTCATATAGAAGACTACAGGTCTTCATATAGAAGACTACAAGTCTTCATATAGAAGACCACAGGTCTTCATATAGAAGACCACAGGTCTTCATATAGAAGACCACAGGTCTTCATATAGAAGACCACTGGTCTTCATATAGAAGACCACAGGTCTTCATATAGAAGACTACAGGTCTTCGTATAGAAGCCCACAGGTCTTCGTATAGAAGCCCACAGTTCTTCGTGTAGAAGACCCCAGGTCTTCATATAGAAGACCCCAGGTCTTCATATAGAAGACAACAGGTCTTCATATAGAAGACCACAGGTCTTCATATAGAAGACCACAGGTCTTCATATAGAAGACCACAGGTCTTCATATAGAAGACCACAGGTCTTCATATCGAAGACCACAGGTCTTCATATCGAAGACCACAGGTCTTCATATAGAAGACCACAGGTCTTGATATAGAATACCAGATGTCTTCATATAAAATATGTCTTCATATAGAATACCGTAGGTGTTCATATAGAACACCACAAGTAAACGAAACGAGGTCTTTATATGGAAGACCAGAGGTCTTCATATAGAAATTCAGAGGTCTTTATATGGAAAAAAAAGAGGTCTTCATATTAGACTAGAGCTCCTTATACAGATGACACGACAAGAAGACCAGAGGTCTTAATATAGAAGACCATGTGGCTTCTACTTCCAAAGGAGTTTACAAACATGACCATAAGTCTTATTATAGCTGACCAGAGGTCTTCATATAGACGAATAGATGTGTGCATAAAATAGACCAGAGCTCTTCATATAGAAGACCTGAGGTCTTTATATGGAAGACCAGAGGTGTTCATATTGAATACTATAGGTCTTGACAAAGTATACCAGAGCTCGTTGTATAGAAGGCACAACAAGAAGACCAGAGGTCGTCGTATAGAAGACCAGAGGTCGTCGTATAGAAGACCAGAGGTCTTCATATAGAAGACCAGAAATCTTCATATGGAAGATGTCGTCATATAGAAAACCGGAGGTTCATACAGATGTTCAGATGTGTTCATAAAAAAGAGCAGAAATATTCACGTAGAAGACCAGAGGTCTTCATATAGAAATCCTAAGGATGTCATATACAAAACCAAATGAGTTCATATATAAAAAGACCTGAGGTCTCCGTACGGAGGAGCAGAGTTCTTTATAAATAAGACCATATAGAAATACTGAGATCATCATATGGAAGTGCAGAAGTCTTCATAGAAGACAAAAGGTATGCATATTGAAGTTCAGTATTCTTCATATGGAAAACCAGAGGCCTTCATTAAAAGACCAGAGGTCTTCATATAGAAGATCACAGATTTGATAGAAGATCACAGATTTTGATAGAAGAAATCATTAAAACTCTAGAGGTTTTTAGTAATGACCAGATATCGCCGTAGAAGACCAGATATCTTCTTATAAAATCAGAGGTATTCATTTAAAGGAGGCCCGCTAGAGTTTATTCATCAGCAGACCATAGTTCTTCATTAGAAGACCAGAGATCTCCTCAGAAGATCAGAGGTCTTCGAACGAGACAAGAAATGTTTATATAAAAACCAACGATTTTTATATAGAGAACAAAAGGTCTTTGTAGAAGATCAGATATATTTTTAGAAGGCCAGAGGTTTACATTAGAAGACGTGAGGTTTTGTTTAGAACATCAGAGGTTTTTGATGAAACAGAGACATCTTCACAAAAGTAGAAGACCCTATATTTTTATAGAAGATCCCCCCATTAAATTGAATACTAAATTGAGAAAATAAACAATGACCAATGTTTCCTATGCAGCACATTATTAAGTGCATTCGTTCGATTCACCTACTAAATTTATGAAAAAATCTGAAAATCTGAAGAACATATTCTCAACCATACAAGTTTGCAAATTTATTTACAATGTTTTCTTTTATATGCCAACTTGTTGGCTTGTATCTATGGAAACATGTGTTAGTTGCGATAAAAGCCAAATTCAATAAAAGCGAATAGAAAGAACATCAGCAGAAATACACTCAACCATCGAGAAGCGAACCACAACATCATTACAAAGCAACAGTATAAAATTACAATTCTACAACCTTTGTTGGCGATGTGGGTGTGCGTGTGACAGCAAACAGCTAGTAAAAGGAACAATAATAACACCAGCAATAATAACAACAACATCATCAACAACAAAGACATCAATGGCCACATGCAATGTGTCATAACCTAGAGTTGTTGCAAGTATGTAGTACAAGAATTCAGGGTGGATTATTAAAAATGGGCCATTTGTTTGTTCAGTTTTTCACTCCCCATTCATTCGCTGAAGCGTTATTTGGCCAAAAGACAAGTAGACGAGCCAAGTAATCTTCAGCCACAGTCAGCGACCACATGCGGTGGAGAGAGCTAGACAAGCAACCTACCCATTTATGATTGCATACCCTAGCAGACACGAAAGCAATGTCGAAAAGGGACTGACTGAAGCTGAAACACATAAGGACTGTTGTAATGGATTTACAAGAATGTAAATACCTTTGTGCGAGGCCATGTAGCTGTAGAAGTGCAATTTTCACAGTGGTCTATTTAAGGTGCAATTCTTGGATGGCATAGAATGATGATAGAATGATTGCATCAATGTTTGTAAATCTTTTGTTTGAGGAATTTGTGGATTATTTGTTGTTTGAAATTTTAAGTAGACGAGTTTTGGTGATTGTGGAGAGTATCAATTGTACAGCGATGTGGGTATAGATTCAAGCAATAGACTGCTAACCTTCACCTGCATGCAGACTGCCTTTTGCTAACAGGACGATGCACAACACATGTGCCACCAGCTGAACAAAGGATAGATTTCTAATGGCGATTTCCACCCCAATCGTTAATTTTCCGTTTTCTGATAGCTTCGGTCAATTGTTGTATTCTTGGGGTGGAGATGTGAGATAATGCTGTACCGGATCTATACATTGAACTCGGATCGCTTTGAAATACTTTCAAAGATTATCTATATCTATTATCTATCTATATCGGACAACTCCTTCGGGTAAATCTGGTATGAGTACTTTATCACTGCAGAACTATTCTAACATACACTGTTATAATTTAGAGCAGAGAAGGGCTTCTTTTCAAAGAAGTATAGTGAGGGCGCCCACTGAGTTGTTTATTCACAGTGTACGTAAATAAAAACAAACGATAAACATCATGTGGTTGTTTTCTTCACCCATACATACAAACATACTAAAACATTGATGGAAAATTTTAGGCGACGCTGATTTAGACACAACGTTCCCCCATATCATCACCAAGCAGGAGGTCATTAATATATAATCAGCTGCACTCCGTGAAATAAGCAATGTCTATGTCTCTTCTGAAATGTCCGTAGGAACAAAGACCAGAGCTCCCCGTTGGAATCAAGAAATATTCATAGAAGACCAGGGGTTTTACGGAAGTCTTTACGTTTTCATAGAGGCCAGAGTTTTTCATAAAATACCAAAGGTCTTAATATAAAAACAGAGGTCTTCCAGCAGTTTAGAGGTGTCCATAGAAGACTAGAAGTCTTCATAGCAGACCATGTCTCCGAGATCTCCATAGAAGTTTAACAGAAACCAGAGGTCTTCATAGACCAATAGTCCTCACAGCATACCAAGAGATATAACATATGTCAGTGATCTCCTTGAAGAACTTGTGGTATTCATAGAAGACCAGGGGTGTTCACAGCATACCAGGGGTCTACACGGAAGGTAAAATTTCACCATAGAACACCAGATGTCTTCATTGAAACCAGAAGTGGTGGTTTTCATGGAAGACCTGTGGCTTTCATAGAATACCAGAGGACTTCATAAATTACCAGAGTCCCAAAGTTTTCCATGGAAGTTTTCATTTAGAAGAGGTATTCATTAAATTCCCGAAGTCTTCATGGAAGTCCCGAGGTCTTCATATGGAAAACCAGAGGTTTTGAAAAGAATTCCAGAAGTCTTCATACAGAGGCCTTCATACACAAGACATGGGACCATAATATAGAAGCCCCGAGGTCTTCATATAGATCCAGCAAAAATACTTATTACAAAACCACCTATTAACCCATGTCGCGTGAAATTAGTAGTTATTTTTTAGCACATAAATAAGTGGTTAAATAAGTAGTCACGACAAGTTGCTCTTTCGCATGGATGGGAGGATGCTATTGCAGGTTTGACGCTGGAGTAACCAATTTGGCCTTTGATCTCCATTTGCAGTTTGTAGAGGTTCTTATCCTCTCGCCTTTTACCTTAAAATTGAAAGGGAGAGAACTAAGTTGCCCGTGCTTGTCAGATGTTGAGACAGAAAATTCTTGAAGATATGGAAAGTCTTTCACAAGGCACATCAATAGAATGGTATTCTTCATAAAAATCTCACCATAGTCAGTCTGAAAAAGACCTGCTTCAAAGCTTGAAAGGCGAGGATCATCGTAAACGATTTTCCATCCATAGTTCAAGTTCGAAGATGGTCCATATTAGAGCTGGCAAAAAATCGATGGCACTATCGATAAAATCGATTGTTTTTTAAAAATTAAATATCGATAGATAGTTTTGCCTATCGATATTATCGGATCAAAAACCTCCAACCCAAAACTCATTCAAATAAATAGAAATTTCGCTGCTTTTCGGTTTTGTGTGTGTGAGAAAATAAGCCCGTAGTCACACGTACATATTTTTCGGAAAGGTAAAATGTAAATATTTTTTTTTTTTTTTAATATTTTTATAAGATAAAAGCAATTTTTTATTCTTCTTTGCATTTCTGTGAACTACTTGTGCAAAATGTCAAGAAAAGCATTGACATTTCCGCCATTTTCATCTCCAAATTAATGGTGTTGACAGTTTACCGATAATATCGATAGTAATCGATATTTTAAACTATTATATCGAAAATATCTAATGTTGGGAATATCGATGGTTTGCCAGCTCTAGTCCATATCGGTCCACTCACTCGGGTACCTCGTCCACACAAATTCGAAGTTTGTCCCTAACATGGTGCGCACGATAACTGTCGAAGGGTGTAACTGATTTGTTCCATACTTTGCACCTTATAATATTTCTACCAGACGTAGATCAGGTTCGACATTTTTCGGACAAGCGAAGGTTAAGGCCAGCATTCGAATCGTTTTAATTTTTTTGCAACATCATGTCTTCTCGGCCCCTATTACGACGGTACAAGTATTTTCAGGTGCAAGTCCATATTTCCTGTGAAAATAGCTATATAAACTCCTCCGGCCACTATGCCTAGTGGCTGGTGGGCACGACAACCGTATACTTGCATTTGGGCAAGATCCTCTACTGACTAAGGTAACCGTGTTTGTCATATAATATAACAGAAAATTCAAGAGGAAACTCATGCTCGAAATCTTAGTTTGCCAAAAAAGACTTTGGACTTGATACGAGGGGAACTAGAAAAGTTTGCGGCCTAGGCAACACGCAGTGTCGCCAGGCGTCATTTGATATTTTTTGGAAAGTTTGACAGTTTTTAGCCTAAGCGTACACAGGATGGAAGTCTGATGAAAAGTCTTTCACGCGACGAAGCAAAAGTACTATATTCTGCATAATAATCTCAACATGGTCAGTCTGACAAAGACCCCCGCTTCAAAGCTTAAAAGACGAGAATGGGCGTGGACACAAAATTTTTGTCCAATTTTGTCACCACAAAAATTCGAAATTTGTTTTTTATTTTCAAGAGCGAGTCCATAATTCCTGAGAAATTCTGTAAAAACCCCTACTGCTACCATGTCTAGTGGTTTGTGGGTACGAGAACTTTCGGATACAGATACTGCGTTGCTTTAAACATTGTATATCTTAATATTTCTGCGAATCGTAGCTATTTCGCCTCAATGCTGTTAATGCCTTTTTATACCCTCAGCTATTGGTAGTCAATTTGGGGTGGATTTAGCCATGTACGTCCGTCGGTGTATATGGCTGGAGCGTCCAAACGAATAAACCAATTTGGTTCCAACTTTAGATGATATCGGTCCACTCCTTCGGGTACCTGTACCATAAAATTTCAAAATTTGTAACTAAAATGCGTACGATAACTCTCGAAGGGAGTAACCGATTTTGTCTAAACGTTGTATTTCGCAATATTTCTTAAAGACATATATTGGGTTTCAATAGGGTCGCCACAAAATTTCAGCATTTTTTTTTTTTCAAAAGTCCACATTAAAGACATGTCTCGGATCGTTTTTTTTATTTTTTTCGGTGCAATTATTTTCGGCGGCAAGCTATACTACCTGAGATAATAGACGAACAACTCTAAATAAATTCTGTCGGCACCAACTAAAATTTGTCCTAATCTGTACATGACGTGTCGTTAAATTTATTTCATACCTACATCATGTTTCGAGAGGGTCTATATCGAACAACATCTTCGGGTAACTCTCTCAGAAAAGTTAAACATTTTCGCTGAGATGCAGTTAAAGGACTTTTCAAAGTTAGATTGTTATACCCACCATCATGAAAACACATGTACGCGTTTAAACAACCCTTAACGTTCGTACGTGTGGTCGAGTGTGTAGTGTGTTAGGCTACAAAGGAGAAGTTCAAATCCAGCAGAGGGCGAGATTAAAAATTAAATAAAAACAAGTAAGAAAAGTCTATAGTCGGACGGAGCCGACCATGGGATACCCTATACCACTATCCCTGGACAATCGCTCTCCACGGAACTTCTTTTCAATGATTGTGAAAATTTAATTATCAAATATCAGAGATGTAATGTATAATACTTATGACCAAAACCAAAAAGTTATCTAGCATGACAAAGACATTTTTGTAGCAGGAAAGGAAAGTTTAGTTCACACAAACTAAAATGTAATGAAACCCACTTATGTAGTACTACTACTTCCGTTGTTTAACCGCTACGTTATTGAAATTTTTACCAATTTCAAAGTTTCCAAAGTTTCAGTCCATTTAACCCGCTAAGCATTATCAGATCTTCACGTTGGTTTGTACGCTTCTTCTTCATCATAAACTCAAACTTTATTTAAAATTTTCCGGGTTATTATTTTGACCTACAGAGCCGCCACAAAATTCGTTAAAATTTTGTTTTTGGTCCATTTCATTCCCTGATCATCAGCAAAAACTAATTATTTCCATTCTGGCCCGAACCCAATCTCCTTAAAAATTCGTTACAATAGTCCATAATTGCGGCCTTAAGCTTGTTTACAATTTTTAATGGACGGACACACATCGCTAAATCGCTTCATCTCGTCGAGATATGAATTTTGGCATATCAAATAAGGGGTCTAGGACGAATATTTCGTGGTGTTACATAAACTTTTGGAGAGACAATACATGGGATAAAAATGTGGTTCTCTACACAGAACCCATTATATATTAGGCAGTAGGCCCGTTATCTAGCAAACACTTTAATGCAATTTACATCAGAGGAAAGGTCAGTAGTTTTATTCCATATGTAGGCTACTTTGCGAAATATATGTCCGCAAGGAATTAAAATATCGACCAAAAATAAAATTTTTATTTAATTAATTTTAATTTCACCCGCTTAAGAATATCAGATCATCATTCAAAATTGTAGGCATATTTTTCGACCTATACTCTCACCCGGTGCAAATTTTGTGACTATTGATGTATAATTGCGACTTCTAGCGAGTTTATTATTACACTACAAACAAATAATGGAATATATTGGGCTGTTACTCTGTTATCTGATCATGCACACCATCATAATTGGCATCAATTGAAAGGTCAAGCGTTCAACTTACAAGTATATCTCACTTGACCGGAATATCACTTCCAGGAATTAAGATATAAGCTGTATATTAAAAATTTTCACAATTTTCACACAAAAGTTTTGGTCCATTGAAATTAAATATTATTAAATATTATCCGATCACCATCTCAAATTGCAAGCTTCTCCTTTGTGATATACTCTTACCTTATTTAAAATTACGCGTTGATCGGACTATTATTGAGACCTACACAGCCGCTAGAAAATTGGATAAATATTATGTTTTTGGTCCATTTCACCCGCTAAATATTTCACTATCATCACCAATAAGAATAGGGATCTATTCTGATCTGAACCCGACCTCCATACAAAATTTCGTGACGATCGGTCCATAATTGCGGCCTGGAGCGTGTTTACAATTTATAATGGACAGCCGGACGGACGGACAGAGAGACACACATCTCAAAATCGCTTTATCTCGTCGAGATATGAAGATTGGTATACCACATTGGGGGTCTCCGACGAATATTTCGCGGTGTTACATGTATTTTTACCAAAACAAACTTATAATACCCTTTTCCACATTGTGGTATCTATATATGGCGAATAACAAAATTCCTTTACAATTCCATTTGAAAAAAATTAAAAAATTTTTTTCCGAGCACATCTACAGCTTTTGGCATAGAGGTTAAGAAAAAAATTCTGGTTTCAAATCTGTTCGCGTTCACAAAATTGGACGATGCGCGCAAAAGTTATTGCGTTTTTTATTCTCATATAAAGAAGAAATATTTAAAAATATCTTATTTGTTGTTATGAGAAAATGTATTCATAAATCGTTAACAGCATTCCATATCTATTCGTAGATGTTTAAATAGTTATTAAATTTATTATTATTTTCGCGGAAAGTCAACAAATAATAAAAAAATTTTGAAGTAAATCCAAATTATCCTGCCCCAGAATCCGTACAAACCCTCAAAAAATAAATTAAAGAATATATGCGGAATCTAGAAAAATATGATACCAAATTTATAGAGATTGGGTACATAAATTGCATATTATAGCAACAACAAAAGAGAAAAACTTATTGTTGGAAAATATTGTTGCAAATATATTTTTTGGTTTGATTCGAAAAATTAGAAAAAAATATTTGGGAGTTCTCCAACTATTTCGCTAAAATCCCATACAATAATTAATGTGTATTGCGAAATTTCATCAAGAAGTATGGTTTACCATCGTGAAAGTTTATTTGCTTACTGTGATAACTTATAAGGAAGGTAATTAAGAGTAATATTGAAATTACAATCATTCAAAAAACGTGGAAATTAAAAAGCCTGTTATTCGCGAATTAGTTAAAATCAGTTGATGCGCATCCGTTTTTGGATACAGCGAATCAATCTGTTTCAATATATAAGCATATTTCGATCTTTCACTCAGCGGTCAAAGCGTGCCGCCAGTTCCATCACACAATGCAAAAAACCTTAAAGTGGGTAAAAATTGCGCATTTTGCATACGATTTTGATGCGCATCCGTTTCAGTAGCACCCATCAAAAATATGTCTATATACACATATTTTAAACAGGTTCTTCAAGAACCCCGGATGTGACTCCACATTCTATTTTTGGTAAAAACCCCATATTAATCGCGAATCTCTGTAATTTATGACACGCGTTTTACGTAAAAAAATTTAAAGAAAATCGCGGTACGCGGATTTGTCAAAATAAAATTTTTCTGATTTTCCTATTTTCAGGGTATCTATATCCGCGGTTTAAGTGGATGGATTCGATCGCGGATGGGCTCATTAGATCCGTCGCGTAAAAAAACTAAATTCACGCGGGGTACAAAGGAATTTGAATGGCACTTTTAAATTTTAAACGCAAACAATAGGTTTTTTAAAAAAATTCACGCATCAAATATTGGCTTTAGACTCCAATTACTAGGATGCTGTAGGGAACACACTCATGAGATATGCATTAAACGACGTAAAATCACGAGTTCTATAATCCTATTATGAGTTTTGAAAATTATCTTGTTGCGCGTCCGATTTATTAAAAAAATTCAAAAAAACCCAAATTCCGGCTTCGAAATGTCAGCATCAGTTTTAGGTGGATGCAGTGGATATATCGAAAAATGATACTCTAGTGTCATATCGCCCATGAAGTATTCTTTGAGTCTTTCTTTGGGCATATGTCTATAAAATGTAAGGTTAAGCCAGAAATCGGAAGGGAGCATAAAAAAACTTGTTGGCTTCAACCCATTTTTACCTATTTTTCTACATTGATGCCAACACAGCTTCAACATAAATTAATTTTAATGGTCGACCTTATGGGATTCCTCCTAAAACACTTCATTCTAAAGAATGTATATCATACTATCTAGAATATGTTAACAGTTCGCGAATTCTGAATGGGTGAAACTCGGATTCATCGATTGTAAAACATTTTTGGTTTTCGCCATATATATTCTTGATCAACATAAATGTCTAAACCATGTTTGTCTGTCCGTCTGTTGAAATCAAGATACAGGTCGCAATTTTCAAGATAGAGCATTATAATTTGGTATAGAAGTTTCTATTAATCCTAGGATATTTGGCATTGAAAATGGGATATATCGGTCCACATTTTGATATAGCCTCCATAGAACGGTAACTCCTAATTTTTGGTACGTTGAAGGTTATAGCCTCATTATCCCAACAAAATGGCTGAAATCTGTTCACGCCAAACCTTTACCTCCCGTACCTCCCGATTTTCGGTATTTTGAGGGTTTTAGCTTCAATATAAACTATAAAACTTTCCACCTGATTTTCGGTATTTTTAAGGTTTAGCTTCAATATTTAAATTTCCCAGCAAAAAATTTCATTACTAGGTACTGACTTTATTCAGTAAAATTTGGCAGTAGTAACTACTTACAAATAAACCGTAAAAGTCATTATTTTTACATAAGGATGTCATAGGAAGGAAGTACTTCCTTAAATATGTTTTTTAAGTACATACTTAACCACATACCGGCAGTCGAAAAGAAGCTAAAAAGCATAGTTCTATTTTAAGAAAAAATTTAGTTGAAATTGTATTCAAATTCAACACTGCGCATTTTTTTGTTTTTTTTTCATTCGATACCTGCTAGGTTTGAACACACGAACTTCTGATTTGTAGCAAACACACTACACTAGAGTTGTACAATCTAGTTCATTTGAAAGATCTAGTTCAATAGCTCAGCTATTTTAACTGAACTAGTTCAGTAATCTAGTTCATAGTTCACTATCCAGTTCAATCATTCGGATCAGAATCGTTCACGAGCTCTTAATCGTTCTCTTGATGAAAACACATACATACATACATCAAATAGGAACAAACATTAGAATAGTATAATTAAACTACAAAAATATTACATTTAGATATTTTTATTCCATTCATAAATAAAGATTAAGTTTAGAAAAATACATCCTTCGAAAAAAATGTAATTATAATTGCTGGCAAAAAAATCTTAAGTTGTGTGTTTGTAGAAATTATCACTGTATGTATGTTTATTTTTATTTTTTCCTTTTTTCTATCCAAAACTAGGCACATTGAATAGGTAATGGATTCGATATATTGGGATACGATGTGTTTAAAATGCTCTTAAAATTTATTTTTATTACAATGGGGGATGACACTTTACATTGATCCAAAACATAAACAAAACATGTTACATTACGAAGGCGTCACTTAGCACAGAGGACGGCGTCACTTTATGTGAATGACATGCTGAACTAGATTGTGAATCGTTCTTTCGTTGATCATTCTTTGTGGTGATCTTTCGGTCGGCGCTCAATGAGCTATTGAACTACATCGACTGATCTAGTTCATACGCTCTTTTCAATGAATCGTTCAATTGAACTAGTTCGTTCATGAACTATACAACTCTACACTACACACTAGGCCACTCGCACGAACAACAAGGGTTGGTTTAACTCATCCATGTACATTAACATGTTTTTGTAATTTTGTAAACAAAAAACACCCATGCCGACGCTGAGCTTTGAACACACAACTCTACAATTTGTAGTCGAACACACTAGATCTGTGCCACCATACTCATTACTTAGTAAGTAAGTAGTAAGTAAGGAAGTAACAAGTTATGTGTAAACTGTTATATATATATACTGCCTGATAATGCGGAGTGTAATGAGCACTCATTACCCGGTAATGCAAGAAGTAATGACATGTGCTTACCAAATTTTTGCTGGGTTGGTAGACTTCGTTAGGGGTACAAAACTTTTCACCCCAAATTTGTACATTCCGAACCTCCGTTATTTTCGCTATTTTGAAGGTTTTGGATCCAATATCCCACCAAAATGGCTAAAATTTGGTATTTAGTCATCGTTGGGGAACAAAACTTTCCACCTGAAAATTGTCGGTATAGGTCCAAGTCTTCATATAGCCCCTGTAGAACGATACCTCCCGATTTTCGGTATTTTGAAGGTTGTGGCCTCCATATCCACCTGAATGGCTGAAATTTGGGATTTGGTCTTCGTTGGAAAAATAAAACTTTCCACCTGCAATTTTTCGGTATAAGTCCACGTCTTCATATTGCACCCGTAGAACGTTAACTCCAGATTTTCAGTATTTTGAATTATGTCCCTTGCTATAACCCACATAGAACGATCCCTCCCGATTTTCGGCATTTTTAAGGTTTTAGCTTCAATACATAAATTTGGTAGACTTCTTTTGGGGGTACAAAGGTTTTAGCTTCATTATTTAAATTTGCTAAACTTCGTTAGGGGTACAAAACTTTTCACCCCAAATGTGTACCTTCCGAACCTCCCTATTTTCGGTATGTGGCCTCCATATCCACCGGAATGGCTGAAATTTGGGATTAAGTCTTCGTTGTAGGAATAAAACTTTCAACCTGAAATTTGTCGGTATAAGTCCACGTCTTCATATTGCACCCACCGAAATGGATGATATTTGGTATGTAGTCTTCATTGGGAGTATAAAACTTTTCACATGAAATTTGTCGGTCTTCATATTACCCCCACAGAACGGTACCTGCCGAATTTCCCTATTTTTAGGTCGCTGTTGGTGAAATAAAACTGAAAACTGAAATTTGTCGGTATTGGTCTATGTCTACATATAGCCCCCATAGAAAAGTACCCCCGGAATTTCGGTATTTTCAAGGTTTTAGCCTAAATATGCCACCGAAATGCCTGAAATTTGGTACTTTGTCATCGTTGGAGGTATAAAACTTTCCACCTGAAATTAGTCGGTATAAGCCCACGTCTTCATATTGCCTCCATATCCAGCTGAATGGCTGAAATTTGGTACTTAGTCATCGTTGGAGGAATAAAACTTTCCAGCTGAAATTTGTCGGTATAGATCCAAGCCTGTATATAGCCCCCATGGAACGATTCCTTCCGAATTTCGGAATTTTGAAGGTTGTGGCCTTATTATCACACCGAATTGGCTGGAATTTGGAATTTAGTCTTCGATGGGAGAATATAATGGCGCTCGGATTTTCGATATTCTGAACGTTTTTTAGCCGGCGGAACAAAACGTTATAACAGGTTGAAAACATCCCTTGCTAATAGGATGTATACGTGCTTTTTTGCCAAAGGCCCTATGTAAGGGTACCACCCTATTTAAGCATGTTTTTAAGATTTTAGTCAAATTTTCCTACCGAATCGGTTGTTAATTTGACTTTTATGGTCCCAGGATATAGAAAACTTACTCGCAAAAGCTATCCATATTAGGGTGGGGCGATTTGTGTGGAAGGAAAAAACCTTAATGAGCCCTTCGCGTTTCTGATTCCTGGGATTGAACTGAGCAAAAAAGTCCACTTGACCCTATATATACCGTGATAATCGAGCCTCCCGATTTTGACTTTAAGTTTTTTTATTGACGTTTTTTGGATATTTTGGCATATAACAGCCAAACCATTAAGATTTTCTATCCAACGCAAAGACAAAGATTGTAGCCAAGACAGTAGTTGAAAACTCTGTAATACATCGCAAAAGCATTGGAATGCTCCTTCAGGCAGTTTTGGCCTTAAGAATGTGCAAACTTTTCGGAAAATGTCGATAAATGACATTGTTCTACAAAATTTGACCAGAAAACTATTCAAGCGTTCTGGCGCAAAATTCTATCGTGTTGGGATCCATGGACAACGAAAATACCTTTATTTCGATAGGGTAACTCCGTTTTAATTTTTTATAACGGTAAAACTAGGGTTTCATACATTTTCAAATTTAAACGGACATATCTTCTTTTTTCACAACGGATTTCTAGTGATCCTTCTTCCTTTTAAAGGGGTGAATAATATCTTTAGAACAAGTTATTATTTGTTTAAATTGGTTAACAAATGGCTAAGTTATAGTGGTTTAAGTCTGAAAACCCCCTCAAAAAACTATAACTGAAAATCTCAATGGTTTGGCTGTTATATGCCAAAATATCCAAAAAACGTCAATAAAAAACTTAAAGTCAAAATCGGGAGGCTCGATTTTCACGGTAGATATATCGACACCTCCAAATAATAGTATGCTAAGTCTAAAAAGTGAGTTTTGCAGGAGAAGCTCTCAAAGTGTGGAAATTTTTTTGAACTTCAGTACTATGCTAAGTCAATATTTGTTTATAACTTCTGTTCGGATTGACCGATCATTACCAAAATTTGACAGAATTTAAGTTAAAGGACGTTCGTCACCTCCAAATAATATTTTGCTAATTCTGAACAGTGAGTTTTGCAGGACAAGCTCTAAAAGTTTGGAAATTTCTTTGACCTTCAGTACTATGCTAAGTCAATATTTGTTTATAACTTCTGTTCGGATTGTGCGATTATTACCAAAATTTGACACATTTTAAGTTAACGGACGTTAAATATAAAAATGTAAAGAACTTGAAAACATGTTAAGTCGACTTAGCATACTATTGTTTGGAGGCGTCGATATGGTCTAGTGGACTTTTTTGCTCAGTTCAATCCCAGGAATCAGAAACGCGAAGGGCTCATTAAGGTTTTCAAATCGCCCCGGCCTAATCCATATACATATGTATATCGTCACCATAAATGCCTGAAGTCGTATACGACTATACTGTACGGAGATATATCTCAAAAAAAATCTAAATTAGCTTTTTGATGGAATCTGATACATAAGATTAAAATACACGCTCTTGCAAAATTTCAAGCTTCTACGTTCAAAAAAATAACGATTCTATTCAAGAAAAGGTATTTCGGAAAATGGGATAACATTGCAGATTTTGTTGCAATGACGGATCCCAAAACCAAGCGTTTCCGCGATTTTGGTTTCATTACTTATCCCATTCGTATATGATTGATAATATCCAATATAATCGCCTTCATAAGATTAATATTCCATAAGGTTTCCATAAGTTTCAAATCCCAAACATGTGTATATTTGCCAATCACATATGCACCCACTGTGTTTACTGCAGTCCGTACGAGTTAATTGAAGTTGGTTGAAATCTTTTCAGTTTGCTATTACCGCCTTGTTTTGCCTCGTCCCAGACAAATGCACATATTGCCTGTTAACCCGGGCGAAAGAATAAAGGTTAACAAAGCAGCATACTAAATACCGGAGGGATCATAAAAGTGCAGCCAAGCGAATTTAATAATTTAACGAATAAACAAAATGCCAACTACTACCGACATAATAGAAACTACCTTACCTTATCTACTACCTCTTTGTCTGTTGTCTTTTTCTTCCTGTGTTTTGCTCTACTATCCACCTGGATTTTGTGACCAACACCACAATAACTAACAAGACAAGACAATGAAAATAAAAACATAAAATTATGAAGGGTCGGTTGGTTGGTCGGTTGGCAGTTCGTTCGGTCAGCTTGTCTGGTGGTCTGCAGACAAACTTACTACACTTAAATGTCTGGAAACTACCCCACATTTTTACTAGAGGATAAGAGCAGTTGTTGGTGTTTTATGTTTTTCTTCTTTTGTGGATAAGAATGATTGAAAGAAGAAGTTTTGCCCAGAATTTTGTGGCTGAAGCTAAATAACAAAACTTAGTCAACCGACATAGCTTGGAAACAACTACAACAAAAAAGACTAACCACAAACTGTTGCGCGGGTGCATTTCAAAATACATTTATTTTATGCAGCCACATTCATTGATATTTCCAACTACAGCAACAACCACAACAACTAAGTGAATGCTTGAAATCCGACATAAATGCAAAATAGCACCAGCAGAAGAATACAATTAAAAAAGGAAATGCTTAATAAAGAGCAAAAAATGCAAAAACAAAAAAACTGAAAAACGTGAAATTTTGCAAAAAAAAAAAACAACAGCCAACGCAGTAGTTATTGTTGGTTAAAATACCTGCCTTCTTGTCAATCCGCTTAAACCGTTTTCATGCTGGCCGTCTGCCAGTGTTTTGCAGCTACACACAATTTAGAATTGAAACATCTGTCGTTCTGCGAATTAACTTTTTGCAGATACCCTAAAACTCTCTAACATGTGGGTAATTTGAAAACACACAAGTCACTTTTTCAACCTTTGCAAAGAGAATTCCGCAATTTAAATAAGAGAGTTGTACTAAAAACCATCTCTCTTTCAAAAGGGAACATTGTGAATTTTGAAATATAAAATGAAAAATGTAAAAACAACAAAATTAAAATGTCTTTTTATAGACTGTAATCATGGTAACAATTACCAACAGTTTTTGAATGAAATTTTATTAGATAGTGTAAACATGTAGAGAAAACATTGTTAGCCAAAGTATTGTAAGTGGACAATAGATGTAAGCTATTAGCAGCGCGATTTTGTAACTTTTTTCCAATCTCCGATAAAATAGAAAAATTAAAACACAATGTTTTGAAATAAAACCTTAAATAAGAATTTATATTAAATTCCCACCTAAGCTATTGAATATTGTCAAACTTCTCCACATGTAATCATGTTGTTACACGATCTGAAAATTTCTTTTTTTTGTGAGCCGTCATTTATCAATGGTAAGACCATACCATGCTATCGTTTACATCAGCAGGCTTCATCAATCTTATACGTGGTATTTTAATTTTAAAAATCTTCCGATCATAGAACTGCTAAGCCTACTGGTTTTCAGGTAGCATAACGGATTTCCCGCTACATAAATAACACAGCAATCTTTCCTTTATTTTATACCTGTTCGTTGAATACCCGACAGAGAGTCCGAATGTATCAAAATAGACGGTTAATTTGCCCTTGCCAAAGCAAATATATCTGGTGTCATTATTTTTACTTTGGCAAGAAACTGACAAAGGAAGTCAAAGGACAGATTTGCAAGCATAAGCAGCAAATACGACAAGAATATGAAGTTTGCTACATTTGAACTTCCAATTGGAATTGACATGGTTGGCAATGGATACTGACTTTCTTTCTATCAGAAAGAGTCTATAGAAGCACCCTTTCTAACAGAAAGAGTCTATAGAAGCACCCTTTCTAACAGAAAGAGTCTATAGAAGCACCCTTTCTAACAGAAAGAGTCTATAGAAGCACCCTTTCTAACAGAAAGAGTCTATAGAAGCACCCTTTCTAACAGAAAGGGTCTATAGAAGCACCATTTCTAACAGAAATGGTCTATAGAAGCACCCTTTCTAACAGAAATAGTCTATAGAAGCACCCTTTCTAAGAGAAAGGGTCTATAGAAGCACCCTTTCTAATAGAAAGGGTCTATAGAAGCACCCTTTCTAACAGAAAGGGTCTATGGAAGCACCCTTTCTAACAGAAAGGGTCTATAGAAGCACCCTTTCTAACAGAAAGGGTCTATAGAAGCACCCTTTCTAACAGAAAGGGTCTATAGAAGCACCCTTTCTAACAGAAAGGGTCTATAGAAGCACCCTTTCTAACAGAAAGGGTCTATAGAAGCACCCTTTCTAACAGAAAGGGTCTATAGAAGCACCCTTTCTAACAGAAAGGGTCTATAGAAGCACCATTTCTAACAGAAAGGGTCTATAGAAGCACCCTTTCTAACAGAAAGGGTCTATAGAAGCACCCTTTCTAACAGAAAGGGTCTATAGAAGCACCCTTTCTAACAGAAATGGTCTATAGAAGCACCCTTTCTAACAGAAAGGGTCTATAGAAGCACCCTTTCTGTTAGAAATGGTCTTTAGAAGCACCCTTTCTAACAGAAATGGTCTATAGAAGCACCCTTTCTAACAGAAAGGGTCTATAGAAGCACCCTTTCTAACAGAAAGGGTCTATAGAAGCACCCTTTCTAACAGAAAGGGTCTATAGAAGCACCCTTTCTAATAGAAAGGGTCTATAGAAGCACCCTTTCTAACAGAAAGGGTCTATAGAAGCACCCTTTCTAACAGAAAGGGTCTATAGAAGCACCCTTTCTAACAGAAATGGTCTATAGAAGCACCCTTTCTAACAGAAAGGGTCTATAGAAGCACCCTTTCTGTTAGAAATGGTCTTTAGAAGCACCCTTTCTAACAGAAATGGTCTATAGAAGCACCCTTTCTAACAGAAAGGGTCTATAGAAGCACCCTTTCTAACAGAAAGGGTCTATAGAAGCACCCTTTCTAACTGAAAGGGTCTATAGAAGCACTCTTTCTAACAGAAATGGTCTACAGAAGCACCCTTTATAACAGAAATTGTCTATAGAAGCACCTTTTCTAACATAAAGGGTCTATAGAAGCACCCTTTCTAAGAGAAAGGGTCTATAGAAGCACCCTTTCTAACAGAAAGTGTCTGTAGAAGCACCCTTTCTAACAGAAAGGGTCTATAGAAGCACCCTTTCTAAGAGAAAGGGTCTTAGAAGCACCCTTACTAACAGAAAGGGTCTATAGAAGCAGCCTTTCTAACAGAAAGGGTCTATAGAAGCACCCTTTCTAAGAGAAAGGGTCTATAGAAGCACCCTTTCTAACAGAAAGGGTCTATAGAAGCACCCTTTCTAACAGAAAGGGTCTATAGAAGCACCCTTTCAAACAGAAAGGGTCTATGGAAGCACCCTTTCTAAGAGAAAGGGTCTATAGAAGCACCCTTTCAAACAGAAAGGGTCTATGGAAGCACCCTTTCAAACCGAAAGGGTCTATAGAAGCACCCTTTCTAAGAGAAAGGGTCTATAGAAGCACCCTTTCTAAGAGAAAGGGTCTATAGAAGCACCCTTTCTAAGAGAAAGGGTCTATAGAAGCACCCTTTCTAAGAGAAAGGGTCTATAGAAGCACCCTTTCTAAGAGAAAGGGTCTATAGAAGCACCCTTTCTAAGAGAAAGGGTCTATAGAAGCACCCTTTCTAAGAGAAAGGGTCTATAGAAGCACGCTTTCTAAGAGAAAGGGTCTATAGTAGCGCCCTTTCTAAGAGAAAGGGTCTATAGAAGCACCCTTTCTAAGAGAAAGGGTCTATAGAAGCACCCTTTCTAACAGAAAGGGTCTATAGAAGCACCCTCTCTAAGAGAAAGGGTCTATAGAAGCACCCTTTCTAACAGAAAGGGTCTATAGAAGCACCCTTTCTAACAGAAATGTTAGAAAGGGTCTATAGAAGCACCCTTTCTAACAGAAAGGGTCTATAGAAGCACCCTTTCTAACAGAAAGGGTCTATAGAAGCACCCTTTCTAACAGAAATGGTCTATAGAAGCACCCTTTCTAACAGAAATGGTCTATAGAAGCACCCTTTCTAACAGAAAGGGTCTATAGAAGCACCCTTTCTAACAGAAATGGTCTATAGAAGCACCCTTTCTAACAGAAATGGTCTATAGAAGCACCCTTTCTAACAGAAAGGGTCTATAGAAGCACCCTTTCTAACAGAAAGGGTCTATAGAAGCACCCTTTCTAATAGAAAGGGTCTATAGAAGCACCCTTTCTAACAGAAAGGGTCTATAGAAGCACCCTTTCTAACAGAAAGGGTCTATAGAAGCACCCTTTCTAACAGAAATGGTCTATAGAAGCACCCTTTCTAACAGAAAGGGTCTATAGAAGCACCCTTTCTGTTAGAAATGGTCTTTAGAAGCACCCTTTCTAACAGAAATGGTCTATAGAAGCACCCTTTCTAACAGAAAGGGTCTATAGAAGCACCCTTTCTAACAGAAAGGGTCTATAGAAGCACCCTTTCTAACTGAAAGGGTCTATAGAAGCACTCTTTCTAACAGAAATGGTCTACAGAAGCACCCTTTATAACAGAAATTGTCTATAGAAGCACCTTTTCTAACATAAAGGGTCTATAGAAGCACCCTTTCTAAGAGAAAGGGTCTATAGAAGCACCCTTTCTAAGAGAAAGGGTCTATAGAAGCACCCTTTCTAACAGAAAGTGTCTGTAGAAGCACCCTTTCTAACAGAAAGGGTCTATAGAAGCACCCTTTCTAAGAGAAAGGGTCTTAGAAGCACCCTTACTAACAGAAAGGGTCTATAGAAGCAGCCTTTCTAACAGAAAGGGTCTATAGAAGCACCCTTTCTAAGAGAAAGGGTCTATAGAAGCACCCTTTCTAACAGAAAGGGTCTATAGAAGCACCCTTTCTAACAGAAAGGGTCTATAGAAGCGCCCTTTCAAACAGAAAGGGTCTATGGAAGCACCCTTTCTAAGAGAAAGGGTCTATAGAAGCACCCTTTCAAACAGAAAGGGTCTATGGAAGCACCCTTTCAAACCGAAAGGGTCTATAGAAGCACCCTTTCTAAGAGAAAGGGTCTATAGAAGCACCCTTTCTAAGAGAAAGGGTCTATAGAAGCACCCTTTCTAAGAGAAAGGGTCTATAGAAGCACCCTTTCTAAGAGAAAGGGTCTATAGAAGCACCCTTTCTAAGAGAAAGGGTCTATAGAAGCACCCTTTCTAAGAGAAAGGGTCTATAGAAGCACCCTTTCTAAGAGAAAGGGTCTATAGAAGCACGCTTTCTAAGAGAAAGGGTCTATAGTAGCGCCCTTTCTAAGAGAAAGGGTCTATAGAAGCACCCTTTCTAAGAGAAAGGGTCTATAGAAGCACCCTTTCTAACAGAAAGGGTCTATAGAAGCACCCTCTCTAAGAGAAAGGGTCTATAGAAGCACCCTTTCTAACAGAAAGGGTCTATAGAAGCACCCTTTCTAACAGAAATGGTCTATAGAAGCACCCTTTCAAGGAGAACCCGTTCTTTCAGCAACAGTCTTAAAAAGCACCCTTTCTTTCAGAAAAGGGCTCAAGAAGCACCCTGAAAGGGTCCAAAGAAACACCCTGAAAGGGTCTATAGAAGCACCCTCTCTAAGAGAAAGGGTCTATAGAAGCACCCTTTCTAACAGAAAGTGTCTGTAGGAGCACCCTTCCTAACAGAAAGGGTCTATAGAAGCACCCTTTCTAAGAGAAAGGGTCTTAGAAGCACCCTTACTAACAGAAAGGGTCTATAGAAGCAGCCTTTCTAACAGAAAGGGTCTATAGAAGCACCCTTTCTGTTAGAAATGGTCTTTAGAAGCACCCTTTCTAACAGAAATGGTCTATAGAAGCACCCTTTCTAACAGAAAGGGTCTATAGAAGCACCCTTTCTAACAGAAAGGGTCTATAGAAGCACCCTTTCTAACTGAAAGGGTCTATAGAAGCACTCTTTCTAACAGAAATGGTCTACAGAAGCACCCTTTATAACAGAAATTGTCTATAGAAGCACCTTTTCTAACATAAAGGGTCTCAAGAAGCACCCTTTCTTTAATAAGTGGTCTATAGAAGCACCTTTTCTAACATAAAGGGTCTCAAGAAGCACCCTTTCTTTAATAAGTGGTCTATAGAAGCAATCTTTCTTTAATAAGGGGTTGTAGCGGGTGTGCTTTAAAATAGGGTTAGAACTTGAACGAAATGTCGATAGATGACTCCCGTAGCTGACCACGCATTATTCCCCGGCCTTAGTGCTCGTCGTATGGGAGTAGGATCTTGCCTTAGGGTCATCTAAAGTGTCCACCAACTATCAGCTTTATATTTCTAAATGCGTGCATAAACAACCATAAATACGTTAGACCGAACCTCATAAGAAGAATGCTACCTATAGTCAAGGAAAGTGGCTAGTAAGCAAAGCAAATATTTTCTTTTAGGCCAGTTTGTACCATGCACAGATGTAATTGCATGACAGCCCTCCCTTCCATTTCACCGAAACGATCCATAACCAAAAAAAAACTGAGATGACTTTGGTGAACCCATCTTTTGTTACCCTTACCTTACCGAAATATACCCTTTAAATCAAACTTGGGAAGTTCTTCAGTTCATATTTAAATAGCAATCCATTTTATTAGAACCAATTGTGCAGCTTAAGAATTAACTAATCATATGTAATAAGATAAACTGATGGTTTGTGACAATTTTCTAATATGGAAACAGCTACAGCCTCTCCAAAAGATCATTATATATAACTAAACGATATTAAATGCAAAATAAATATTGAATGTGTATCACTTAGTCACACACTAGTCTTCATAAAGACGGGATGATGCATATGTCGTATTCAGGTTTAATAATTAACTCTATTGGAATCCTAATATTTAAAAGTACATTTCATTCTGTTTATTTTCTTAAATATTATAAAACTGTGTCCGACTGAACTTTTTTTTTTGAAAAATTCGATCGCATAAACTTTTAATGGTGAAACAAATTACTTGGGTATCAAGACAAAATGTTAACGATGATCGCGTACGGATGTATGTTCGTATGTTTAAATTTCAGTTTAACATTATACAGTTTGCAAAGTAAATCAGCTGACTGAGTACATTGACCTCAGTAGTTTTAATCACTCACACATACGCAGTATAGTTATGATTAGGTATTTACAATTTCGGCGAAATCAGATATATCAAAAATACGCACAGATATAAAAAGAACTCGTTCAAACCATATAATAATCCGCAACGTGATACGAAGAAAGCTGTTTTGGATATATTAATATACATAATTAATTTTTGCAAAATTCATTGTTATGGAAACCAAATCTCCAATTACGAGCCAACAAACAGTGCTTTTCAAACTCTAATTCTCAATCAATCGATTAACATGCAAACGAACTGAGGTTAACAGCAAATCAACTGTTAACTCCAAGGTATTAACATATCCAGCACAGCTTTCAATATGAAACAGGAAACTGAAAGGAGCGTACACACAAAAAAATCACTTAGGTAATTTGAAAAAAAAAGGAATTTAAGATTTTCAAATTCAAAAATTATTTATACAATTTGAAACAAAAGTGGGAATAAATAAATTTATTATGAATAATTGTCCAGTGTGAGAGGTATAACGGGATTAGTTTCTCTCTCCGACCCAAGTGATTTTTACGGTGGATGCTCTGTTAAATAAAACTATTATAAAACTCACTCGATTGTTGCTGGAGCTCCCACGTTGAAAGGCCTTTCACAGATAGGGGACGGGGTTTTAAATGATCAATATTCTCCACAAACTCCGGCAGGTATTAGTTTTTAAGTACGTTGTACAGCATTATAATAATCACTCACTGTTTCAATTATTAACATGATTCGCAAATAGTTCTTTTTTTCTGTTTCAGATCCAATTTTCTTATTTGAAATTTATCTTATGTAAACATCACTCTCACTGTGCATTAACTGATCACGAACATGTCTCTCAATTATACCGCCATTTGTTTCACCAGCTAAAGTTAAATGCTTCCGACCACAATTATACTCCAACAATATTATTCTTTTCACTCAAAAATGGCAAACAATTTTTATGACTGACACAAGTGTACTAAATAATTAATTTTAGTTAAAGTTGCAATATTGCAAAGGAGATCTAACGCTTACTGGATAGAAGTTAACAAATTTCAAGTGTTTCACTGAACTATCAACGACTCGCGGTTAACGAATATTACTAATTACAACCAAATTTTCTTCAGCATTTCACGCATTTTACACCACCGCTCTCTGGCACGTACAAAAACCACTGATCATGCAAACATCAAGTTGTGTTCTCCTTAGACTGTAAAATACTGTTGATAGTTGGAGACGAAAGGCCTAGGGGAAGAGGGAATCCTGTAAACACACGAAAAGGGGTACACGGAGACCATTAGTTCTCAACTTATTGAGATGCTTCATTGATTCAATACAGTCTTACCGAGTGAATCTTTATAAAACGGCTTGCAAATGATATCTTCCGGAAATATTACAGAATTCTGTGAAAAGCTGAGTAACAAGTCAGCAACAAACAAAAACAATTTAATGAACCCAATCGCCGCAAGGTGAGGTTATGGTGATGCAAAGGATAACACCTTCATCTCCGCAACTCAAACACCATGACCACACTTCATTGATTCCACGGTTATTTTCTTCCAATCGATTTTCTCAATATTGGTTCAAGAGAAACTGAATCCACCAAAACGAAGCTTGGTATATTTTACCAATGCAAATGAAGCAGAAGGATGTCAGGCAAAGGGGTAATATTGGAATCGTTTACACCATAAACTCTATGGTCACTGTTGGTGCGATCTTCAAACGACTGTCAAGGTGAAGCAAAACAGGCCTTATGCCCCATCCGTTTTCGCCTTTTGTATGCTCAGCAACCCCAGGGCACCTATGGCTGAAAACTATTACAACCCAACTATTCCAAGATTAAATATGGCTACGTGAAATAGCAATATCTTATTAATACCAACAAACTTTCACGTCAATGTATGCGTCGCACAAAAAGCAAACACAACGAAAGGGGTGATAAATAATAAAATCAGTTTTCACCACTTCTAAGCTAGGGGAAATTATAGCACCCTTTCCAACCACCCTCCTTTGGCATGAATCGAAATGATCACCTAGTGACGGGTTTCTCACACCTACTCCATGTATAACAACCACAAATTCCAAAAAAACGAAAAAAAATTAATAAAAAGGATAAGTAAGGAAAAAAAATTAATAAACAAAAAAACTATTCCGCTTCTACCGGGATTCGAACTTGGGTCGGGTGGATAGTAGCCGGAGACTCTCCCTCTAGGCTAACGTTAGCCTGTGGGATCGTCTGGCTGAGCAGTATTCACAACTCTCTGTTACATCAACTGAAAATCATCTGAACCAAATTTGTTAACATAAACACCAGTAATGTTACACTTAACAGTGCTGAAAATATAACTATGACATCAGATCAAGACCATCTATGCAAATTAACAGAAGCGAGATACAAAGCAGAATCAGAGGCGTACAACCATTGAATATCAAGTGCCAGCGACAATAAAACATCACAGTATCTACAATGCGCCCCTACAAATACCCCCCGCCAAAACCAGGCTTAACTAGCTTGAAAGACAGTAAGACTGGTCCCGCATGTAGATACTGCTCACTGCCTAAGATCTTTGGCATGATAAGTGCCAATCAGCTTACCTTGAAGATCCTCGATTTCATAGTAACTGTTTCCAAGCTTGCGACGAATTCGGCTTTTGATAAAAGTTGGTGCCAATTTGGCGTTGTAGCCACGCTCGAAATTACTTTGGCTGAAGTTGCGCCTAAATATTTCCTGACCCTCGTCATACGATATCTGTCTTGACCGGAGATTGTACTGTCTCTCATTCCTTTGTTGTTGCCTTCTCATCACCTGGGCGGCTTTTGACCTCACAATGTCGAATGTATCTGACCGAGAAAAATTCAATGACCTGTCATCTAAAACGTTCAGCCTCCGTAAAAGGTTGTAGGTTGAGCCGTTCGTTACCATATGTTGGCCAAAGGTCATAAAGTACGGGGAAGTACCAATGGCCGAATGGACTGTAGATCGCAATGCGCAAGCAATTTGACTTAATTTCTCGTCCCAGTCCTTCTGATCGGGTTTCACATACGCCTTAATTGCAGAAATCACCGATCGGTTTACTCTTTCAGAAGCATTCGCCTGTGGCGAATGCACTGCGGTGTAAACATGTGAAATTTTGTAGGAATCTAAGAGTTCATTGAACTTCTTTGCTCTAAACTGGGTTCCATTATCTGATATTATGCTCTCCGGAACACCGAACATGTGAAATAGATCCTCCTCCATGTATTTAATTATGGCATCTGCCGTAAACTTCTTCACAGGTCTAAGGAAAGAAAATTTGGAAAAGTGATCCAAAACGATAAAAATTCCTATATTCCCCGACCTGGATCTGGGATAAGGACCAATAAAATCTACGTACAAACGCTGAAAGAAACGATTGGTTATTCCCGTATCCCCCATAGGAGGCCTCATTACTACGTTTGGATGCTTAGTGCTTTTGCAAACCTCACAGGCATTTATATATTGCTTTACATCATAAACTAAGTTAGGCCAGAAAAAGTACCTTCGGATGCGTTCCAGTGTCTTATGGATACCGCAATGTGATGACAAAGGGTCATCATGATGTTTGCTTAGAACCTCAGGGACCATGCTTTTAGGTATCCATAGTTTCCAAGCCAAGTCGTCAACAATTGGATCACCCACAGCATGCTCAGTACGCCTGTAAATATACCCATCCACTACCTTTAAGTCAGGGGTGGACTTGATATTATCCTGAATCTTCTTTACTAACTCTTTGTACTCATCCGAAATGAAATGTTCAGACTGTAAGTCCACGAAAACACCCAGATCAGACTCACCTTCTGACAAACTACACAGTCCAGATAAGTCCTCGGTGTTGATACGCGAAAGCGCATCAGGAACTATGTTCTGCGACCCTTTTCGATGTTCTATTTTAAACCGATATCCCTGAAGTTTCAAAGCCCACCTAGCCAGCCGTGTGCTTAAGTCAGTCTGGGACATGAGCCACTTTAAAGAGGCATGATCAGTGATCACGGTGAACTCATGTCCCTCGACATAAGCTCTGAACTTTTTAATGCAAAGCATTGCTGCTAAGCACTCTTGTTCGGTGACACTATAGTTGCGTTGGGCTTGGTTGAGTTTCTTTGACATAAATGCTATGGGAAACTCATCACCCTCCGCATTCTTTTGCACCAAGACTCCTCCTATTCCTGTCTTGCTAGCATCACAGTGTATAAAAAACGGCTGTGAGAAATCTGGACTATGCAAGACAGGGGCTGAGCTAAGGATGGACTTCAATTCTTCAAAGGATTTTTGGGCCTCATTGGTCCATACGAACTTTCGATTATTTTTCAACAGATCAGTTAATGGGGTCGAAATGGCAGCATAATTCCTGATGAACTTCCGGTACCAACCGGACATACCTAAGAACCGTCTAACCTGTTTGACTGACCTAGGTATTGGAAATTCTGTAATAGCTGATATTTTGTCTGGATCGGTACGGATCGTTCCGTCTCCAACAACATGTCCTAAATAGCGGACTTCGGTCATACAGAATTTGCTCTTCTCCACGTTTATCGTTAAGCCAGCCTTCCGGAGACACCTAGCCACCTCCATGAGGACCTCAATGTGCCGTTCGAAAGTTGGAGATACCACTAGGAGATCATCCAGGTAGACCAGAACCTCAGTCCTGAGAGAAGCCGGTATCACTCTATCCATCAGCCTACACATCGTTTGGGCCGCATTACATAGCCCAAACGGCATGACTTTAAAGTGATAGAGCGGTCTCCCAGGAACCGTGAAAGCAGTCTTACCCTTCGATGACTCATCTAGTGGTATCTGCCAAAATGCATCTTTCAAATCCAGGCTAGATATGAATTCTGCCCTAGGCAAACGGCTCAGAATTCCCTCAATATGTGGAAGTGGATATGCATCCCCTTCTGTGACGGCATTTAACTTGCGGCTATCTAAACAAAGGCGGTTTTTCCCCGGTTTCCGATGCAAGACAATGGGTGACGACCAAGGGCTCGTAGACTCCTCTATGACACCCATCGTCAGCATACGGTCCAACTCCTCATAGATGAGTTTCTCGATCGCCGGAGAGACTGGGAAATGTCTTTGTTTTATTGGTGATGCATCACCGGTGTTTATGGAATGACAAATTACATTGGTTCTTCCCAGGCCCTCCTTCGCGAACGATGGAAACATATCTATCGCACATTGGAGATGGTACCTTTGTTCCATGGATAAACTTTTCTGACCTAGCGAGTTGCTATTAGATACCGACAATTCTAAACTGGAGATACTAGGCAGCAGGGAAGGTGGAAGGAGATGGAATGTCTTCCAAAAATCTATTCCCAGAATCAAATTTTGTGAAAGATTTGGAACGATATATATAGTAATTGGTTGACTTGACCCTCTGAATGCCACATCGGTGGTGAAGACCCCAGCAATAGTATGAGGTTTACCATCCGCTGTGCTGATTACGGTATTCAACTTCTTATAGGGATATGAAGACGTAAGAAATTCTGCAGCAGCCTGAGCCCCAAGACATGTCACAGACGCGCCAGTATCCAGCAAACCCTGCATCGAGTGACCTAATAAGGACACCTCGGCATAGGGACGAATGTCACCTGGCCTTTCGAGTATCGAAACAGTAAACTTTTTCTTCATCGCTTTCACATTCCTCCAGAATCCTCTCATCCTTCTAGCGGAGCGAGTTATTTTTGGCTCCTCACCAAAAATCCGTTCTTTGACTCTGTTATAATTCTCCCATCTGATATGGAGAGGAATGAGAGGACGAGGTCCTTTGTGAACCTCTGGAGCTTTTTGACAAAAATTTTGTGTAAATGTATGAGAGTCCTCGGAAACTCTATGGGGAATGTCTGGGTAAAGTCTAGAATCTGGGTGGTTCTTGTGATCACTACTAGAACGATCGACAAGACGATTAAGAATTGTTAATTTGTCTGGGAAGTCTGTGAGCAAGTCTTCGGTTTGGGAGCACTGGTCTGTGCCAACCCTTGCAAGTTTTTTGAACCAACTTTACACTTTAAACAGTTGGGTTTATAAACCTGTGGCGTACCACAACCATAACAAAACACACTACGCTCAGCTAAACACTCCTGATATCGGTGCCCTGATCTCCGACAGTTCCAACAAACAGTTGAAACTTCGGATACTTCTTCATATTGAAGCAACTCTGGTGAAATATTCTCGCAAAGATCAATTTCAGCTGCACGTCGTGAAAAATTAGCTCCTCTAGCTCCAGGAAAACCATGTCTCCGGTTCATATCCTGAAGGAAAAATTCCCTGCGACGACAGACTTCTCTTAACTGCCCCACTGAACTTATTGACATATTCAAAATTTCATGCTGAATGTCTGGTAATAAGTTACGCCGCAGAATTTCAACCAGTGTTCTATCATCGAGGGGCTTATCTAGTCTATCTACCAAATCGATAACCGAGTCATAGAATGTGTCAAAGGCCTCATTCGGTTTTTGCTTGCGATCGCGTATTAGCTCCCTAAAGTCGATATCGGTTCTGGAGTCCCTGTACTGCTGACGCAGTGCTTTGCAGAGACCTGTCCACTGGACAACCTGAACAGAGCGGTGGAACCTCCAGAACCAATCGCTCGCTTTACCTTCAAAGAGGGAACTTGCACTACGACACAGCGTATCAAAATCCCCGTTCAAAGTCTGCCTAGTGAGAGATTCGACCCGGTAGATAAAATTGTCAACAGGCAAGCTAGACGAACTACCACTGAACTTCAGCTTCCAGTTGGCAATAATCTGACTAACTTTGTCCGGACGAAAGGATAAGTCATGACTCGACGACGGAAAGCTACTTCGGGACCTGTCATGAAAATTGTTGTTATTAATATGACCATTTTCATTTAGGCCTTGATTATTATTTGCCGAAGACAGGCCTAAAAGCTGCTCTAGAGTTCTCTGCTCTACATCGCAAACATTTTGCATTTCAGGTGGGTTTCTATTCACTACTGGAGAGGAGGCGTTACCTTCTCGAGGACCATTATTAATATTCAGTCTAGCCAAGGTGGCCTCAACAGTTCTTTCAACCATTGATGACATTCGATTAGAGACAAGTTGAACAATTATTTCTTGTTGATTATTCATTAAAGAGTTGAAAATATCATTAACATGATCCACTGTTAAAATGGGCTGAGACGCTGTAGAACCATTACTTTGATTCGAGTTCACTGCCGAATCCTGACGAACAGAATCATCCGCCCTATTGGAATCATAACTTTTGGCTTTAGAAGAAGACCTAGTCATAACAGATGTTGTAGGTTTTTGAGTACTTGTAGGGTTAGACGCTTTAGAATCCTTTATAATTTTCGAACCACAAACGGGACAGTCCGAATGAGTTTTAACATAATTGTTTATACAAATTCTATGAAACTGATGCCTACAGATTGTCTCAAACAAAACTGCAGGGCTTTGTATCTCAGAACTGCATATCTTGCATACTATGACATTATGCGCAGGTGCTGCAGCACCAGCAGACAAATCCTCAGAACTTCGTTCTAAAGGCATCCTTCAATTCAGATACTCGAAACAACTCCAAATCAAAATTAATTAAGAAAAAAAACAAACAAAAAAAATCGACTGAAAAGCAATACTAAGTGAATTTGTTTGATTTGTTCGGGCAATCGGTAAAATAGCAGGATAATGCAACTAATAAAAACAAACAAAACCTAAAGAAAATAGGAAAAGTGAAAATCAAAGAACAAGAGAAAGAAAATAAAGAGACTATAGGTAGAGTCTTACGGGGGTTAAGAACATCATCATTAATGTTTTCAAATTCCAAACCATAAGTAACAAAAGGCAAAAGCATCTTGAACATTGTTAAGGTCAAAGTCAGAATTAGAAATACATCCCAAAAACTGAATTCACTCAACCTAACACCACTCAAGAAACCCCTACAAAAAGTAAAAGAGGGCAAGATAACATCACCTTTGGTTCTATGCACCAGCAGCATTGCATTTAAAACATAGAATTTCCGAAAAATTTTGTTATCTCGACAGAAAAATAGATAAATAAACAGATAGAGATAGGTTAAAGATAGACGAAAAGGAATATGGAAATAGATGGAGCTAAGTGGAAATGCCATGATATGTAGTATATCGAAGTTATTTCTTTTTTTAATAAACGTTCATTTTACTCCACTCGTGCCCCACACGCTGGGCGCCAAAACTGTAGCGGGTGTGCTTTAAAATAGGGTTAGAACTTGAACGAAATGTCGATAGATGACTCCCGTAGCTGACCACGCATTATTCCCCGGCCTTAGTGCTCGTCGTATGGGAGTAGGATCTTGCCTTAGGGTCATCTAAAGTGTCCACCAACTATCAGCTTTATATTTCTAAATGCGTGCATAAACAACCATAAATACGTTAGACCGAACCTCATAAGAAGAATGCTACCTATAGTCAAGGAAAGTGGCTAGTAAGCAAAGCAAATATTTTCTTTTAGGCCAGTTTGTACCATGCACAGATGTAATTGCATGACAGCCCTCCCTTCCATTTCACCGAAACGATCCATAACCAAAAAAAAACTGAGATGACTTTGGTGAACCCATCTTTTGTTACCCTTACCTTACCGAAATATACCCTTTAAATCAAACTTGGGAAGTTCTTCAGTTCATATTTAAATAGCAATCCATTTTATTAGAACCAATTGTGCAGCTTAAGAATTAACTAATCATATGTAATAAGATAAACTGATGGTTTGTGACAATTTTCTAATATGGAAACAGCTACAGCCTCTCCAAAAGATCATTATATATAACTAAACGATATTAAATGCAAAATAAATATTGAATGTGTATCACTTAGTCACACACTAGTCTTCATAAAGACGGGATGATGCATATGTCGTATTCAGGTTTAATAATTAACTCTATTGGAATCCTAATATTTAAAAGTACATTTCATTCTGTTTATTTTCTTAAATATTATAAAACTGTGTCCGACTGAACTTTTTTTTTTGAAAAATTCGATCGCATAAACTTTTAATGGTGAAACAAATTACTTGGGTATCAAGACAAAATGTTAACGATGATCGCGTACGGATGTATGTTCGTATGTTTAAATTTCAGTTTAACATTATACAGTTTGCAAAGTAAATCAGCTGACTGAGTACATTGACCTCAGTAGTTTTAATCACTCACACATACGCAGTATAGTTATGATTAGGTATTTACAATTTCGGCGAAATCAGATATATCAAAAATACGCACAGATATAAAAAGAACTCGTTCAAACCATATAATAATCCGCAACGTGATACGAAGAAAGCTGTTTTGGATATATTAATATACATAATTAATTTTTGCAAAATTCATTGTTATGGAAACCAAATCTCCAATTACGAGCCAACAAACAGTGCTTTTCAAACTCTAATTCTCAATCAATCGATTAACATGCAAACGAACTGAGGTTAACAGCAAATCAACTGTTAACTCCAAGGTATTAACATATCCAGCACAGCTTTCAATATGAAACAGGAAACTGAAAGGAGCGTACACACAAAAAAATCACTTAGGTAATTTGAAAAAAAAAGGAATTTAAGATTTTCAAATTCAAAAATTATTTATACAATTTGAAACAAAAGTGGGAATAAATAAATTTATTATGAATAATTGTCCAGTGTGAGAGGTATAACGGGATTAGTTTCTCTCTCCGACCCAAGTGATTTTTACGGTGGATGCTCTGTTAAATAAAACTATTATAAAACTCACTCGATTGTTGCTGGAGCTCCCACGTTGAAAGGCCTTTCACAGATAGGGGACGGGGTTTTAAATGATCAATATTCTCCACAAACTCCGGCAGGTATTAGTTTTTAAGTACGTTGTACAGCATTATAATAATCACTCACTGTTTCAATTATTAACATGATTCGCAAATAGTTCTTTTTTTCTGTTTCAGATCCAATTTTCTTATTTGAAATTTATCTTATGTAAACATCACTCTCACTGTGCATTAACTGATCACGAACATGTCTCTCAATTATACCGCCATTTGTTTCACCAGCTAAAGTTAAATGCTTCCGACCACAATTATACTCCAACAATATTATTCTTTTCACTCAAAAATGGCAAACAATTTTTATGACTGACACAAGTGTACTAAATAATTAATTTTAGTTAAAGTTGCAATATTGCAAAGGAGATCTAACGCTTACTGGATAGAAGTTAACAAATTTCAAGTGTTTCACTGAACTATCAACGACTCGCGGTTAACGAATATTACTAATTACAACCAAATTTTCTTCAGCATTTCACGCATTTTACACCACCGCTCTCTGGCACGTACAAAAACCACTGATCATGCAAACATCAAGTTGTGTTCTCCTTAGACTGTAAAATACTGTTGATAGTTGGAGACGAAAGGCCTAGGGGAAGAGGGAATCCTGTAAACACACGAAAAGGGGTACACGGAGACCATTAGTTCTCAACTTATTGAGATGCTTCATTGATTCAATACAGTCTTACCGAGTGAATCTTTATAAAACGGCTTGCAAATGATATCTTCCGGAAATATTACAGAATTCTGTGAAAAGCTGAGTAACAAGTCAGCAACAAACAAAAACAATTTAATGAACCCAATCGCCGCAAGGTGAGGTTATGGTGATGCAAAGGATAACACCTTCATCTCCGCAACTCAAACACCATGACCACACTTCATTGATTCCACGGTTATTTTCTTCCAATCGATTTTCTCAATATTGGTTCAAGAGAAACTGAATCCACCAAAACGAAGCTTGGTATATTTTACCAATGCAAATGAAGCAGAAGGATGTCAGGCAAAGGGGTAATATTGGAATCGTTTACACCATAAACTCTATGGTCACTGTTGGTGCGATCTTCAAACGACTGTCAAGGTGAAGCAAAACAGGCCTTATGCCCCATCCGTTTTCGCCTTTTGTATGCTCAGCAACCCCAGGGCACCTATGGCTGAAAACTATTACAACCCAACTATTCCAAGATTAAATATGGCTACGTGAAATAGCAATATCTTATTAATACCAACAAACTTTCACGTCAATGTATGCGTCGCACAAAAAGCAAACACAACGAAAGGGGTGATAAATAATAAAATCAGTTTTCACCACTTCTAAGCTAGGGGAAATTATAGCACCCTTTCCAACCACCCTCCTTTGGCATGAATCGAAATGATCACCTAGTGACGGGTTTCTCACACCTACTCCATGTATAACAACCACAAATTCCAAAAAAACGAAAAAAAATTAATAAAAAGGATAAGTAAGGAAAAAAAATTAATAAACAAAAAAACTATTCCGCTTCTACCGGGATTCGAACTTGGGTCGGGTGGATAGTAGCCGGAGACTCTCCCTCTAGGCTAACGTTAGCCTGTGGGATCGTCTGGCTGAGCAGTATTCACAACTCTCTGTTACATCAACTGAAAATCATCTGAACCAAATTTGTTAACATAAACACCAGTAATGTTACACTTAACAGTGCTGAAAATATAACTATGACATCAGATCAAGACCATCTATGCAAATTAACAGAAGCGAGATACAAAGCAGAATCAGAGGCGTACAACCATTGAATATCAAGTGCCAGCGACAATAAAACATCACAGTATCTACAATGCGCCCCTACAGGGTCTAAAGAAGCAACCTTTCTTTAATAAGTGGTGTATAGAAGCACCCTTTCTTTTAGGAGGTCTATAGAACAACCATTTGTTTCAAAAAAGTTCTATAGAAGCACCATTTCTTTCAGAAAGGGTCTCTGAAGCACCCTTTCTTTCCGAAAAAGTCTCTGAAGTACCATTTCTTTCAGAAAGGGTCCATAGAAGCAACCTTTCTTTCAGCTATATAGAATCACCCCTTCTTTAAAAAAGGGTCTATAGAAGCACCCTTTCTATAGAAAAAAGTCTATAGGAGCCCTTTCTTTGTGTCAGATGGTGCTAACCAGCTGATGCATACGCCTTATCAGCGTGTCTTTTCCGAATTTGAACAGCTCGGCTGGTAATACATCTGTCCCTGCTGCCTTATTATTCTTCAACCGATTTATGGCTGTTTTTACCTCAACTTGGTCGGGCGGTATACATTGAATGCCATCTTCGGTATCTTTGTCGTCTTCGCTAGTATTTGATACCAAAAAAATGGAAAAATGGTCTTTCCATATCCTGAGCACACTATCTGTATCAGTTGCCAAATTATATTGCTGGTCTCTACAGGGGGATATACCTGTACCAAAGCCATCAGTTTGATGTTTCACTCTTTGATATACTTTTCGGACTTCAATCTGGCTCCTGTACATCGCGATTTTTTAACACTCCGGCCATTTCATTTCTCCCGTTCTCCTGCGAAAAAGGCGTTTCTCCCGATAGCTCTCTCATGCGCTACGCGATGCTACTGATTGTAGAGTAGCCCTATATGCCACAATTTTCTCTTCGGTAGCAACACGACCCTCCTGATCATGGGTTCCTTGGTGGAGATCTGTGCTATCCAAGTATGGATGTTGCGGTTGTTTGCTTGGTGTGGGCAATACTTTCCCATTGTGCTTATCTGTTATCGGGACGAGGAGTGCTTTGATGATGCAATTGGGCCACTTGAGTGGAATATGCTGTGGCTATCTGTTGTGGTTGCAGCTTACCGATGTCCATCTTTCGTTTTGTGTCTGTTTGTACTTTATGTGCTACGTTTAATCTGGTACGTACCTTTGCTGCAACAAGGTGGTGGTCCGAGTCTATGTTTGCTCAACTAATATTGAAATGCTTAAATCTGGTTCTGCTTACTACTGTGTTTTTGCCGCTGCGAAATCTATTAGTCTCTTTTTCATTTTCAGATATTTCACTGTGGGACTGAATTTTCCGACTGTTGTGCCAAATTTGGCATTCCAATTTTGGCATTAAAATCGCCTAAAATAATTTTAATGTCATGGTGAGGACAATGGCCGTATGTTTCTTTTAGGCGCTCGTAGAATATATCTTTGGTCTGTTCGTTCTTGTCTTCGGTTGAAGAATGAGCGTAAATAAAGCTAATGTGAAAGAATTTTGCGTTTATCCGTATTGTAACAAATCTTTCATTCACTGGGATGAAGTTGGAGACCAGACGTTTTAACCTCCGACCAACTACAAATTCGCAAAAAACATGCTTTGTGTCATGGCAGCTTTAATACAGTGCAACACCTTTAGGCGTTGTTGTGACAACTTTCCCTGGCCGGCTTTATCATGGCAAAGCCTAGGATTTATCTTGGTCCCTCTCTTATCTCAAGTGGACACTGATCATCTCTGGTGTCACCTGGGGAACGGTCTTTAACACCCGTTAAAGGTAGTGAGCTAAAATGTGCGCGCGTTCACCTTTAACCACGATAAAAACTTTGGTTTGGCAAACACCCCTACAAAAAGCGTCCCTCTATGAAAAAAACGACGAAACAGAAACATAAATCCCTCTAAAGTTGACAACCACGATCTGCGAATCTGCACCTGGAATGTTCGCACTCTTTATAGAGAAGGTGCAGTTACGCGCTGCAGATGTACTTGAAAAGTAAAAGGCCGACATTACTGCTATACAAACCCAAGTTTTTATCGTTCTTATGCTCACTACCTTTAACGGGTGTTAAAGGCAGTTCCCCTGGTGACACCACGGGAAAGTCAGTGTCCACTTGAGATGAGATAAATCTTTGGCTTTGCCATGTTAAAGTCGGTCAGGGCCGTCCCTTGGTATCTTTCATCCCCTACGTCACCCAAAGTTATGTTACCAAAGTTGTCTTAGAATAAATTTGAATTTTCTTGTTTGAGATACTTGAGCTTGAAAACATTGAGCATTTCTTCTTTATACCGCCTGCATAGAGGTATGCAACACAGTAAGGATATATGTCCATAGGAGAGAAATTCAGTGTCTATCTATCACGCCACTATTAATAATTTTTTCATTAACATTTGGAATCAAATGTCAAATTTTCTTTGAATATGAAACAACAAACTATTTCACGACCCAACAGCTATGTTTCCTCTTTGTTGCAAATACCACCTTTGTTATGTAAAATGTTGATACCACCACCAGAATCAACAATTGTTAATATGCAAATTTCATTTCAATCGTTATGTCGTCAATTTTGTTCTAAATGACACAATAGGTATGTTCCTTATTGTTGTCTCTCTCTCTTAAAATTTCTCTTAAATTGGCAAACTCTCTTCGTTCAACTGGGATTCTCTTAAAACAACCCTTCCCGAAAAACAAGTTTGTTTACAAAACACCAGTTGGCGGTTATTTGGTTGGTTGGTCAAACAAAACAACCTGTTTGCTTTAGGAACGCCATACTTCTGTCATGGCACACTTGCTTCTGCAAAATATTTGCTCTTTCCCTTGATGTACTCTCTTGCTCTCGCAATGAGTATCTCATGAGTGTGTGTATCCTTAATGTACCGTTCTGTTTGGTATAAAAGGACGAATGAAATAGTGAAACGAATTTAGTCCTAAATCAAGTGTCGTCGAGAACATTTACAATACGGACGAATAAAAACGAACGGTTAGCGGTTAAAGGATATTTAAGGAATAACTAAAAGAAATTTCAAATATACAAACATAAAGGAAGAAAGTAGCGAGTGTGTGTGCGCGTGAGTGTTTTGTGAAAGAAACACACACATCGGAGCACGCCAAATAATAATTACCAACACTGGGAAGGAAAGTGTTGCAAGTGATTGTTGAATTTGATTGATTGATTTGTGTGTGAGCAATTAAAACAGAAACCAAACAAGGAATAATTATGACCACTTAAAGTTTTTGAATTTAATATTTTTTTGTTATAAAAAAATTAAACAATTGTCGAAAACGTGCAATTTTGATTACGAAAAATAAGCAAAAATTATTGCCAGCAACTACAAAAAGAAAGCAAAATAAGACCCTGTGCAAAATGTTGTTAAACGTGTACCGGTATCTGGGGCTATTCATACCCATAATTACTTTACAGCTTTTAATAACATCCGGTTGTGCCGGTTGGTCTGAGGCCAGCATTATAATCGACATGAATAACATGTTGCGCGATACATCAACCGAAGTGAATACAATGCCCTCAACAATTACAACATCCTCGGCCACGGCATCCTCAGCATTGTCCTATGAACATCGACAAATGACCGAAAATATTTTGCGCAGCGATAATAAAGATGCAACCGTAGATAATGGCCTTCTGTATGCCAGCTATAATGAACCCAGTGCAGAGTTGTTACGTTTTGTCAACGAAGACGACGACGATGATAATACTGAAGATGTTGATAACGATGCAACAGATTCGGAATATAATCAAAGTGGTGGTGTTGATAATGACATTCAATTGCCATCAAGACAAAGTCGCCAATACAACAACAACAACAAAAATAATGACAATAACGCTTATATGCAATCACTGTCGTTAAAAGATCAAGTCCGTTTATTGTCCAAACAAATGAATGTCTTAATGAATCGTCGCCGTGAAGATTATGAACTACTGGAACGTAATTTACGCAAATCTCTAAGGATAGCTGAGGACAAAGACTCCAATGGAGAAACGGGAATTTATACAAATACCAACGATGTGGATTTACGCAAGGAGTTGGAAACATTAAGGTTAGTAGAAGAGAAAATGATAATTAATGAATGATTTTAAATGGGTGAGGTATTATGCGGGGTATAATTAAAAGAATTCAAAATGTAAGAGAATTCTTTAAATGAATAATAAATAGGTATCAAAACTATAAAAACTTTGGTGGTAATTGGGAAATTTAAGAAGTTTTTTTTGAAATATTCTTTAAAAGTCCACTTATGTAGAGCCTTGGTTGGGGTTTGAAAAATTCTTAAAAAATCAATGCTTATAGAGACTTGGACAGCTTTTATAGAGCCTAGATTAGGGTTTAAAATATTCTTTGAAAATCCACACTTATAGACCCTTGGATAGGGTTTTGAAATATTCTTTAAAAATCCGCACTTATAGAGCCTTGGATAGGGTTTGATATATTCTTCAAAACTCCACGTTTATAGAGCCTTGGTTGGGGTTTAAAATAATCTTTAAAAATCCACGTTTATAGAGCCTTGGTTGGTGTTTAAAATATTCTTTAAAAATTCACGTTTATAGAGCCGTGGTTGGGGCTTGAAATATTCTTTAAAATCCACTTTAATAGAGCCCTGATTTGGGTTTGAAATATTCTTTAAAAATCCGCACTTATAGAGCCTTGGATGGGGTTTGATATATTCTTTAAAAATCCACGTTTATAGAGCCTTGGTTGGGGTTTAAAATATGCTTTAAAAATTTACGTTTATGGAGCCGTGGTTAAGGTTTGAAATATTCTTTAAAATCCACTATAATAGAGCCTTGATTTGGGTTTGAAATATTCTTTAAAAATCCTCACTTATAGAGCCTTGGATGGGGTTTGATATATTCTTTAAAAATCCACGTTTATAGAGCCTTGGTTGGGGTTTAAAATATTCTTTAAAAATTAACGTTCATAGAGCCTTGGTTGGGGTTTGAAATATTCTTTAAAATCTACTTTAATAGAGCCTTGATTTAGGTTTGAAATATTCTTTAAAAATCCGCACTTATAGAGCCTTGGATGGGGTTTGATATATTCTTTAAAAATCCACGTTTATAGAGCCTTGGTTGGGATTTAAAATATTCTTTAAAACTTCACGTTTATAGAGCCGTGGTTGGAGTTTGAAATATTCTTCAAAAATCCGCACTTATAGAGCCTTGGTTGGGGTTTGAAGTATTCTTTAAAAATCCACGTTTAAGAGCCTTGATTGGGGTTTGAAATATTCCTTAAAAATCCACGTTTATAGAGACTTGGTTGGGATTTGAAGTCTTGTCCAAAAATCCACGTTTATGGGGCCTTGGTTTGGGGTTTGAAATATTCCAAAAAATCCACGTGTATAGAGCCTTAATTGGGGCTTAAAATATTCCAAAAAATCCACGTTTATGAAGCCTTGGTTGTTGTTTGAAATATTCGTTAAAAATTTACGTTTGTAGAGCCTTAGATGGGGTTCGAAATATTCTGTAAAAGACTATGTTTATAGAACCTAGGTTGGGGTTTGAAATATTCTTTAAATAAAAATCTACGATTATAGACCATTAGTTGGGGTTTTATAGATCCATGGTTGGGTTATGAAATATTCTTTAAAAATCCAGGTTTACACTTTTATAGGGCTTTGGTAGGAGTTTGAAATATTGAAAAATATATTGTCTAAATCCGCCTTAATGCCCAAATATTCCTTTAAAAATCCACGTTTATAGAGCTTTTAATAAGCCTTAAACTAATTCTTACAAATTCCACGTTCATAGAGTTTTGCCTCAGAATAGCTTTAAAATTGTCCTTTCAAAATCAGCTTTAAAACAGGCTTCAATGCGCTTCAACATTTTTTTTTGCTATAAGTTCTGAGCAACTTTCTACCCTCCAATAAAATATTGATTTTTCAACAAAACTACAACAACAATATAACAATGTTCAACATTTGTTTTTGTTTTATTGTATCCTAAGCCTTGCAATTTTAGTTGACTTGTAGTTGTTCGCCTTTTTTCGTCATATTTTCTCCGAAAAAAATACGGAAATGCCCCTTAGGAAAAAAATTTACCCACACGCTGTTGTGTCCGAGTTGATTGTTATTGATAAGTATTGGCTTATAAATGTTTGAAATTGCTTTAGCCTTGTTGTTGTTATTGTTGCTGCTTCTGCTGCCACATTTTATATAGACTTTTCTCTTCTCACTTTTGCTGCAGAGAAAGTATATTGACTTTGATGGGCATTTATTGAGATCCGGGCAGGAATATGTTAAATCAGGCATAATTGAATTAAGGAAACATCAGTTATTGGCAGTAAAAGGAGGTGCATACATATGTACATACATACATACATGCATACCTACATACATACATATATGAATAGTGAGGTACATAGCCATGTGTAGTATGAAAAAGGCAAAACTTTGAAACAATGTATTTAGTAGTTGGATCTTTTTCATGTTATTTGTTAAGGGAAAGTTTGTACTCGATTGAAAGGAAATGGAAACAACAAACTTAAGTAAAATCAAACAAAAGAAAAATTTGAAAATTTTTATTTTATATTGTACATATAAAATTCAATTATTTATCTCATATATAAATTTAAGTAACAAATTTAGTTTGCTTGTGTTGCCAGTCGATAACAAATTTAATGTCGGTTTATCAGGCTTAAATAAAGAAATTTTATTTGTAATAATTAAAAATGTAAATTAAACTATAGTCACAATGAAAAAACTTGCATTTGATACATTGTTATTTCTATTTTTAATATATTAAAATAAAAATTAAAAATTTATATTTTCACGTGTCTGTTATTTCACATTTCCAAATATAAAATGAATATTGAAGTCCTATACATTCCATGGTTATTCGATGTTAATAAATCCTTGCAATTTCCATCTCCCTCATGATTTTGCTACATTTGTATTTCCCAGTAAACTCAAGTGTCAAGAAGCGCCAAAAAATTCATAACGTTAGGCCGTCAATGCAAAAAACAAAACACCAACAAAAAGAAATAAGCCAAGCAAAAAATCAAGGATGAATCCAAAAAAAAAAAAATCAAATTGAAACAATTCATTGGAATTTCTTAATTGACAGAGCCTCGGCAACCTATCAGAAAAGTAACTGAACAAGTGAATGGATGAAATGGTGGTAAAAGCTTGTGGTTGTTTACTCAGAAATTGATTTTTCTGGTTATGATTTTTCAGCAACCACATATGCACACGCACACACACACACACACTGGTTGAGGGAGAATATTATTATTGTTGGTAGTGAATAAAGCAAATAAAGGATTCGTTACATTGATAAATATACATACATATATGCATATATGTGCAGTTTGTTGTGGTATCAATTTGGTGGTTAATAAAATTTCACCAATGGCCAATATTTATTTAATCTTGGTACTGTGAATGAAGGGAAGTCCATCTGAAGAAAATTAATTGAAATTACAAAATCCACATTAATAGAGACAGGCAATAAAATATTTCTTTAACATCAACGGTTGAGTACACTCAAAATAGTCTAACAAGTTTATTAATAAAATATTCACTATAAAGATTCCTTAAATTGAAAAAAAAAAACAGATTTATGAAGCCTAAACAAGTTTCTAATGAATCTATTTATTTATGGTCTCAAAAATACAAATAAATTCCTGAAAACATGCTGATATAGGCTTGAATGGCCTTCAAAATATTGAAACTAAAAATCAACTTTATATTCCTTTGAATGGGCTTCAAAATATTTCCAAAAACGGCTAGTTTATAAAGCGTTGTAATGGCTTTAAAACATTCCTAAAACATCCAAATTTACACAGCATTATGCGGGCTTCAAAATATTCTTTAAATTCAATCTTATAGAGCGCTGTGGGGACTTTTCCTAAAAATCCACGTTAAGAAGCTTTATATAGGCTTCAATATTTTCTTAAAATCTAGGTTTACATTACCCTATATGGCCTTCAAAAGGTTCCAAAAAACGATGGAGATTTGGCTGGGGTTTGAAATATTATTTTTAATTCCACGTTTATGGACTTTTGGGTTGAATTTAAAAAATTCTTTAAAAATCCAGGTGAAGGAAGCCTTAGTTAGTGTTTGAAATATTCTTTAAAAATCAATGCTAATGGACCCTTAGATGGGGTTTAAAATATTCTTTAAAAATCCACGTTTATGGAGCCTTAGATGGGGTTTGAAATATTCTTTAAAAATCAACGTTGTGGAGCCTTAGGTGGTGTTTGAAATATTCTTTAAAAATACATGTTTTTAGAGCCCTGGTAAAGGCTTGAAATATTCTATAAAAATCCACGTTAATGGAGCCTTATATGGGGTTTGAAATATTCTTTACAAACCTACGTTAATGGAGCCTTAGATGGAGTTTGAAACATTATTTTTAAATCCACGTTTATGGACTTTTGTGTGGGGTTTGAAAAATTCTTTAAAAATCCACGTTTATGGACTTTTGTGTGGGGTTTGAAAAATTCTTTAAAAGTCCACGTTTATGGACTTTTGTGTGGGGTTTGAATAATTCTTTAAAAATCCACGTTTATGGACTTTTGTGTGGGGTTTGAAAAATTCTTTAAAAATCCACGTTTATGGACTTTTGTGTGGGGTTTGAAAAATTCTTTAAAAGTCCACGTTTATGGACTTTTGTGTGGGGTTTGAAAAATTCTTTAAAAATCCACGTTTATGGACTTTTGTGTGGGGATTGAAAAATTCTTTAAAAATCCACGTTTATGGACTTTTGTGTGGGGTTTGAAAAATTCTTTAAAAATCCAAGTTTATGGACTTTTGTGTGGGGTTTGAAAAATTCTTTAAAAATCCACGTTTATGGACTTTTGTGTGGGGTTTGAATAATTCTTTAAAAATCCACGTTTATGGACTTTTGTGTGGGGTTTGAAAAATTCTTTAAAAATCCACGTTTATGGACTTTTGTGTGGGGTTTGAAAAATTCTTTAAAAATCCACGTTTATGGACTTTTGTGTGGGGTTTGAAAAATTCTTTAAAAATCCACGTTTATGGACTTTTGTGTGGGGTTTGAAAAATTCTTTAAAAGTCCACGTTTATGGACTTTTGTGTGGGGTTTGAAAAATTCTTTAAAAATCCTCGTTTATGGACTTTTGTGTGGGGTTTGAAAAATTCTTTAAAAATCCACGTTTATGGACTTTTGTGTGGGGTTTGAAGAATTCTTTAAAAATCCAAGTTTATGGACTTTTGTGTGGGGTTTGAAAAATTCTTTAAAAATCCACGTTTATGGACTTTTGTGTGGGGTTTGAAAAATTCTTTAAAAATACACGTTTATGGACTTTTGTGTGGGGTTTGAAAAATTCTTTAAAAATCCACGTTTATGGTGCCTAGGATGGGGTATGAAATTTTATTTAAAAATCCACGTATATGGAGCCTAGGATGGGGTTTGATATATTCTTTAAAACTTAATGTTAAGGAGTCTTAGATGAGGTTTGAAATATTCTTTAAAAATTTGATATTTTCTTTACAAATCCACGTTTTAGAGCCTTGGTTAGGGTTTGAAATGTTCTTTAAAAATCCACGTTTTAGAGCCTTGGTTAGGGTTTGAAATGTTCTTTAAAAATCCACGTTTTAGAGCCTTGGTTAGGGTTTGAAATGTTCTTTAAAAATCCACGTTTTAGAGCCTTGGTTAGGGTTTGAAATGTTCTTTAAACATCCACGTTTTAGAGCCTTGGTTAGGATTTGAAATGTTCTTTAAAAATCCACGTTTTAGAGCCTTGGTTAGGGTTTGAAATGTTCTTTAAAAATCCACGTTTTAGAGCCTTGGTTAGGGTTTGAAATGTTCTTTAAAAATCCACGTTTTTAGAGCCTTGGTTAGGGTTTGAAATGTTCTTTAAAAATCCACGTTTTAGAGCCTTGGTTAGGGTTTGAAATGTTCTTTAAAAATCCACTATTATGGAGCCTGTGATGGGGTTTAAAATGTTCTTTAAAAATCCACGTTTTAGAGCCTTGGTTAGGGTTTGAAATATTCTCTAAAAATCCACGTTTTAGAGCCTTGGTTAGGGTTTGAAATGTTCTTTAAAAATCCACGTTTTAGAGCCTTGGTTAGGGTTTGAAATGTTCTTTAAAAATCCACGTTTTAGAGCCTTGGTTAGGGTTTGAAATGTTCTTTAAAAATCCACGTTTTAGAGCCTTGGTTAGGGTTTGAAATTTTCTTTAAAAATCCACGTTTTAGAGCCTTGGTTAGGGTTTAAAATGTTCTTTAAAAATCCACGTTGGTTAGGGTTTGAAATGTTCTTTAAAAATCCACTTTTTAGAGCCTTCGTTAGGGTTTGAAATGTTCTTTAAAAATCCACGTTTTAGAGCCTTGGTTAGGGTTTGAAATGTTCTTTAAAAATCCACGTTTTAGAGCCTTGGTTAGGGTTTGAAATGTTCTTTAAAAATCCACGTTTTAGAGCCTTGGTTAGGGTTTGAAATGTTCTTTAAAAATCCACGTTTTAGAGCCTTGGTTAGGGTTTGAAATATTCTTTAAAAACCCACGTTTATTGACTCTTGGATGGGGTTTGAAAAATTCTTTAAAAATCCAGGTTAATGGAGCCTTGGATGGGGTTTGAAATATTCTTTTAAAATCCACGTTTTTAGAGCCTTGGTTAGGGTTTGAAATATTCTTTAAAAATCCACGTTTATGGACTCTTGAATGGGGTTTGAAATATTAATTTTAAATCCACGTTTATGGAGTATTGTGTGGTGTTTGAAATATAATTGAATAATTGCAAATTCTTTAAAAATCCAGGTTAAGGGAGCGTTAGGAGCGGATTTGAATTTTTTTATATCCAGGTTAATGGAGCCTTTGATGGGGTTTGAAATATTCTTTAAAAATCCACTTTAATGGATCCGTAGATGGTATTTGAAACATCTACGCTTACGGGGGCTTGTGTGGCCTTTATAATCCTCTTTAAAATCCCCGCTTTTGGAGGCTTGTTTATATTTTGAAATCCTCTTTAAAAATCCCTACTTATTGAGGCTTTTTAAAACTTTTTTTAAAACCCTTGAGGGTGCTACGAAAATCTGTTTAAAAATCGACGAGGCTTGTGTCAATCCTCTTTAAGAGACCACTAGAAATCCTCTTTAAAATCCACATTTCTGGAGTCTTGAATGGGGTTTAAAATATTCTTGGAAAATCGAAGTTTCGGAGGCTTGTGTCAATCCTCTATAAAAATCCACGCTAATATAGCAATCGGTGGACTTTTTATGGATCCTTGAATGAGTTTTAAATATTCTTTAAAAATCCTCGTTTAGGAGCCTCGGGTATGTGATGAAAACCGAATCGACTCGATTTGCAGAATCGAAATGATATATAATCAGAGTGCCGTTGATGATATATATAGTTTTGTTTCACAAACGCCCCTTATTTGAATAATATTTTTAAAATCCATTTTCAATTTCATTAAAATATTCACAAAATTGGAGATATACGATTTCGATTTCGATTTTTCGAAACGAGTCGAATCGTTTTCCATCACATACCTGATTATTTAAAAATCCATGTTTGTAAAGCCTTGGGTGGAATTTCAAAATTTTTTCAAACCCATTTTAGATTGGTTTGAAATCTTCCTTAAAATCCTCACTTATGGAGCCTTGGGTGAGGTTTGAAGTATGGTATTGTGTAGATCTGAAGTATTGTTAAAAAAATGTAATGGGTTCCAAGATTATCTTAAACATAAAAATAATATAGCCATAGATAGGCATTCAAATCTCCCCTAAAAGTCCACGATTTAACATCCTAAGATGGGCTTTGAAACCTTGTTTAAAAATCCAGGCTTCGAAATCTTCTTTAAAAGTCCACGTTTGAAAATCCAATGAAGGACTTTGAAATCTTCCTTGAAAGTCCACGTTTGAAAATCCTGGGATGGACTTCGGATTTTTTTAAATACACGTTTGAAAATCCTATGATAAACTTTGAAATCTTCCCTAAAAGTCCACGTTTTAAAATCCTAGGATGGGCTTTGAAATTTTTTGTTTAAATTCACGCTCATAGAGCCTTGTATTGGCTTTGAAATATTTTTTTAATCCACGCTCATAGAGCCTTGTATTGGCTTTGAAATCTTTTTTTTTTTTAAATCCACGGTCATATAGCCCTGTATTGGCTTCGAAATCTTTTTTTGAATCAACGCTCATAAAGCCTTGTATTAGGTTCGAAATCTTTTTTAAAAAGTCCATGCTCATAGAGCCTTGTATTGGCTTCAAAATCTTTTTTTAAATCCACGCTCATAGAGCCTTGTATTGGCTTCAAAATCTTTTTTTAAATCCACGCTCATACAGCTTATACTGGCTTCGAAATCTTTTTCTAACAATCCACGCTCATATAGCCCTGTATTGGCTTCGAAATCCTTTTTTTTAAATCCACGCTCATAAAGCCTTGTATTAGGTTTGAAATCTTTTTTTAAAGTCCATGTTCATAGAGCCTTGTATTGGCTTAGAAATCTTCCTTAAAAGTCCACGCTCATAGAGCCTTGTGTTGGCTTCGAAATCTGTTTTAAAAATCCACGCTCATAGAGCTTTGTATTGGCTTCGGATTTTTTTTTTAAAATCCATAATCATAGAGCCTTGTATTGGCTTCGATATTTTTTTTTAAATCCAATACTAAAAACATTCCTTTGTGTCCTTCCTACAGCACACGATGTCTCTCTCCCTCTTTATACCTACCAAAATAATTTGAATTTTCATTAAACTAAAATCATGACCTTTGCTACAGGTGTCCTTCGTATGTCAATTGTCTCCTTTTATCTCACTTTTATCTTCTTTCAATATTTCCGTTATGAAAAACTAATTGGAAAACAAACCTTTTTTCTTTGAAAGTAAGGAAACAGGTTATTTGATATTTTTCAGAAAAGAGCCTCTGTTTTTAACTTTTCCCCCAATATTTCAAGTAAATTAATTGTCCTTCTTTCCCCAAAAAAGGTCAACTGAAGGGTCAAACGATTAACATAAAAAGAAATGACTTAAAAGCTAAATATCCCGGGAAACACAATTCACTCTCCAATTTTTCTTGTTGTCTTCCTTTTTTGCCATGCATCATTTAAAATCGAAGTGTATTGTCATTAGAACAATAAAGTTTTCAATATGAATAAGTAAGTTAATTTGTTTTTGTTCTCTTCTTCATAACATGTTCGTTATTTTCCATAACTAAAGGGTTGCCATACTTAGAATTAGAAATGGAGCAACCTATGGGTTTCTAATATAGAAGGACACCATTTGTGCTGAAGCTTTTTATTTTAGGAATACTCAAAAGTTGTGACTACCATTTTCTGTTTCGTCACAAACGACAAATGTCCATGACAATTGGCAACTCTTTGTTTGAATGTATATTTATTCAAATTTAATTCCACTTCTGACTCTCTTTTGTTTTGTTATTTGTTTTTTAATGATTTTTGTGTTTTAGGTTTTGTTAACTGTCCCCAGTGGACTTATATCCGTTTTATATTGAAGCCTGCACAAAAAATAAACGAACTCAATAACTTTTCCTTTATTATATTTTTTTGGAGGTATTCATTATATTCAACATTTTTGTTTTTTGCTTTGGGCTTTATTGTTTTCCGTTTCCTTTCAATCCTCTTTACCTCCACATACTTTTACCTATGATATATGGTAGCATATTAAATTGTTTCAATTTTGTGGAATAACAAGTTTGATGAAGTTTGAAGAAGCCCTTTTTCGAACAAGCACAAAAGACCCACAAAAAGTTACCTCCCCACCCCTTCTATTATACGTTTTGTCTGTTACATTTTTGGTTAAAAGCAATTTTCCCAGCAACAAAAAAGAACGCTTTCCACAAGTAAACTGCACAATCTATAGCTATTTGTGTTAGAATGTTTTTTCATTTTTTTTTTCATTCGATATTGGAATTTTAATCTAAAGTATGTTTAATAACTTTTTTACAACAAGAACAACAACAATGGCAAAAAGTTCAACAAGCTACCTTTTGTTTGGTGAACAAGAAAAAAAAAACGGAAAAACTTGTTCGAAATGAGATATTTTTAAATGAAAAATGGTTTTGGAAAAAGCAAAAAAGTATTGTAACAAATTTTAGAAAATGAAAAAAAAAAATACAAAAATAATTCCTTTTGTTAAGTGGTTGTTGCTTAGTTCAATGTCGGGGGCATTAATCCCATATGCTTTTCATTTTCCTTTAAGATGATATTTCTTCAATAAAATCTTGTGCAACAAAATCACTTAGTAAAGTATTTCCCTTAAATGACTCCATAAAGTATATTTTAAAAATGTTCTTTGATTTGTTTACGCCCAAAAGATATGCAATAGAAATTGTATATTTCCATTAATTCTTGGAAAAAGAAATGGAAAGTTTGTTTAATTTTATTTTTCATTAAAAAAATAAAAAAAAAAAACGAAAAAAGCATAGCTGGTTGACAAAGCCACAAAAATATGCTATAAATAATTTTCTGTTTTTAACGAGACAGAAAGAGATCTTAATCGAAAACTTTTCTATGGATTTTTACATAAATTTAATGTATACTTTTTGTTGTCATTTAAATTTAATAACGTCAAATGGAAATCGTAATGGAAATTTTACATAAACTGTGATGTTCAATTGAAAATTAACATTTTAAGGGGATATATTTTCTTCTTAAATTACTCTCAAATACTTTATGATTGTTGTGAATAATACATGATATTATTAATAATTGAAATCTTGTTTAAAAAATCCACGCCCAAATGACTTGTATTAGCTTAGAAATCTTATTTAAAAAATCCACCTTGTTTTGGCTTAGAAATCTTGTTTAAAAATCCACGCCCAGGGAGACTTGTATTGGCTTAGAAATCTTATTTAAAAAATCCACCTTGTATTGGCTTAGAAATCTTATTTAAAAAATCCACCTTGTATTGGCTTAGAAATCTTGTTTAAAAATCCACGCCCATAGGGCCTTGTATTGGCTTAGAAATCTTGTTTAAAAATCCATGCCTATACAGACTTGTATTGGCTTAGAAATCTTGTTTAAAATTCCACGCCCAGAGAGACTTGTATTGGCTTAGAAATCTTGTTTAAAATTCCACGCCCAGAGAGACTTGTATTGGCTTAGAAATCTTGTTTAAAATTCCACGCCCAGAGAGACTTGTATTGGCTTAGAAATCTTGTTTAAAATTCCACGCCCAGAGAGACTTGTATTGGCTTAGAAATCTTGTTTAAAAATCCACGCCCATAGGGCCTTGTATTGGCTTAGAAATCTTGTTTAAAATTCCACGCCCAGAGAGACTTGTATTGGCTTAGAAATCTTGTTTAAAAATCCACGCACATAGGGCCTTGTATTGGCTTAGAAATCTTGTTTAAAATTCCACGCCCAGAGAGACTTGTATTGGCTTAGAAATCTTGTTTAAAAATCCACGCCCATAGGGCCTTGTATTGGCTTAGAAATCTTGTTTAAAAATCCACGCCCATAGGGCCTTGTATTGGCTTAGAAATCTTGTTTAAAATTCCACGCCCAGAGAGACTTGTATTGGCTTAGAAATCTTGTTTAAAAATCCACGCCCATAGGGCCTTGTATTGGCTTAGAAATCTTGTTTAAAAATCCACGCCCATAGGGCCTTGTATTGGCTTAGAAATCTTGTTTAAAAATCCACGCCCATAGGGCCTTGTATTGGCTTAGAAATCTTGTTTAAAAATCCACGCCCAGAAAGACTGGTATTGGCTTAGAAATCTTGTTTAAAAATCCACGCCCAGAGAGACTTGTATTGGCTTATAAATCTTATTTAAAAATCCACGCCCAGAGAGACTGGTATTGGCTAAGAAATCTTGTTTAAAAATTCACGCCCAGAGAGACTTGTATTGGCTAAGAAATCTTGTTTAAAAATCCACGCACAGAGAGACTGGTATTGGCTAAGAAATCTTGTTTAAAAATCCACGCCCATCGAGTCTTGTATTGGCTTAGAAATCTTGTTTAAAAATCCACGCCCATCGAACCTTGTATTGGCTTAGAAATCTTGTTTAAAAATCCACGCCCATAGGGCCTTGTATTGGCTTAGAAATCTTGTTTAAAAATCCATGCCTATACAGACTTGTATTGGCTTAGAAATCTTGTTTAAAATTCCACGCCCAGAGAGACTTGTATTGGCTTAGAAATCTTGTTTAAAATTCCACGCCCAGAGAGACTTGTATTGGCTTAGAAATCTTGTTTAAAATTCCACGCCCAGAGAGACTTGTATTGGCTTAGAAATCTTGTTTAAAAATCCACGCCCATAGGGCCTTGTATTGGCTTAGAAATCTTGTTTAAAAATCCACGCCCATAGGGCCTTGTATTGGCTTAGAAATCTTGTTTAAAATTCCACGCCCAGAGAGACTTGTATTGGCTTAGAAATCTTGTTTAAAAATCCACGCCCATAGGGCCTTGTATTGGCTTAGAAATCTTGTTTAAAAATCCACGCCCAGAAAGACTGGTATTGGCTTAGAAATCTTGTTTAAAAATCCACGCCCAGAGAGACTTGTATTGGCTTATAAATCTTATTTAAAAATCCACGCCCAGAGAGACTGGTATTGGCTAAGAAATCTTGTTTAAAAATTCACGCCCAGAGAGACTTGTATTGGCTAAGAAATCTTGTTTAAAAATCCACGCACAGAGAGACTGGTATTGGCTAAGAAATCTTGTTTAAAAATCCACGCCCATCGAGTCTTGTATTGGCTTAGAAATCTTGTTTAAAAATCCACGCCCATCGAACCTTGTATTGGCTTAGAAATCTTGTTTAAAAATCCACACCCAGAGAGACTTGTATTGGCTTAGAAATCTTGTTTAAAAATCCACACCCAGAGAGACTTGTATTGGCTTAGAAATCTTGTTTAAAAATCCACACCCAGAGAGACTTGTATTGGCTTAGAAATCTTGTTTAAAAATCCACGCCCAGAGAGACTTGTATTGGCTTAGAAATCTTGTTTAAAAATCCACGCCCAGAGAGACTTGTATTGGCTTAGAAATCTTGTTTAAAAATCCACGCTCTGAGAGACTTGTATTGGCTTAGAAATCTTGTTAAAAATCCACGCCCAGAGAGACTTGTATTGGCTTAGAAATCTTGTTTAAAAATCCACGCCCAGAGAGACTTGTATTGGTTTAGAAATCTTGTTTAAAAATCCACGCCCAGAGAGACTTGTATTGGCTTAGAAATCTTGTTTAAAAATCCACGCCCAGAGAGACTTGTATTGGCTTATAAATCTTGTTTAAAAATCCACGCCCAGAGAGACTTGTATTGGCATAGAAATCTTGTTTAAAAATCCACGCCCAGAGAGACTTGTATTGGCTTATAAATCTTGTTTAAAAATCCACGCCCAGAGAGACTTGTATTGGCTTAGAAATCTTGTTTAAAAATCCTCGCCCAGAGAGACGTGTATTGGCTTAGAAATCTTGTTTAAAAATCCACGTCCATAGGGCCTTGTATATGCTTATATATGTTGTTTAAAAAATCCACGCCCATAGAAACTTGTATTGGCTTAGATATCTTGTTTATAAATCCACACCCATTGTGCCTTGTATTGGCTTAGGAAAAAACTAAATTTTGTACTTCCTATGAAATTCTCCTGATTCGTCTTGTCGATGTTTATCGATTTTCCTCAAACCATTAATTGAGTTTTTGTTTTCTAACCCAAAATAATCCCAAATCAATTTTACCGATAACAGCATTCTGTTGTTGGCTTAGATTTACTAATCACTATTAATTTCCCCCCCAAAAGTATGCTTCAAGTAAACTTAAAACCATTATGTATGAGAGAAAATCTTTCTCAGCACATCCCCTTAGACACACAACAGTTTGCGGCCTACGTTTAGGCTTCTTAAATATTTGTTGGTAATTATGTGCAGAACAAAGAAGGGGGGAAGGTTGTTATATAGTTTTTAATTCGAACACAAAACAAAACAATGGCAACTTTAACACAGAAAATAATTTTTGCTTTTTGCATATCTTCGACTGCACCATGTTCATCTTTCCAACAGGTGCCAATCAAAATGATGCTTCAATGCCAATATCATCTTCAAAACCAATATCTAATACCTGAGTTGTTCGAATCACTAACACAAAAACATTTTATCCCCAAAAGTATGCTTTGTATTAATGGAAAACAATTGCTTACAAAGTAAAGCAATTTAGAAGTCTCCTAACAACCTCCCATAGGCATTGTAGATGTGAAAACAAATTTAAAAAGAAAATAAAATTTATTCATTTCTAACCTATGCTTAGGCTGGCTTGCCATTATCTGGTAGTTTTAGTGCATACCTTAAGGGATATTCTTATTCAATGTACATAATGGGCAGAAAGAGTAATTTGATTAATTGCATTTTAATTGTCTATGATTTCATGAAAATCCATTATAGTTTTTTCCTTATCATTTATTAAAAGAAAGAGATTTCTGAGGAAAGTGTGCTATGAGTAATTTACAATAATAACAGATACTTTAATATTCATAGTAGGAGGCATGAATGCACACTTTAGGGAGCTCTCATTGTTGTGGTTTGTGAATTTGATTGTGAATAGATTTTGCCATAGTCTGCCTTAATACTAAAACCATATTCGGTAGCGTCACGATGTTTTTAAAAATCATTTTGAAATATTTTAAACATACATTTAGGCAAAAAAGTGTGAGGTCAATTTTGTTTTGTAACAATCGCTAGGAGACCAATTCATTAAAAATGTATAATTGTCTGTCTGAGCCATTTTTATTTGTATTTTATTTCAACGTAACCTGGGGATAGATTCTCCAGTTTGTTATTTACATAGACCCTCAAAGGAATTGTTATTTATTTAACTTTTTTATTTAAAACAAAACAACAACAGCTACATCTTCAAGCTTCTAGACGTTTCATTTGCATCAACATTTCATCATAAATCACTTTTTTTGTTTTCATTTTAAATACTTCTAACCTTCTTTTTTTGTTTCTCTTTTTTTCATTTCAGACGTGAAGTTCAAGAATTACGCAATGGCCATTTAATGGGTACCACCATTATTGGTGCCACCGGCAACAAAGAACGTCTCACCATTGAATGGCTTCAACAATCTATCGGTGAGCTGAGAAAACAACTTGTAGAGCTACAATCGTTGGCCAGCAATGCGATGCGAGATGTTGCCACACGCACCCAAAGCTGGGAGGATTTAACCACAATTCGTAGTGATTTCCAACAACTTAAGCTGGAATTAGCCGCACTCAAAGAACGCCAACAACAGACCGATGTTTATGTACAGGAGTTGCGTGAAGAGACCCAACAGCAGGAAGAGGATTACAAACGTCTGGCCATGCACATGAACAAACAAATACAAACAAATAATGTGGCCAAGGATAAGTCGATCGGTATAAATGATGATGACAGCAACATTGTAGGCGAACATCCACAACAACAACAAAGTTTGGAGGTAAGTTGCTGGGGAAACAAACAAAAATAATAATAGTTGGGAAGAGAGAGACAAAACTCTCTTGATGAAAATTAGATTTGTTTTGACAAAGGTGACAATTTAAATAGGTTTAAATTTCATGGGATTTGTTGAAGGACGATGTGGCAAAAGGAAATGTCATAAATACTTGAAAAGAAAAATGAATGGAAATAAATACCTCCTATAGCAAAAAAAAAACATCAAAAATACTTGGAAGAAAAAAGTCAGGGAAGTAAAGATCTCCTAAAAGTATGCTTGTGCTATGCAATAGAGAAGGTATTGGGTGTGGTGAAACATTTGACATTTTGAAAACCAAAAAATTCATTAAATTGTAAAAAAGGAATTCGCTTAAAATTGCAAACGATTTTTCTTTAAAATTGACGGAAAACCAATGAAATTGCAACAATTGTTAAAAATATATAATTGGTTTGTGTCTTGACTGTCACGGGGTACAATTATATATTGTATTTCCATAACATTTCAATGACAAATACTATAAAAAATTGGATAGAAAGTGAACTTTGAACCTTAAATCCCTTTATTAAATATCCAATAATAAAATTAAATATTCATACATATTATATACATATAAAATATTAGAACTCCTAAAAGTATACTTGCCTTATGTTAACATAAGAGATAAATCAGCAATAGAGCGCACACTTGCTCACAGTGAACGTTTCTATCTCCACACACACACACACAATCCAACTAATTGGAAAAGCATGCACTCACACAATGACAACCCCTAAAGTATACAATAGAAATAAATGGTATCTATCGTTGACATAAATGCATTTTAACTTCACTTGTACCTTTGTGGATAGATATTTTGGGAAAAACATACACCTGAATCCATAAACCGACATTCAGAATCGACGCAAAATGGCTATAGTCAATTCGACGATTTGTATACCTTCTAAAATAAGAGAGAATAGGAACATGAACATTAGATAGATCTCTGAAAACTAACATATTCAAATATAAATCACAGGACATTGTGTCAATAAATCCTTCATTAGAAAGAAGAGTTTTTTTTTCAGAAAACTATAATTTTAGGTCGACGATTTGTTTTTCTAATAAATCCTCGTCTTTTCTGATCATTTGTGAACACTTTCAGGACTTCTAGCATTTTTATACCCTCCACCATAACATGGAGGGTATATAAAGTTTGTTTTTATGTTTGTAAGGAATTGAAATAATCATTTCCGGCCAAATAATATATATTTTTCTAAGCAGGATAAAATTCTGATTCGATCTAGCCATTTCCGTATGTTGTAATAACTCTTGGGTCTGCAATAATTGGGCTAGAATGCTATATTTTTGCACCCGAGCGTACTTTTTCCATAGGCACGTCAAGTTCAAAGATGGGCTATATCGGCCCACGTTTTGGCAAAGTCCCCATATAACGGAACCTCCCGAAGTTCCGTATTTTGAGGATTTTAGCTACAATTTTTAACCGAACTAGCTGCAAACTGATCGCAAAACTTCTACACCCAAAATTCACAATTCACATCCACGTTTTCCTCCCGAATTTCGGTATTTTGAATATTTTAGCAATAATTTCTAAAGTCCCTGCAATCGCGAAACTTCTCCACTAACAATTTTCAACATAGGTCCATGTTTGATATAGCGCGCATATGACGGTACCTCCCGCCTTTGAATAGTTTAGATAAATGTATTGACCGCTGTCTGTTAGGCCATGTTTATATTATAGCCTTTTGCAGGGTTAACTTTGACGTATATTTAATGGAATTGACATTTAAAACCCAGTGGGTTTGTTAAATCTGATTATATATAAACATACTATAATTTGACATATGAGGCTCCCAGGGGTCACGAAACTTCTCCAAAAAAATTGTTAGCAAAAATTGTCAATGTACGTCCAACCTTTGATATAGGCCACATTTAAAGGTGTCGGGTATGGTGGAGGTTATAAAAAGTTCGGTCTGCACATAGAGGCATTTTCAGATCTTATAATATTCTTTTAATCCCTGTTTGGACGCCTTGTTAGGTCTTCTAATATTTCTTCTAATATTTTTTGTGATCGTTGTTTTGAAGTTTTTTCAGGTCTTCCCGTATTTTTAATACGCTTATTGGCCTCTTCAGGTCTCTTAAAACATTAATCTAAGTTCATAGGCATCTTCATGCCTTCTTAAAATTTTAATCCATGGTTTAAGCCTCTTCATATCTTCTACAAATTTTAATCCATGTTTATAGGCTACTTCAGGTCTTCGTAAACTTTTTATCCATAGTTATACGCCTCGCCAGGTCTGAAATGTGAATTCACGCTTATTAGTCTCTTAATTTCATCCAAAACTTTTAAATCACCAACAAAGGTCTCTTCAGGTCTTCAAAAAATTTAATCTGCGCGTATAGGCCTCTATAAGTTTTCTAAGAATTTTTTAAATCCGAGTTTAGAAGCCTTTTCATGCAATATATCTGTTCCTAGAGCCCTTTTCGGGCCTACTACGCTAATATTTCTAAAATTCCAACACTTTTTAATCCGCGTTTAGAAGCCTATTAAGGCAATAAATCCAACCCTGCAGGCCATTTCAGGCCTACTAATAAACCGAAGCCAAGAGGCCTTTTCAGGCCTTCAACGCTTTTAGGAGCCTCTTCAGATCTTCTAATATTTTTTAATTCGCGTTTAGAAGCCTATTCAGACAAGAAATCTAACCCTAGAGGCCTTTTCAAGGTAATATATAATAAATTAAGAGACTAATAAATGCCAAATAAAATCAAGAGGGCTTTTTGTTTGTTTCAAATCTTCTATCGTTTTTATCCGCCTTTAGAAGTCTATTTAGGCAATAAATCTACGTGAAGGGCCCTTTTCAGGTATTCTAATATTTTTTTAATTCGCGTTTAGAAGTCTTTTTAGGTTTTCTAATACTTTTGTAGTCCACGCCTAGAGGCCTTTTCAGCCCTGCTAATAAATCCATGCCTAAGAGGCGTTTTTATCTTGTAATCTATATTTTTAGCCGTTTCAAGTCTTCTAATATTTTTTTAAATCCGCGTTTAGAAGCCTATTCAGGCAATAAATCCACGACACGAGGCTTTTTCAGGTCTACTAATTAATCCATGCCTAAGGATATTTGGTCTTCTAATATTTTTGTTATCCGTATTTAGAAGCATTTTAGGTCTTCTAATATTTTTAGTGCGGCTATTCAGGCAATAAATCCCACCTGGAGTGCTTTTTAGGTACTATTATAATTTAACGTATAGAGCCGTTTTCAGGTCTTGTAATAAAACAACCCATAGACCCTTTTGTAGCCCTTCTTATGAGTACACACCCAGAGGCATATTTACGGCTTCTTATAAATTCACTACTGGATGCCTTTTGAGGTACGCCTAAAGGCGTGCTCAGGACAGACAACATTGCAATTTTCGACAGTACCTGAGCACTTTAACCATACAAAACTTCTCAACGAGAAAAACCGTTCCCAACTCGGCTATAAAAAAAGGCCTTTATTACTTTGCTAATATGAATACCAGATATATTTCTCTTGTCCCTTCTGGGACGTTTTATGGTGGACATGTGTATGAAATTAGCTGACTGGTTAGGATTCTTCTGTGTATCCCTAAGGTGTGGTGACAAAAATCCACCCCGCATACTGGGGAGTTGCTTGACCAAGTTTATTCCTTAAATGTATGTCATGGAACCCTCAGCTTATCCACACTTTTGCTTTACTACGATGTGTTCCTTGACCAAAATTATTTCCTAAATTTACGTCATGTCATCTGCTGCTTACCTACCTTCGCTTTACTATAAGGCTTATCCACTACTTGAGGACCAAGAGAATCTGAAAACAATCTAAGGATGGAATACGAATTGTAGTGCTGAAGTTATTGAAATCAACGTCATTGTCCAAGTGTATTGTAAATATTCTCTCTTGATAAACATACAAGTGCCTCACTATTCTGGCCTAATACCATGTGTCATTCTTTCTGTTAGATCTGCACGTCTAATCTTTAGCTTCAGTCTGTATGCTGAAATATAAGGTTTAAAAGAATTCATCGTAGACCCAGTTTTGGATCCATTAAAAATTTTTACTGTACACATGTCCTTGATTTCGGACATCCGAAGGTTTTTTTTGGAAATGTAAACTTCTTGAGAAAAAAATCATTTACAATATCGAGGTATATCTCATTATCGATGGTGCTCCCTTAGGATAACAATACAAGTGCCTCGCTCTTCTGTCCTGATTCAATTTTCAAGTTTCGAGATTTTCATAGAATGTCGGCCTTTCTATGACACTATTATCCACCTGGGTAAAGACTTTTCAAAAAAAAAAAAAAAGCACTTGACGAGATAAGTTTGGTTTTCACTGGCCAAAAAAAGTCCTTGTAAAAGTTTCCAACAAAAACCCACTTCTAGTACAACTATAAAAGCTTAGATTTCCTTCATAATGTGAAAATAGATAATAGATTCGACTGAGCCAAACTTATTCCCATTTGTTCGTATATTTGTTTCTATACCTTTTCGTTACAGCAGTCTTATTTATCATGAAATTTATATTTGAATTCCTTTGACATCAACAGATTTGTAAACATCCCCTTGCCCCTGCCAGCTACCTACTTCACAAACAAATGTCTCAAAAGCCCTCATACGATATGAACCATAAGTATTGTCATAAATTTGTATGTATATCACAATATATGTGTGTGTGTGTTTGTTTGTTAAGCTTATTGTTAATGTTGTTGCCGTTGTTGTTACAACTGAAATGCAAATCCAAACAAAGTTACTTTGCTTAGTGGCGAAATAAACATAAAATCGGGATTAGATAGGGTTATCAAATTGGTATACAAAAAAAAAAAAAAAAACAAACAAAATAAAAAAAATGTTCACGAATATAATAGGAACTACAGAGAAATGGGAAATTCTCTGATAGAGACTAGTGATTTTTAAATTGTCATGTTGTCATGCTTTGAAACTGGAAGTAACATTCTTGTATGTCCAATGAAGGCCATGTAACTCACCATGGTGCTGAGAAAGTTTATAAATTTCAACTGTGCTAAGCATTCGCCTCTTCCCTCTATGTGAAACTCTGGTCAAATAATATTTCCTTGTGACATTGTCCCGTTACAGACTCGAACTAATGAGCTTCTTTATACAAGAAGCCTAGCCATGACACTGTACCACCATGACATCCTACTGAAATGGGGATGTTGATGTAAAACTATTGGAGAATTTGTAGATATTGAAATAAATGTTAAATTTCTAACGGGGGATAACGGTATGGGTATATATGAAGTTGGTAGTTCGAATCCATGTGCATACTTCTAGGCGCCGAAATATATTTGTTAACCCGGCGTTTACAAATGCCAGTATTGGCAAGACAATAGCAAAAATACAAACCTTTTTCCCAAATACATTTACAAAGTTTTAAATATGTATAGATAAAAGTATGAATATATTGGTGAAAATGGTTTGAAACTTTGCTATTGTCTTGCCAATACTGTCTGTGTGTAAACGTAGGGTAAGAGTCATTGTTTTATACCCTCCACCATAATATGGAGGGTATATTTAAATTTGTCATCCCGTTTGCAACACATCGAAATATTCGTTGGAGACCCTATCTATATAGGTATATAAAGTAGAAAAATTATTGTATGTTTGTTTGTTTGAAATTGATGGACTCAAAATCCGCTGATCCGCCTAAAAGTAACATAGGCTGTAAAAAGTTTTGAAATTCAGCTATGATCCGGAGATATAGCATCAGAAACGATTACAGATACAGTCTCCAAATTTGAAATGTGTGACGGAATTTGTCCTACAAATAAACGTGCCAAAATATATCGAAATCGGTTCATATTTGGATATAGCTCCCATATATATTTTCGGCCGATTTGAGGTATTTAAAGCACCAAACTCGCTATATCTGTCCTATTTTGATGAAATTTGGAATGTATGACGGAATTTGGCCTATAACTAAATGTGCCAAAATATATCGAAATCGATTAAGATTTGGGTATATGTAGTTAATATATATTTTCGTCCGATTTAAAGTATTTGATGTACCAAAGAAGCTATATATATGTCTAATTTCAATGAAATTTGGAATGTGTGACGAAATTTGGCCTATAACTGGATGTGCCAAAATATATCGAAATAGGTTCAGATTTGGATATAGCTCCCATATATATTTTCTTCCGATTTCAAGTATTTTATGCACCAAAAACGCTATATATGTCCGATTTCAATGAAATTTGGAATGTGTGACGGAATTTGGCCTACAAGAAAATGTGCTGCGGGGTAGCGAAGCGCACCGAGTTCAGCTGGTAAAGAATATATATTCTTGATCAGCATAAAATTCTATGTCTGTCCGTCCGTCTGTCTGTCTCTTGAAATCAATATAAAGGTCGCAATTTTTAAGACAGAGCTTTATAATTGCTCCTAGGATGTTTGGTATTACAAATCGGCTATGTCGGTCCACGTTTTGATATAGCCCCCATGGAATGGTACCTCCCGAATTTCGTTATTTTGAAGTTTCTAGCCCCAATATCTCACCGAAATGGCTGAAATTTGGTCCTTAGTCTTCGTTGGAGGTACTAAATTTTCCACATGAAATTTATCGGTATAGGTCCATGTCTTCATATAGCCACCATCGAACGGTACCTCCCGATTTTCGGTATTTTCAAGGTTTTAGCCTTAATATCCCACCTCGGGGGTATACGAATTTCGATGTGAAACTTATCGGTATTGGTCCATGTCTTTATATACCCCATTGAAGGGTACCTCACGATTTCCGGTATTTTCGATGTTGTGGCCTCAATATCCCATCGAAATGACTGAAATTTGGTATTTAGTCTTGGTTGGGGGTTGGGGGTCAAATTTCCGCCTGAAACTTATCGGTATGGGTCTACGTCTTCGTAAAGCCCCCATAGAAGGGTACCTCCCGATTTCCGGTATTTTCAAGGATGTGGCCTCAATATCCCACCGAAATGACTGAAATTTTGGTATGTAGTCTTGTCCTTCGTCTTCGTTGGAGGTAGTAAAATTTCCAAATAAAATTTATCGGTATAGGTCCATGTCTTAGAACGGTACCTCCCGATTTTCGGTATTTTCAAGGTTTTAGCCTCAATATCCCACCGTCGAGGGTATAACACTTTCCATCTAAAATTTATCGGTATTGGTCCAGCTCTTTATATAGCCCCAATTGAAGGGTACCTCACGATTTTTGAGGTTGTGGCCTCAATATCCCACCGAAATGACTGAAATTTGGTATTTGGTGTTCGATGGAGGAAATTTGTCGGCATAGGTCCACGTTGTCATATAGCCCCTATAGAACAGTACCTCCCGATTTTCAATTTTTGAATGTTGTGGCCCTATTCCCCCATTGAAATGACTGAAATTTGGTATTAATTTTTCGTCGAGGGTTTAAAACTTTCCAACTTAAATTTGTCGGTATAGGTCCACGTCTTTATATAAACCCAAAGGAGGGTACCTCCACTTTGAAATGTCTGGGTATAAGTGAACGTCTTCATATAGACCCCATAGAACATAGAAATGGCTGAAATTTTGGTGTTCGCTTGAGGTATAAAACTTTTCACCTGAAATTTGGTATAGGTCTTCATATAGCTCCCATAGAACCGTACTCGCGGTGGGTAGAATACCTCTACACAGAAAATTTTCGATATAAAGTTGTTATCATCAGGAAAAATATTATTTTCCTCCAAAAATTAGATTTAAGGTATATGAAGCTTAGTAGTAACTGATTTAGTGGAGGGTATAAAAAGTTCGGCCCGGTAGAACCGTGTGTCGTTCTTACTTGATAACAAATGAAAATGACTACCCAGCCGAGTTGCTATATGAAATTACACTGTTCGACACAAAAATTAATAACCACACGCAGAGAAAAAAATATGTTTGATCCAACAATATTCCAAGAGCAAAATATGTATTGTTAACATATTGTTGGATTCCTCATGTAGTATTGTAAATCCAAAAATAGTTTGTGTCAACTAAACAATATTTCTCTCTTTTCTTCGAAAATTTGTTTCTCTTCTCTCGCTATTCGATGCCGTGTTGAAAAAACAATTTTGGTGAGTTGTGGTGTGTTTGTATGACATGCTGCCTTTACCTTTGTTTTTGTGTGTATGTACTTCTGAGACTCTTGTCTTTATTTGTTTCTCTTTTGTTTCATTATTCTTTCCTTTTCATGTTTGTTATGGTGTTTAATTATTCCTTATGTTGTGGTGGGTTCTTGTGGCTTTTTGTTTGTCTTTGTTGTCAGCCAATGCAGCAAACCATGTATTGTGTTCATCAATGATTGCAATATTATACGCGACATTTATATCCAAGTTATGCGAAAAGTGTATATGAGAAGTATATACACTCAAATCAAAAATTTCTGGGCTGGTTTTCTGTATTGACAATACTTTTTGTAAACAAAATTAGATTATGATAGTTCCTACAATCGGTATTGTTAACGATTTTAACAATATTGCGGAAATTCGAAAGTTGTTTTTGTTTTCTATGTTTGGAACAAAAGAAGGTATTTTTGGATTTGGATTACAATGTTTGAACAAAACAAATACATTTTTGGAACCAAAACATATATTTTTGTTCCAACAAAAGCGAAAAATATTTTTTCTCTGCGTGCATATTCTGACACCGCAGCTTGATAGAAGACCAATAATAAGAAGACATGTGTCCCGGTGTTTTTCCCTATCGCTTCCACTTTCGTGGTCATGGACCTCCAAAGTCCTGAGGCTTTGATGTCAAAAGGGATGATTTTGTCAGGCACATATCTTCTAAACCGCTAAGAATTTGGGTTTACACGTAGAGGAAAAGTTGTAGCTCTCATCTTATAGAATAATAATTGTGAACACATAAAATCCATTCACCCTCATCTTCAAGGTAAAAATCGTCAAAGTCGAATTTCCTTATAAATTTTTCTCGTATTTTAGTCTACAGATATCAAACCGATCAAAATTGAAGCAAACAACCAACTAGAAAAATGTACCTTAGGTTCTTAATGGTCAAAATAGTAAATCAAATGCGATTTTTGTTCTCTCTTTTTTGGTTCCTGCTCCATAGATACTAAACCGTTCAAAATTCAAGAAAACAATGGACCACAATAATGTAGCACAGATGTCAGCAAACAACTTTCTGCAACATACGAAATGCCTTAATGCCGGTTCTTAAATGTGAAAATAGCCAAAAACTTTTGAAAATATTCGATTTTTATACTATTTTCTTCGATTCCGGCCCACAGATACCGAACCGCCCAAAAATTAAGGATACAGTCAACTACAAAAATGTACCTAAGATTTCAATAAACAACTTTCTAGAACATAAAAAGATTCTCGGTTTGATATCTGTAGACTAAAATCTGAAAAAAATTTGTAAGGGAAATTTGACTTAGACGATTTTTACCTTGAATATGAGGTTGAATTGATTTTATGTGTTCACAATTATTATTCTTTAAGATGAGAGCTACAACTTTTTCTCAACGAGTAAACCCAAACTCTTAGCAGTTTAGAAGATATGTGCCTGACAAAATGATCACTTTTGACATCAAGGCCTCAGGTCTTTGGGGGCCCATAACCGCGAAAGTTGAAGTGATAGGGAAAAACGTCGGGACACGGGTCTTCTATCACGCTGCGGTGTCAGAGTATGGTTAATAAACCATGACTCAAAAATGTATACACAGTGTTATTTTATTTTTTAGAATTTATATCATAACCCCTTTTAGCTATAGATTTCATGTAGCAAATATGTTTAAATTCCTTCTTTATGTAGGTATGTAAATTTGTACTGTGAAGTGTTTGGAAAAAGGTATTTTACTCGATTTTTTCCACATTGCATATCAAACATTTGTATTCACACAGTTAAGCGAAGCGGGAGTAGATGTTTTCTACAAATATTTTATGTTAGTCCCTGGTGTTGTACATGAAATGAAAGAAAACAAGACACACACTTTACGATTTTACAACAAAACACACTCACTCACACATACACACAGAAATACCTATACAGACACATATAAAAACCAAATGTTTCAATAAACTTGTTGTCATTGTCATTGACATGTTCTTTATGGACTGACTGACTGACTGGTTGCCAGCCAGCCAATACTCGAGATTTCCATTTAACGTTATTGTTGGCATTTTATTTCCAATAGAGAGTAGCATACTTTTAGGTGTATAAATTTTCTTTTTTATAACTCGAAAAGGGAATGAGAGGGGAAATGGACTGGGTGTATATATATTTTTTGGTTATAAAAAATATGATATTTTCATGACTATTTACATATGTATGTACAAGTATGTATGTTTTTAGAAATATGTTTGGTATTTTTGCATATCATGTAGAAAAGTGGATAAAACTTTTGAATTGGATTTTACTTTCACAAAAATTGTTTCTACAAATTGAAAAATATTAGATTTTCTTTGTGCGATAATAATGTGATCAGACATGTATTTTATATACAGACAATAGTAATTGAAAAGCGAAAAAAACCAAATGTCACTGACAGACAGAAATAAAAATATGATGCTATTTGATGTAGATTTTATGGAAATCACAAGGTATACTTTTAGGAGTCCATATATACACATATATTTTTTATTTCAACATTCAAAAAAACTGTTTTTGTTACATTTCTTTAAGTTCTAATGACATCAGAAATTTTTATTTCTTTGAAAAAATATTCAAATATGTCTCAACAAGAAATACTTTTAGGTGCTTAAAAATCACAATTTCTTATTTCATGATATTGAAATATTTCAACAACATAAATTAATGTCTATATTTAGGCTGGGCGTATTGTAAGCAACTTGTTCTACTTCTTTGCTTGTTCTTCTTCATCATGGTGGTGAAGAATACAAATTTCCTGTTTATATTTATTTAGTCGAATGCCTGGTGTTGTCATTATCATGGTATTCATCAAAATGACAAATTGAGATTAATATCCCTTCAACTAAGAAGATGAAGAAGAAGAATGTATTAATTTTACTTAGGATTTTCATTTGTAATTTGTTAACGCTTGAATTGTTGCCAAGATAAAATATAAATAAATAATTTCCAAAAAAAAGACCTTGAAGCGTAAAAGCCATCAAATATTGTTTATAGAATGAAAATTGAATAATGTTGTTAATGACTGGGTGGAAGTATTGGGGTCTATTCGTTGAAAATGATATTTTTCTAATTACAAATATAAACATTAAGGCCAAGCCGAGGATGCAAAACGAGACTATGGGCTGGGAGTTATGTTTTTAACAGTTTTTTTCTTGGACAGATAAGTCAATCCCCGCTAAATGTTCCAAAACAAAACAAATTTTTCTATACTAATATTTAGGAAAGGTGTTTGGCCTTCTGCTGGCTTAGACAGAAATAATATGCGACAATATTCCTACGATTTCAAAATATTCAAATATAAAAAAATTTTAGTAACAAGTTTTGGGGGTTATTTTCGAGTTTAGCGAAAGACATAAGTAGGTGAAAGATTCTTCAATGCCGATTTTTTATATAAATTGGTAGAATAATGTGGATGAATAACAATGTCTGTTCCTAACAGGATATAGGGGGAGAAAGATACTAAGGAACAGTTCTAACCGGCTTTAGCATGACAAAGCCCAGGACTTTTTCTTGGTCTCTCTTTAATCTCAAGTGGACACTGCCCTCTCCGTGGTGTTATCTGAGGAACTAAATTTTTCACACGTTAAAGGCACACACGTTAGCTTGTGTGCATCGCTTTCACTCACAAGCCAGATAACAACTTGGTTTGGGCCTCGGGTTGGTAATCCACCCCTACAAAGAAAAACTATACAAAAACAATCCCCTCGAAAATTGTCGTAAAGAACCATGATGTGGGAACTAGAGGTGGTCGCGTATCACGATCGTGGAACTAAACAACAACAGCTAAGCACATCAGTGACGAATAATAAAAAGGTGCACACGGTCAAAAATACCGAAAATCGGGATGTACCGTTATATGGGACCTATACCAAAACGTGGACCTATTTTCACCATTTTTGGTTCAGAAGTTTTTTTTAATCTTTTGAAGTGCCAAATTGGATCCAGTTTAGGAGGAAATGTAGCTAAAATCCTCAAAATACCTTAATTCGGGAGGTACCGTTATATGGAGGATATACCAAAACGTGGACCTACATATATAAGACCCTCGGGTTCAAAATTTTAGCGTTCTATCTCGACCGACCGACATCGACGCACACGGTGCTCTTGAATCAAATTTAAATGGAAGGTGCTTACACCTGGGAAGTTTTTGCGGATTCAGAAGTTTTTTTTAATCTTTTGAAGTGCCAAATTGGATCCAGTTTAGGAGGAAATGTAGCTAAAATCCTCAAAATACCTTAATTCGGGAGGTACCGTTATATGGAGGATATACCAAAACGTGGACCTACATATATAAGACCCTCGGGTTCAAAATTTTAGCGTTCTATCTCGACCGACCGGCATCGACGCACACGGTGCTCTTGAATCAAATTTAAATGGAAGGAGCTTACACCTGGGACGTTTTTGCGGATTCTGAAACTGCAATGTTCATAGATGAGAAAAATCAAAAAACTAAAAAAATCGCCGGAGGACTTTTTAAATAAATCATGGTCAAAGTTCACACTTTTAGGGGTTTTTTAGGTTTTCACGATTTTGCTGGAAAAACGTAAGTGTTGTGGAAATGAGACTAACGAAAATGTTGTAGCTGTGAAAATTCTGTATAAGATTGACCTGTTGATATTTTCGTAAGTTTTACCGTTTTTGAGATATAGAAGTTCAAATTGGGACAATGTACTGACTGTATCGCTTCTTTATAAAAAAATTTCAAGCACGGACCGCCTTAACTAACATTAAATGAAAACCACTTATACCAAGGACATTGTTGCGGATTCTGAAACAGCTATGTTTGTAGATGACAAAATTCCAAAAACAAGGAAAAATCGCCAGAGGGATTTTTAAATAAATCGCGGTAAAAATCACATTTTTAGGTTTTCAAAATTTTTCTTGAAAACGGTAAGTCCTATCGAAATGGGAAATATTGTAGCTGTGAAAATTCTCTAAATTATTGACCTTTATAATTTGTTCGTAGGTTTTACTATTTTTGAAATATAGAAGTTTAGATGACATTTTTAGATTTTTCGATAAGAGTTGCCGTTCCCAAGCAAAATCGTGAAAACTTAAAAACCCCCTTACTTACTTACTTAGTTGGCTCATTACAGAACATTTGTTCCATAGACCGAACTAAGAAAAGATCTCCATTCCTCTCTGTTTTTTCGCTTGACTTTTTGGAATACCGCGCCTTTCCATTTCTTCATCCACTTGTTTGCTCCATCGAAGCTTAGGCCTGCCGATTCTGCGTGCACCGCCATGTGGCATGTATTCATACGCCTTTTTAGCAGGTTCATCATCGCTCATTCTCATGATATGGCCTAGCCAACGCAATCGTTGCATCTCGATACGTTGAACTATATGCATGTCTTTGTATAGTTTATATAGCTCGTGGTTCATACGACGTCGATATTCACCGTCAACGCAAATCGGCCCGTAGATCTTTCGAAGAATTTTCCTCTCAAACACACCAAGCACTGCCTTATCTGCTTGCGCAAGTACCCATGCTTCGGAGCCATACATTAGCACGGGTAGTATAAGCGTTTTGTATAGTGTTATTTTTGTTTGACGAGATGTGGCTTTGTTTTTAAATTGCTTACTTAGACCATAGTAGCATCTGTTGGCCAATACAATTCTTCTTCTTATTTCACAACTGATATGGCAGTGCCGAGGTAGACGAAGTCTTTAACTACCTCAAAATTGTAGGTACCAACTTCCACAGTTGGTCCGAGCTCTATGGACGCTTTGCGCGTCGACACCATCAATTTGGTCTTTTCGCCGTTTACCGCCAGACCCACTTTCGCAGATTCTGCTTCGACCTTCCTAAAGGTATCAGTTACTTCCTTTACTGATCGTCCCATGATGTCATCAGCATAGGCAAGTAACATGTGGCTATTGGTGTAAATTGTGCCATTTCTTTTGACATTTGCATCTCGTATTACCTTTTCCAGCAAAATGTTGAATAGGTCACACGAAAGGCTGTCTCCTTGTCTGAAACCTCTTTTGGTACAAAATTCTTCGGAGAGGTTCTTTCCAATTTTAACTGAGGACCTAGTATCAGTTAAAGTCATCTTACAAAGCCGGATGAGCTTTGCGGGGATACCAAATTCAGACATTGCGTGGAATACCTTTGATCGGAGGGGACTGTCGAATGCTGCTTTATAATCGACAAAAAGGTGATATGTGTCGATCTGCATCTCTTGGGTCTTCTCTAGGATTTGCCGCAGGGTAAATATCTGGTCAATGGTGGACTTGCCAGGTCTAAAGCCACATTGGTATGGTCCAATTATTTCGTTGACCATTGGCTTTAGTCGTTCGCACAATATCCCTGACACTATCTTATAGGCAATAGGGAGGAGACTTATGCCCCTATAGTTTGAGCATACGGTCTTATCTCCTTTCTTGTGGACGGGACATAGGATGCTCAGGTTCCAATCGTCGGGTACGCGTTCTTCCTGCCAGATGGTGCTAACTAGCTGATGCATACACCTTATCAGCGCGTCGCCTGCGGTTTTAAACAGCTCGGCTGCTAAGCCATCGGCTCCTGCTGCTTTATTATTCTTCAGACAGTTGATTGCTGTTTTTACCTCATCTTGGCCGGGTGGTATACAGTCTATACCATCTTCTGGGATTGGATCTGTGGTATCATCATCTTCGCTACTATTGGATACCAGCAGATTGGAGAAATGTTCCTTCCATATCCTGAGCACGCTACATGTATCTGTTAGCAGATTACCTTGCTGGTCTCTACAGGAGGATGTGCCTGTATCAAAGTCATCTATTTGATGCTTCACTCTTTGGTAGAATTTTCGGACTTCATTCAGGCTCCTGTACATCTCGATTTTTTCACACTCCCGCTTTTCCATTTCTCTCTTTTTCTTGCGGAAAAGACGTTTCTCTTCTCTCCTTTTTTCACGATATCTCACTCGTGCGCTACGTGTTGCTACTGATTGTAAAGTAGCTCTAATGCGGCATTTTTCTCATCTGTGTTCTGTTCGTTCTTTTCTTCAGTGGGAGCATGAGCGCAAATAAAGCTGATGCTGAAGAATTTAGCTTTTATTCGAATTGCAACTAGTCTTTCATTCACTGGGGTGAAGCTGGATACCAGATGCTTTAATCTCCGACTAAAAGGAAAAGTTCAGTTTATGTCCTGCTCTCGAATCGCTTTGATTTTATTGTAACAACTTGTATTCACTGCCTCCGCTACGACGGTATAAGTTTCATCAGGGGCAAGCCCATACTTCCTGAGAAGATAGTCTGAAATTTGCAAAAAAAAATCTCTAAGATACCGTATGTAGTGTTAAAGCCCAAACTAACTCTCGAACAAATCTGCCTATTCGTTCCAAAATTTGGCCTTCGTAATATATTGGCCAAGTTCGGAGATAAGCCATATCGGTGCACTCCTTCAGGTACCTCCCCCACAAAAGTTCATAAATGTTCGGACAAATTGTGCGCACGATAACTCTTAAAGGAAGTGACCGATTTGGTCCGTATTTTACACATCCTTATATATCTACCAGATATAGACCAGGTTCGGATATGGACTATATTTGTCTACTCCTTCGGATACCTCCTACACAATATTTCCGATAAGTTAATTTTAAGTTCATTTTAAGACTTTTACTTTTGTTCAAGCGACTTGCATTCGCTGCCTCCATTACGACGGTAAAAAACCCTCTATGGCACCATATGTAGTGGCTGGAGAGCACTATAACTCTCGAACTGATCAACCGATTTGGTCCATATTTTTGGCTTTCGTTACAATGTGTCCAAACATAGTTTCAGCTCGAAGATGTCACTAAAATTTTGTCTACATTTTGTTTAACTTCTAAAATGACTCATATCTGTCCTCTCCGTAGAGTACCTCCACCACAAAAGTTTAACATTTGTGTCTAAGTGCGATTAAGGGTCTGTTCGAAGATCCTTTGGAAATGTATACCGATGATGTTCGTTGTGGTCCTGTTTACAGCGATATTGTGTTTTCCATGCTTCCTGGCATACTGGTCCTAAAATTATACGATAACCCACTGAAATGACTACTGGGCGCAATATCTATCGACAAGATGTGATAAAGTAAGATCCACGTCCACAATGGACTATGTCGGTCCATTCCTTCAAGTACCTCTTCCGCGACACTTTTGAACTTTAATCCTAATACACATTTTTTCGGCAAGTTCAAATGTCCAAAAAAGGACCATGAAAAGACCCTAAATACATTGTTTATTATTTTTGTTTATTAATACTTTAATTTCTAAAATAACTGTAATACTTGAAAAATAAACTTAGTAACTTAGTAAACTTACTACAATACATCGTGAACACTACCACTACTTTCCGCATATTTTGTAATAAACCTTGTTTTTTGTTAGGTTTACGATGTTTCTGACGTATGTCATATACGTTTGAAATGTATGTCAGATACGTCATAATTTCCGCAAGACTATATATGGTCCATACCTGGTGAGAAATTGGTCAAGAAACTCAAAAAAACACAATAGACGTCAGAAATATTGTGTTTGCTTCTTTTCTTTAGGTCCGAGGCTGAGGGTATAGCCTCAGCTGTCGACACAGTTGACTGATACTTTCCTACTTATTATTTGAATTTTTTGAAAGCAATTTTCGGAAAGCCTACCTCACAGACCTACATATGTAGTTTTTATGATTTATTTGCTTATTTATTATTATTACTATTTTTGACATTGTCTGAAATTATTTATCTTGTCCGTAGGTTTAGCGAAAATTTTATTTGACACTTTACTGACAATTTCTAAAGAAACCAAACCAAAAAAAAAAAATACAAACACAGATGTTCATAATTTCATTTCCAAGGAACAACTTGACAGTTCATATATAAACAATGAAACATAAGAGAGTAAAAAATAAAATACATTACACTGTTGTTGTTTTTTCTTTTAATATTCTGCTCATTGTCATTTATGAACCTGCCAAATGGCATTTGATGGCCGTAACACCTGTTTGGCTTGGATTAGCATACATTTTAAGAATTGTTTTTTGTTTTTTTTTTTTTCTTTCTTTACTACAAAAGTATAACGCAAAGCTGTTGTGATTGCCGACATTGAATGTGGAGCGTAACATTGTTGCGGCATAAAGTAATAAACAAAAGTATAAATCATGGTGGTGCCTCTTGCTGTGTCTGTACATGACTTTTAAGGTTATTTCTTTTTGCTTTGACTGGCAATCCTTAAATCCGAACGTAGCATTTAATGGGCCAGCAGGCATTGAAACGCACACACACACACAAATTTATACAGTCACTCCTTTGTCCGGCCATTTTCCTTTAAGTAAATTGTTGTTAACCTTTTATTGGGTTGATGATATTGACACTACCTTTTGTATTTTCTTTTCTTTTTACTTGGTTCATATTTCCGTTTCCTTTTCTTCCAGCAACACCACCACCACTTTACTAAGAGTTATAGTCATAGCCATTAAACCATTATAACGAAGCGTTACATTATGGTACTTATAACTGTAATAATCATAACAATAAAATGAATCCAAAAAGTCGAAATATGCTAGCTTATATTTTGAGGTTAAACGGATGTGTTGTCCCATTTCTATTTCGGTTGCATTTTTTTGAGGGGCGCGAGGGTGGTGGTGTTGGTGTGAATATCTTCGTGTTGTTGGCTTCACATGCCAACATGACTGAGTGTAAGTCATTTACACAATTTGGTATTCTTTTAGATGTTATTTTCTTTAACACTATGTACCTCGAACCTCCCATCCCATGCCAACCACTTTGTGGCATTCATAAGATAATAAAAAGTTTTGGTTTTTATACCAAATTTTCCTTCTTCTTTCTTTTCATATTTTATTCCGTTCGCCTTTGTTTTTGGCCTTATGAAAAGGAGAGCATTTGGTTTGGCTGATATTTTTGCTAGGTGTCCGGAAACAGCTGTATTTTATTGTTTCATAATGATACCATATATATTTCTGTTCTAAGAGTCTTTTAACAAAATGAATATCATTTACCCAAACCTTTTTTTTCGTTTTGCATTTCTTATGAGAACAATAAAATCCATCAACATCATTAAAAATTTGTTTATTAAAGCATTTAACTTTATGGCCTTAGTCATCTTCGCTAGGGGTATAATTTCCGCAATATGAATATGTTATATAAGGGTTTGATAGATGATTGATATTTATATTGTGTGTGTTTGAATCGACAAACATTTTTGTGGTTTAGTTTTCAAAAACGGTATCAAAAATATCTGAAAGGAGCCTAAAAGTAGGCAACATTTAAAAACTTCTTATTCATGCTAGTTGTATGCTATTGAGAAATAAATAAACGTGGGCAAAAAACGTCAGATCAACGTGGATTTCTTATATATACATATTTTTTCAAAGATTCAAAGAGTCTCTTAAAAATTTTAATTTTTTCGAGATGTTATGGATGATCCAAAGGGATTATTTTAATGATTTCAGGTGGAACCTAATAATCAGATATACAAGGATTTTTAAAGGTTAAGTAAACATAAACAGGTGTACCTGGTAATTTCATATTTAACAAAAGTTATCTGCTAAAAAATAGTCAAATCAGATCCATGTTTTGGTATAGCCCTCATATACATAGGGGATGACAGATACCAAGGAACGGTCCTGACCGGCTTTAACTTGGCAGGACCAGGACCTATCTTGGACCCTCCTTCATCTCAAGTAGACACTGACCTCCCCGTGGTGTCACCTGGGGGGAGCTATCTTTAACACCCGTTTAAGGTAGTGAGCTAACATGTGCCGCGCGTTCACCCATAAGAACGTTAGAAACTTGGGTTTGGGCGTCGGGCTAGTAACCCTCCCCTAGGAAAAGCAGCCTACTATGAAGAAACGAAAGAAAAGAAAAGCAATCCCCTCTATAGATGACAACCCCTGCAAATGTTTTATGGACCATTATCTGCGAATCTGCACCTGGAATGGTCGCACTCTTTATAAAGAATGTGATGTGATGAAGATGTGCTTAAAACGTACAAGGCCGACATTAGTGCCATACAGGAAACACCATTGATTGCGAAAGGCATCACAACAACACCTAAAGGTGAAGCACTGTATTATAGCTGCCATGACACAAAGCATAAGTTTGGTTGCGTATTTGTAGTTGGTCGGAGGTTAAAACAACTGGTATCCAGCTTCACCCCAGTGAATGAAAGACTTGCTACAATACGGATAAAAGCAAAATCCTTCAACATTAGCTTTATCTGCGCTCATGCTACAACCGAAGACAAAGACAAACTGACCAAAGATATATTCTACGAGCGCTTAGAAGAAACATATGACCGTTGCCTTGCCCATGACATTAAAATTATACTAAGCGATTTTAATGCCAAAATTAGAAAGGAGAATATCTTTGGCTCAACAGTCGGGAAATTCGGTCCCACAGTGAAACATCTGACAACGGAATGAGGCTGATAGACTTTGCTGCGGCAAAAAACATGGGAGTTAGCAACACCAGATTTAAGCGTCTCGACATTCATAAGAGCACCTGGCTGTCTCCGGATCAGAAAAGAAGAAATCAAATTAATCACGTTGTGATAGATGGGAGACATTCATCAAGCGTGTTTGATGTACGTTCGTTCCGAGGAGCAAACATAGACTCGGACCACTACATTGTTGCAGCAAAGGTACGGTTAAATGTAGCGAATAAAGTACGTACAGACACAACACGAAAGTTAGACATCGGTAAGCTGCAATCACAACAGATAGCCACAGGATGTCAGCACAAGTATCGCACATTCCATGCAGACAGTCGCAAAAACTATACTTGGATACCAGAGACCTCCACCGAGGAATCCATGGTATGACCAAGAGTGTCGTTCTGCTATCGAAGAGAAAAGTGCAGCATATAGGGCTACTCTACAATCAGTAACAACGCGTAGGGCACGAGAGAGAGATATCCTGGGAAAAGGAGAGAGGAGAAACGTCTTTTTCGCAGGAAAAAGAGAGAAATGGAAAAGCGAGAGTGTGAAAAAATCGGGATGTACAGGAGCCAGAATGAAGTCCGAAAATTTTACCAAAGAGTAAAACATTCTTGTAGCGACCAGCAAAATAATTTGGCAACTGATACAGATAGTGTGCTCAGGAAGAATAATAAGGCAGCAGGAGCCGTTGGCTTACCAGCCGTGCTGTTCAAAACCGGAGGCGACACGCTGATAAGGTGTATGCATCAGCTAGTTAGCACCATCTGGCAGGAAGCACGATTACCCGACAATTGAAACATGAGCATCCTGTGCCCTGTCCACAAGAAAGGAGATAAGACTGTATCCTCTAAATATAGGGGCATAAGTCTTCTCCCTATTGCCTACAATGATGTGTCAGGGATATTGTGCAAGCGACTAAAGTCTATGGTCAACGAGATAATTGGGTCATACTAATGCGGCTTTAGACCTGGCAGGTCCACCATTGACCAGATACTACCCTGCGGCAAATCCTGAAGAATATCCAAGAGACACCTACCACGTTTTTGTCGATTATAAGACAGCCTTCGGCTCCCTACGCCCAAAGTTTTTCCAAGCCATGTCTGAATTTGGTATCCCCGCAAACTCATTCTTTTGATCGAACTACCTGTAATTCGAACAATCTGCATTGACTGTGAATGTCAATATGCTTGGAGTTAGCATAGGCCGATTATTATAGGAGAGTTTGAACTAAATATCGAAAACAGTTCGACACCAAACCCAAGGAATTGTATCCAACATTACGTCCGCTTCTGCTATGACCTAAATATTTATACAAAGATTATTTTCGACCTTTAAATTCAAAGAATTTAATTTTATTTATTGTTGTCTTATTAGGAAAGTTGTTTTAATTAATTGAATTAATCGAGCTAGCATGACCTAACGACTTTTATATTGAAAAAGTGAATTCTAGCGAAGTCCCACACATCCAACCAATATGCTAAGATCGTTTCGCTGGTGGTTTAATTCAGTTCATCAGGCATATCGGATGTGAATGGCTAGAAGACAAAGGCTGATTTTGATAACTTCTACTTGTACAAACATTATTGCAAATTTGCAGACATGAAGTATTTTTGAAGCCTTTTTCTTAACAATTCAACCTAGTGTCCTGTCTAGAATCATTTTTCAATACATACACATGTACAAATCGAATTTTAGTTTTTACCTGAATATAGGCAACTGACGTGGGGAAACAGAACAATATATTCCAAAAATTTCTCTGAAAATATTTCGGGTTTTTATAATGTTGTAAAACTAAACCTTTTTAACAATTTTAGTTTACATTCTGAGAAAAGAAATCTTCTCCATCAAAACAAAATCACCTTATGCAATATTTTTATAATTTGTAAAAAGCCCTTTTTCGATAAAGGAGAAAATATACGACAATAAATATTAATTTCACTTAATTGACAGAACAATTTACGGAAATTGAAATTAAAAATGTTATATGCACTTCATTAAGAAGAATTTCTTGAGTTTAAATTTATATTTATTGAGTCGAAGAAATTCTTGAGAAAATTCTTTGTTATGTAAATTCAAATGTTTGACATTTTTTGTTTGATTTTATTTTAAATAAATCTACTATAATTGAAATTAAATAACCATAAAATATAATATAATTATAAAAGAAAATCGTGTGCATTTGTATAGTATATCCTTAGGAGACATTACCTATTATTATCTATTATATTCTATTACATATTTTTGGGATAATTGAAAAATCAAATTGTTATGATGTTATACAAAAAAAAAAGCAAATTTAATTTACACATACATAAATTTGTGTGTATATACGAGTAACTATATAAATGTACACATACAAAATTTTGGCAATATTTTTTCATATCGAACATGGCTAGAATACAACAAAATAATAATACATGAGTTTTATCAAAAAAAAAAAAAAAATCCATTTCAATACACAAAATTAATGGACAATAAATAAATAGAAGTGATTGGGAAAATATAATAGGAGTTTTTATTTTTTTAGTTTCGAAGTTTCGCTAAACTTAACAGGTTTCCGGGAAATAAAACAGTGCATTTGTAATCTTTTGTGAAATCACTGAAAAAGTCCTCTGTAAATCTTTCTAAAAATTTTTAAAAATTCACGTTTATTTTTTCTTATTTTCGAAGTTTTGCTGAATTAAACAGATTTTCGGGAAGTAACACAGTGAATTTGTAATCCTTTGGAAAATCATTGAAAAAGTCCTCTTTAAATCCTTCTAAAAATCTTTAAAAAATCACGTTTATTGTCCTCCTTTAATCCTTTTGAAAATCGACATTAAAGTGTTATTTTTTATTATCGAAAAACCTTTTATAATGGGTAAGGTCAGTATAATAAGAATTTTATAGTTATGGCCCCATTGTACTTCCCAATTTGTCTTTAAAAACCGTCCCAAACTTATGCTGGGAAATTACTATCCTAAAAGTATGCAATTTTTGTCAACATGCCATCGTTAGTAAAATTGTTGTGTAACTTTTTTCCCTTAAAAATTATTATTATTTAATAGCGTTCAATTATACAACGAGTTTTTTTGAGTCACGAAGCCACCAGAAAAAAGTTTAAACAATTCATAAAAAATATGTACGACGTGTGTATGAAGTTACTGGCTGACGGTTGCAAGTCCCCATAAATGATTTATGACTATATGTTTTACACTTTTCCTCTCAAAAAAAAAAAAAACTTTGAATTGTGTGAAGAGAGAAAAAATTGAATTGGATTCATTTCGAATTGACGATAAAAAAACTTGTGTTCATATTTCAACAATTTAATAACTTAAAAATTATGGGTGTGATATACAAACATACAAACATGTAATTTCATATGTAATTGTCATCAATATGTTGCTGTCATGGTTTAGTTAATTTTCCTTTTATTTTCTTTCTTTGCCAATTGCCGTTGAAATTAAAGAATATTTTTTGGCATAATTGTGGGATTTATTAAAAAAATAGTTATTTAAAGTACAGTATTAGTAAAGGAAATTTGAATACATATGAGTATATTTTAGTATTTTTAATCGATATTGATATCCACAAAATGTATAAACTAATTTGTTCATTTTTCGCATACCAATTCGTTTTAAATATCTCTCTCTATACATTCCGGGGAAAATGCTTTGTTAAGCTTTTCATAAATTCGTGTTGTGCAGTGTTCATGGCGAATGAAAATATAAATTACATTTTCTATTAAAATGCATTTATGTATAGTATAGTTTTGGGCGCATCGTTTGCCTGAAAGCACACTAATCTCGTCTCGTTGGTATATTAAAACTTAATTAAAATAACAACAAATAATTGTGCATAAATGAAAATGTTATAATAAATTTGTCATTATTCAACAAACAAGTGTTATTGTTGTGTTTTTTCTAATGTAAATTAGCAAACTAAATATGTGTAGTGAAAATAATTTACTCGAAAGTAAGTTGAGGTTTATTTAAATAGCACAGGACAACACGAAAAACTATAATCAGACCAAATTATATAGCCAGATCAAAGAAAGACCTGTGTCCACAGTTTTTTCCAAAGTAATTCATGGGTTATGATTATATTAACTAAAATTTTAAGCCGAACTAACTGTAATTTGACATGTGAGGTTCTCAGCGGTCACGAAACATCTCCACAAACAATCGTAAACATAGGTCCATGTTTTGGTATAGCCCCCGTATAACAGCACTTCCCGATTTTAGGAATTTTGAGGGTTTTAATTTTTAAACGAACTAGCTGTAATTTTACATATGAGGTTCTCCGTGGTCACGAAACTTCTCCACCATGAATCGTAAACATAGCTCCATTTTGAACCGAACTAGCTGCAATTTCACATTTGATGTTCTTAGCAGTCACAACACCTCTCCACTGAAAATTTTCAATATTGGTCTATGTTTTGGTATATTCCCAATATTCCGGTACCTACCATTTTCGGTATTTTGAGGATTTTAGCTACATTTTTTAACCGAACTAGCTGTAACTTGACATTTGAGTTTCTCAGTGGCCACGAAACTTCTCCATAAAAACGTCAATATATGTCCATGTTTTGGTATGACTTCCCGATTTTCGGTATTTTGAGGATTTTAGCTACAATATTTCACCGAACTAGCTGTAATTTTACATTTGAGGTTCTCTGTGGTCACAAAAATTCTCTACCAAAAATCGTGAACATAGGTCCGTGTTTTTGTATAGCCCCCATATAACGGTACCTCCGGATTTTCGGTATTTTGAGGATTTTAGCTACAATTTTAAACCGAACTAGCTGTAATTTGACATTTGAGGTTCTCTGTGGTCACGAAACTTCTGCACCAAAAATCGTCAACATAGGTCCATGTTTCGGTATAGCCCCCATTAACGGTACCTCCCGATTTTTGGTGTTTTGGGGATTTTGGCTACAATTTTTAAACGAACTAGCTGTAATTTGACATTTGAGGTTCTTAGTGGCCACGAAAGTTCTCCACCAAAAATTGTCAGCATAGGTCCGTGTTGTGGTATAGACCCCATATAACGGTACCTCCCGATTTTTGGTATTTTGAGGATTTTAGCTAAAATTTTTTACCGAACTAGCTGTAATTCTAAGTTTGAGGTTCTCTGTGATCAGGAAACATCTCTACCAAAAATTGTCAACATAGGTCCATGTTTTGGTATAGCTCTCATATAACGGTACCTCCCGATTTTCGGTAGTTTGAGGGTCTTAGCTACAGTGTTTAGCGGAACTAGCCGTAATTTGACTTTTGAGGTTCCCTGCAATTATAAAACTTTTCCATAAAAAATTTTAAAGGTACGTCTCCACTTTGATATAGCCCCGCAGGTGGTACCTTTCACCTGGGAGAACACATTTTTAGATAAGATTAGATAATTGAGGCATTTGGGGTATCCGTTATCGAAATTTTTTCCAAATAAATTTGTGAAAGGAAACTAATTATTCCATTTTAGATAAGACTATTTTATGGTGGTTATGAACTTAAAGCTTTCTTACTTGTTATTTTTCCATTTGCAATTTTCCATATTTCCTGTTAATTAAACATCAAATTTTCTGTTGTCCCATACATACAATTTCTAATTAATTTTCAATAATTTCAATATGATTGTAATCTTCAATACCATAGAATTGTGGCTTAAGAATTTAAGCTGAATAAAATTAACTAAAAGCGATAATTTAATTTTATGCATAATTGTTATTTAATAATACCACGGGGTATTGCCAACAGCACGCAGAGAGGAGGTAATATGATTTTCATAATAATTCATAGCCGACTTTAGGGATTAAGAATAATAAACAAAGCTTGTTAAACATATGGTCACAATAACAGTACACACACACAGATGTAAATTATATGTATATTATAAATATTTTAATAACCTTCCGCACACCAACACAGATACAAACATACACAGAAAAATAACAACTCTGTTATATTGACCTTTTGTTGGGCTTGGTTTGCCTGGTTGACGGACAAGCAGGCTGGCAAATAAAATCACCCACAACAAGAGAGAGAGCTCTTGTAAATATTTAAAATTTAATTATTGAACATCGAAATGATTAAAATATTAAATAAATATTTATTCTTTGCAATTATCATTAAAATAATTAATACCATAACAAATTGCCATGAATTGTTTATATACGAGGTGGGTTTTTTCCATGAACTAAATATTTTAAAGGTATAGTGGTAGTGGCAAATTAAATTACAAACATATGTACATGCTGCGAGGGGGGATTATTAAAGTGAGATTTTAAAGTTTTGGAAAAATAATGTATTGAAAAGAGTGGGCGTTGTCATCAGTAGTATTGCAGATATAACATTTAAAAACAGCAGTGGTCGGGTCTTTAGGCCCTAAAGAAACCGATACATGCGTAATTTTTGCAAATATAGCTTTTTTAAATATTTGCATAGGGGAGGTACCCCGCCCCCTCTGGAATTCAATAAAATATGTAGTCTGTTTTCGGGGGCCATCCCTGTACATTTCCTGACAATTTTACGAAAATGGGTTCGGTAGTTTTTGCCGAAAAACTTTAAATTGACAAATTGGGCGCAGTAAAATTTTCTTTCCATAAAAACCTAAGTTGGGTTGTGACTACGGTGACCAACCGTACTCTATTGTAGAGTACAGTACTCTGTTTTAGGTATTCGTGCTCTATTTTTTGTTACTCTATTTATTCTCTATTTTCAGTGTACGTACTCTATGTCCTCTATTTTTGATTTGTTTTACAAATGCATGTGAACATGTGAATACACGCAGCGCTTTAACTAGATTTAAATGAAAGGTGCTTACACCTGGGAGGTTTTTGCGGATTCTGAATCTGCAATGTTCATAGATGAGAAAAATTAAAAAAACATAAAAATCGCTGGAGGGATTTTCGAATATATCGCTGTCAAATTTCACATATTTATGGCTTTTTTAGGTTTTCACGATTTTCCGTGGAAACCGCAAGTCCTATCGAAATCTGATTAAACAAAATATTGTAGCAGGGAAAATTCTCTACAAAATTGACCTTTATGAATTTTTCCTTGGATTGACCATTTTTGAGATATTGAAGTTCAAATTGGGACAATTCACTGACTGTATCGTTTCCTTATAAAACAATGCCATGACTGCAATTTCCCAACTTAAACTTATATATCTAAAAATGGTACAGCCTAAGAAAAAATCACGCAAGCCAATCTTGTAGAGAATTTTCACAGCTCTAAAATTTTCTCAGGTTCCATATCGATAAGACTTGCCGTATGCATGCAAAAATGCGAAACACTAACAAAAAAACCTACAAATGTAACCTGAGCTTCTTTATCTCAAAAATGGTACATCCTGGGAACAAGTGATACACGTCAATCCTCTAGAGAATTTTCACAGCTAAAACATTTTCTTTAGCTCCATTTCGATAGGACTTGCGGTAACCTGAAATAAACATAAAAATCGATTTTTTTCTTGTTTTAAAATTTTTCTCATCTATGAACATTGCTGTTTCAGAATCCACAAAAAACATCCCAGTTGTAATCTGTTTTTACTTAATGTTAGTTAAGGCGCTCTGTATGGCATTGTTTTATAAGGAGGCGATACAGTCAGTTCATTGTCCCAATTTGAACTTCAATATCGCAAAGTCATGAAGGTTATTCTTATAGAGAAATTTCACTGCTACAACATTTTCATTAATCCCATTTCGATAGGACTTGCGGTTTCCAAGGAAAATCGTGAAAACCTAAAACAAACCAAAAATGGGAATTTTGATCGCGATTTATTTGAAAATCCCTCCGGCGATTTTTTTTGTTTTTTTGATTTCTCTCTTCTATGAACTCTATAGCTTCAGAATTCGCGAAAACTTCCCAGGTGTAAGCACTTTTCATTTAAATTTAGTTAAGGCGCACCGCGAATACTCCGGTGATCCAATGATATGAAGTAACCCTAGGCAAAAACACGTGTTCTTTTGTCGTTAGAAGACCTATGAAATTCTTCTGTTGTCTATGGAAGACCCTCTATAGGTCTTCTGTCGTCCATATAAGACCTCTAGAGGTTTTCTGATGTCTTTGGAAGACCCCCAGAGGGTTTCTGATGTCTTTTCTAAGACCCCCAAAAGTATTCTGTTGGCTTTAGAAGACCCCAAAGGTCTCTTGTTTTCTTTAGAAGACCTCGAGAGGTATTCTGTTTTCTTCAGAAGACCTCAAGAGATCTTCTGTTGCCTATAAAATACCTACAAAGGTTTTAAGCTGTCTATAGATGACCTCCAAATGTCTTCTGTTGCCCAGAGATTTTCTGATGTATTGCCTATAGAAGACCACCAGAGGTCTTCTGTTGGCTTTATAAGACATCCAAAGCTTTTGTGTTGGCTTTAGAGTTCGATTATGGATAGCAACTCAACTGAAGTTGCGTTGTAAGAAGAGAAAATCATAGATTTAAAATAAGTCAAACAAGAGAAATTTTTGTCAAATTCATTCAATATCAGTGTTTTGTGTTATTTGTAAAAAAATTATGAATTTCAATCCCGAAATGGATAGGAGTGGGATTGCTATACATAATTGACCCTTTAGGTCTTCAGTTGCATTTAGGAGACCTCCAAAGGTCTTATGTTGCCTCCTAATGGTCTTCTGTTGTGTTCAGAAAACATCCAATGGTCTTCCGTTGCCTTTAGAAGACCTCCAAAAGTCCTCAGTGTTCTTTAGAATACCTCCAAAAGGTTTTGTCCTCTTTTTTTGGCGTGTACCTTTGTACACTCTTGTATATGTACTCTATTTTCATTCAAAAATATTGGTCGCCGTAGTTATGACGGCATTTGATTTTTATTCATAAAATATGTTTACGTTTTTTAAATATGACAAAGGGAAGTGCCCCGCCCCCTTTGAAATTCAAGAAAATATGCATACTATTTCTAGCGGAGGCCATTCCTGTACATTCCCTGAAAATTTTAGGAAAATCGGTTCCGTAGTTTTTAGATGTAACATATTTTAAAAATTGGGCGTTGTCCAGCCTTTGGGTCCTAAAAAAGTTGGTAGCTATGTAAAGTAGGTCGGAGAAACAACCACAATTGTCTCGCAAAGTAATTTCCAAACCCTTACATTCGTAATTATTTTAAATATAACATTTTTAAAATATATAGGGTATGGGGGAATTACCCCGCCCCCTACGAAACTAAATGTGTATCCCTGTATATTCCGTGACAATTTCAGGAAAATCAGTTCAGTAGTTTTTGTAGTAAGATTCAAATTGAAAATTGTAAAAAGTGGGCCTTTTGAAATTTTCTTTGCATAAAAACCTATGTTGGGTTATGACGAACATTTCAAAAAGAAACAGAATTATCCAAATCGGTGTAGCCGTTCTCAACTTATGCCATTACCAACGAACGACATTTGATTTGTATTTATATAAATTAATACTCTTGCTTTTTATATATACAGTAGTTTTCACGCAGCTGCATTGGTTTTAGCTGCGTTTTGGCTTTAGCTGCCCAGTTTAATTTTTTTAGTGTATAACAAATTTCCTATTTTATATCATATTTATTTAAGATAAATGAATTTTTGGCTTAACTGCACAAATATTTCTGCAATTTTTCAAACTACTGTACCTACACATATTACCTGCCAACATCAAGCGTGTGAATTTTTAAACATGTTGCACAATGCCCATATTGCAATAATATTTGGCCCTTAGCTCCCCAAAAAGCACAGCAAAACAATTTCCCATCATTTTGACCCCAATACTTCACACGGTAATTTGTCCACACACAGCTGACCTTATTTCTTTTTTTGTGTTTAGCCCTGGTTTTCCCAGGTATGTAGGTACCCTTCCCTTCTTCTTCTTCTATTTTTTTGGTCCTGTTGCTGACCATAAATTATTATGCTTTGCAGTGTGTGCGCTTTTTTTGCCTCTTTTTTGTCTTGGCATGTGAAAATTATTAGTCAACATCTGTTCAATGTTTATTGTGTATCAGGTTCTGGTTCGATCGTTCAATATTCAGTGCAGTTTCAGTCCTTTGCTTTGAGTTTTTGTCGATGGTTTTTGATGTTTTTTTGTGGAAGGTAAGATATTAAATTATGTTTACCTTCGAAACACACACACGCCTGCACACTCAATGTCGAACTTTAAAGGTAACAGTTTCAAAGCACCCCAGTCGCCAGTCATTTGTTGCTCTCGTACCCAGCCAAGTTATTGAGCAGGGAATAAGAGCTGGTTGTGCTGACATGATTTTAAAATTTTGTTATAAACCATGACATGTTTATGACATGTTTGTGTTACCGTTTTTTTTCTTTTTTTGTGGTCACTTTTCGTAAATTAAAAATATAATGGGTTTTTCTACCCTCTTCCCTGTGGTGTGTAAGGTTCTTACAATTTGGACATTCGATGGACATGTATTGATGATATGCTATTGTTGGTTTTTGCCTTTTCTTTTAGTTTAAGAGCTCCCTTGATCAAAAGCGTGAGTGAATATGACATATTGACATATTTTTATATTTTGTTGTAACGTTTCTTTTTCTTTTTATTCATTTTTTTTTTTTGAAAAACATGTGAAGCTAATGAAAAACATGACATTTTTAAAATATTGTGCTTGTCCCTCCCAATATGTTGAAATTTTGAAATAGTGTCCTTGTTCCTCCTAGAATGTTTGTTCAAAGACGTACTCATTTTTTATTGTCAGAGCCTTGTATTCACAATTTGTAAGTTGGACATGCTAATCATTGCTGCACATTGGTACTTGCCAACAATTTTGGACACTTTGTTGTACTTGAACTAAATCAAAAACTGTCCCAAGGTAATATTTTTGCTCCACTTGTATTTTCCACAAAAAATTAAACAAAAGAAAACGTAAACCAAATATCCTGCATAAAACCAAACTGCAAATGATTCATCATTAATTCAGCAACAATTGTTAAAATTGTACATAACAAAAACATACAATTGGGAATATTTGTATGTATGTACATTGCCACAAAACAAGATTTGAGGTATTGTCAGATCTATGTTCGCCATTATTTTTGTTTGCTGTTTTGGCTGTAGAATTCCCATGTTCTTAATGATAGGAAATGAATGGCTGATTTCAATCGTGTGTTGTTAACATTTTTGTACTTTTTGTATCAGTCTCTGCACATTGATACATATCTGCCAGTTGCTAGGAGGGGGTGTGTATGTACCCCGTAGCAGCCTACCCCGCAAACATCGTTATCAATTGACAACAGATTGATGTACATTATTTTTATGTTGTTTATCTGCGATTGACAATTGCAATAACCATAAAAAGACACGAAAAAAACAACAACAAATACGAAAACATTTGATTTTCAGTTTTTCGCAGTTGTATGTCAGTTAAGCAGTTAGTCAATTGTACGGATCATGGTACATGTTATATGAGAAAATCTATGAAAAATATGATGCCAATTTGGTGACTTGTAAACGATCATAGATTTCCCACCATGCCGATATTTTACGCAGATCATCTAATTTTGAAAACCATGTTTGATTTTGGTCTATTGATTTTCGTGATGGTAAGATTATATTCAGACATCGGACTTTTTTAGTTCTCCTCAAAATTCCTTAAAAACCTCAATTATGGTCCACTTTGGGTCTTATCAAAATTCCTTAAAAAAACCTCATTTGTGGTTCATTTTGGGTCTTCTCAGAATTCCTTAAAAAAACCTTATTTATGGTCCACTCAAAAAATCTCATTTACGGTCCACTGTGGGTCTTCTCAAAACTCATTTATAAATCCACGTTTACACTGATCTTTGGGTCATCTCAAAATTCCTTCAAAAATCTACGTTAACACTGCTCTTTGGGTCTTCTCAAAATTACTTTTAAAATCCACGTTTACACTGCTCTTTGGGTCTTCTGAAAATTCCTTTAAAAATCCACGTTTACACTGCTCTTTGAGTCTACTCCAAATTCCTTTAAAAAACCACGTTTACACTGCTCTTTGAGTCTACTCCAAATTCCTTTAAAAATCCAATTTTAAACTGCTCTTTTGGTCTTCTCAAAATTCCTTTAAAAATCAACTTTCACGCTGCCCGTAGGGTCTTCTCAAAATTCCTTTAAAAATCAACTTTCACGCTGCTCGTTGGGTCTTCTCAAAATTCCTTTAAAAATCAACTTTCACGCTGCTCTTTGGGTCCTTTCAAAATTCATTAAATCTACTTTCACGCTGCTCTTTGGGCCTTCTCAAAATTCCTTTAAAAATCCACGTTTACACCGCTCTTTTGGTCTTCTCAAAATTCCTTTAAAAATCCACGTTTACACCGCTCTTTTGGTCTTCTCAAAATTCCTTTAAAAATCCACGTTTACACTGCTCTTTGGATCTTCTCAAAATTCCTTTAAAAATCCACGCTTACACTGCTCTTTGAGTCTTCTCAAAATTCCTTTAAAAATCTACGTTTACACTGTTCTTTAAGTCTTCTCAAAACTCCTTTATAAATCCACGTTTACACTGCTCTTTGGGAATTCTCAAATTTATTTTAAAAATCCACGTTTGCAGCGCTGTTTTATTATTTTTAAAAATCCGCGATTACAGCGCTGTTTTCTTATTTTTAAAAATCCACGTTTACAGCGCTGTTTTCTTATTTTTAAAAATCCACGTTTACACTGCTCTTTCGGTCTTCTCAAAATTCACTTTAAAATCCAAGTTTACATTGCTCCTTGGGTCTTCTCAAAATTCCTTTAAAAATCAATTTTTACACTGCTCTTTGGGTCTGCTCAAAATTCCAAAAATTCTTTAAAAAATCCACGTCTTATGTCCTGATTAGGACCTCCAAAAATTCTTTAAAAAATCCACGTCTTATGTCCTGATTAGGACCTCCAAAAATTCTTTAAAAAATCCACGTCTTATGTCCTGATTAGGACCTCCAAAAATTCTTTAAAAAATCCACGTCTTATGTCCTGATTAGGACCTCCAAAAATTCTTTAAAAAATCCACGTCTTATGTCCTGATTAGGACCTCCAAAAATTCTTTAAAAAATCCACGTCTTATGTCCTGATTAGGACCTCCAAAAATTCATTAAAAAATCCACGTCTTATGTCCTGATTAGGACCTCCAAAAATTCTTTAAAAAATCCACGTCTTATGTCCTGATTAGGACCTCCAAAAATTCTTTAAAAAATCCACGTCTTATGTCCTGATTAGGACCTCCAAAAATTCTTTAAATAATCCACGTCTTATGTCCTGATTAGGACCTCCAAAAATTCTTTAAATAATCCACGTCTTATGTCCTGATTAGGACCTCCAAAAATTCTTTAAAAAATCCACGTCTTATGTCCTGATTAGGACCTCCAAAAATTCTTTAAAAAATCCACGTCTTATGTCCTGATTAGGACCTCCAAAAATTCTTTAAAAAATCCACGTCTTATGCCCTGATGGGGACCTCCAAAAGTTCTTTAAAAAATCCACGTCTTATGTCCTGATTGGGACCTCCAAAAATTCTTTAAAAATCCACATCTTATTCCCTGACTGGGACCTCCAAAAGTTCTTTAAAAAATCCACGTCTTATGTCCTGATTGGGACCTCCAAAAGTTCTTTAAAAAATCTACGTCTTATGCCCTGATTGGGACCTCCAAAAATTCTTTAAAAAATCCACGTCTTATGTCCTGATTGGGACCTCCAAAAATTCTTTAAAAAATCCACGTCTTATGTCCTGATTAGGACCTCCAAAAATTCTTTAAAAAATCCACGTCTTATGTCCTGATTAGGACCTCCAAAAATTCTTTAAACAATCCACGTCTTATGTCCTGATTAGGACCTCCAAAAATTCTTTAAAAAATCCACGTCTTACGTCCTGATTAGGACCTCCAAAAATTCTTTAAACAATCCACGTCTTATGTCCTGATTAGGACCTCCAAAAGTTTTTAAAAAATCCACGTCTTATGTCCTGATTGGGACCTCCAAAAATTCTTTAAAAAATCCACGTCTTATGTCCTGATTGGGACCTCCAAAAGTTTTTAAAAAATCCACGTCTTATGTCCTGATTGGGACCTCCAAAAGTTCTTTAAAAAATCCACGTCTTATGTCCTGATTGGGACCTCCAAAAGTTTTTTAACAAATGCACGTCTTATGTCCTGATTGGGACCTCCAAAAGTTCTTTAAAAAATCCACGTCTTATGTCCTGATTGGGACCTCCAAAAGTTCTTTAAAAAATCCACGTCTTATGTCCTGATTGGGACCTCCAAAAGTTCTTTAAAAAATCCACGTCTTATGTCCTGAGTGGGACCTCCAAAAATTCTTTAAAAAATCCACGTCTTATGTCCTGATTGGGACCTCCAAAAATTCTTTAAAAAATCCACGTCTTATGTCCTGATTGGACCTCCAAAAATTCTTTAAAAAATCCACGTCATATGTCCTGATTGGGACCTCCAAAAGTTCTTAAAAAAATCCACGTCTTATGTCCTGATTGGGACCTCCAAAAATTCTTTAAAAAATTCACGTCTTATGCCCTGATTGGGACCTCCAAAAGTTCTTTAAAAAATTCACGTCTTATGTCATGATTGGGACCTCCAAAATTCTTTAAAAAATTCACGTCTTATGTCATGATTGGGACCTCCAAAATTCTTTAAAAAATCCACGTCATATGTCCTGATTGGGACCTCCAAAAATTCTTTAAAAAATCCACGTCTTATGTCCTGATTGGGACCTCCAAAAATTCATTAAAAAATCCCCGTCTTATGTCCTGATTGGGACCTCAAAAAATTCTTTAAAAAATCCACGTCTTATGTCCTGATTGGGACCTCCAAAAATTCTTTAAATAATCCACGTCTTATGTCCTGATTGGGACCTCCAAAAATTCTTTAAAAAATTCACGTCTTATGTCCTGATTGGGACCTCCAAAAATTCTTTAAAAAATCCACGTCTTATGTCCTGATTGGGACCTCCAAAAATTCTTTAAAAAATCCACGTCTTATGTCCTGATTGGGACCTCCAAAAATTCTTTAAAAAATTCACGTCTTATGTCCTGATTGGGACCTCCAAAAATTCTTTAAAAAATCCACGTCTTATGTCCTGATTGGGACCTCCAAAAATTCTTTAAATAATCCACGTCTTATGTCCTGATTGGGACCTCCAAAAGTTCTTTAAAAAATCCACGTCTTATGTCCTGATTGGGACTTGCAAAAATTCTTTAAAAATTAACGTATTCTTCTGCTTGGGTCACCCAAAACATCTTTAAAAAAAAACAGGTCTTATGTCCTGATTGGGACTTCCAAAAATTCTTTAAAAAATCCCCGTCTTATGTCCTGATTGGGACTTGCAAAAATTCTTTAAAAATTAACGTATTCTTCTGCTTGGGTCACCCAAAACATCTTTAAAAAATCCACGTTTATTTTTCTTCTTCGGTGCTTCAAAAATTCTTTAAAAAATCCACGTTTATTTTTCTTCTTGGGTGCTCCAAAAATCCTTAAAAAAATCCGCGTTTATTTTTCTTTTTGGGTCCTCCAAAAATTGCTTAAAAAATCCACGTTTATTTTTCTCTTTGGGTCCTCCAAAAATTGTTTCAAAAATCCACGTTTTTTTTTGTTTGGGTTCACCAAAAATTTTTTCAAAAATCCTGGTTTAATTTTCGGTTTAGGTCCTGCAAAAATTCCTTAAAAAATCCACGTTCATTTTTTTGCATGGTGCTCCAAAAATTCTTTAAAAAATCCCTGTCTAATGTCCTGTTTGCATCGTCCAAAAATTCTTTTAAAAATCCCCAAAATTATAAAATCCACATTTAATGTCCTTTTTGAGTCTCTTTTTTAAAGCCTAACAAAAAATCTCCAATTTGGTCATTAGCATTCTCTTCTGTAGCTTTCTGTTGTTGTTGGTGTTACCTATTTGTTTATTGTTGTTAATATATATATGTGTTGTTGTTAATAGTTGGTCTGTCTGTCTGTCCGGTTGATGGCTATTGTATGCTGTGTCATTGTTGCCAATGATGTTGGTTCTTTTTTCTACAGTTGTTTTTTTTGTCGCCCTTTGTATTGTTGTTATTTTCAACAGACTCACTCACGTCTATTTGTTGTATGCGTCAAAGTGTGGGTGAGAGTTATTGTTGTTGTAGAAATTAATGACATTCTTTTGTATTGTCATTCGCTGACATATTCAGATCATTAATATTGTTTTTGTTCTATATGTGTGTGTGCAATTTTTTTGTTATTATTGTTGCTGTCAGTGGTATTTGTTTCTGTTGTTTCCTACAATTTGTTGTCCCTCTCTCCCCCTATATGCCCCTCTTAACATTTTGCTTACGCATTGCATTTTATATAACCCAGTCGGGTTTATTGTCTCCGTTGTTGTTGTTGTTTGCATAAAGTATTTGCATTCGTTGTCTGTGTATGTTTGTATAATAAAATGAAACTCTGGATTTTTGCACAATATTTTATATATGTACATTTGTACATTTATTTACAATTGTTGAAATTGTGTGTGTGTGTGTATGGGAGTTTGTGCTAGGATGTACGTTTGAGTTTTGTCTGTTTGCTTGTTCATTCCACTGTTTATCAAGGGAATTAAATCAGTTCTCAGTGATTATATGCCAAAAGCACTGACAGTTTTTTTTTTCCTTTTCGATTGTGTGTGTGTGTAGAGTGAGATATAGCAGCAGTTTTTGTTTGCTTACTTGTTCACTCTTTCTTTCTCCATATTCCATTATTATTTTCTGTAGTAAATTTTAATGTTTAAATGTTTACCCTGTGGGAGTTCATTGGAATTTAGTTTGTTTTGAGAATACGTATCCTTTATAAATTGTCTTGGCCATAAAATTGCAATAGTCATAGAACGGAAGAGGGATAAAGAGAAATAGACAGAGAGAGAGAGGGAGTGCGGGAGGGAGAACGATTTAGGGAAAGTAAAACGTTTTCACTTCAATAATTTATGTAAATTGATTTACAATTGTAGCGTTACATTACTTTGCGAAATCTTTGCAAATTCATTTTCTATATAACAGCCTGGCAGCAGCACTAAGCATACTTTTGGAAATTAATCAAATAGCTCCTCAGGGTATGCTTTGAACTATTTGAACAAAATAAATCGTTTTGTAAGTAATTTAAAACTGAACTTAGGGTTTAGGAGCGGTGGTGGAAAATTTTCACATTATGGAATGGGTTAAATTTATTTAGTTGTACATAAAAATTTATTTTATAGAACAATAGTAGGAAGCCAAGTAATTGTCAAAATCAGCCCGATTATGTACTACACAAATCGAGTAATTAAAATGTCAAAATGTAAGTTTACCCCAAACATCTCGGAAGCCACAGAGGGGGAACTTCACTTATAACCCCGTGATGTTAACGAAATTCCGCTTCAATCCCTATGGTAACGGTATTTGTATTTCTCTATTATGAAAACCAATTATATTGTCTTGCTATCTCGACGAAACAAATTCCACAATCTCCTTCCTTTTCATGACATTTCCACAATGTGTAAAGCATACTTTTAGGAATGTGCAATCAGCTGCAAAGAAAATAAAGAACAAAATTGGAAAACAAACTAATTAAACTGCAAAATAAACCCCAAAAACATAAAAGAAACCAAACATTGTAACATCATCCTTATGTTCTTTTTCTTTTCTCTCTCTCTCTTCTTTTACAGTTCGAAACATCCGAAACAACAACAACAGCAACAGCTCCTTCAGCAGCCCTGCCATCCGTTGATCTTTTGGCCGACCACAAAAGGCGTCATGTCCGTTACCAACGTCAACAGTTGCATGAACTACAATTGGCACAACGTCAGCTAAGGCGTCAATTCAATGAATTGAAATATCATCGTATTGGTGAACGTGTGCGTAGCATCGAAATCGAACAGCATCGTGTTGCGGAAGCCAATTTCAATCTTTCGCGGCAAATTGCTTCCTTGGATAAGTTACATACCTCAATGCTCGAACTACTCGAAGATGTTGAACAAGTACAAACGAAAGTTGATAAAAATATACCCGATTTACGTCACGAAATTTCCAAATTGGAATTCGGTCAGGCACAACTTATGTCCGAACACAATTTGGTGCGTGAGGAAGGCAAAAATATGGCACGTTCATTGCAGGCATTGGCCTACAGTGTTGGTACGTTGCAGGATGAACGTGATGGTGTTCGTCGCATGCAATCAAGTGTGGGTGAAATGCGTAACCAATTGGATCGTTTGCAAACAATGGTCGATGATATACAAAGAGCTTTACAGCATCGTCAGCATCGTGGTGTTCCCCATATAAATAAGGTAAGGAGTTGAAAGGGTGGAAAGATATGAATGAATGGATGTTTATTTTTTGGGTGTTTTTGTGAGTGTGCTCACGTTTAGATACTCCAACACAAACTAGGGTAACTAGAATTGAAACGCCAACACTTAAATTGGGGAAAAATGTGGCCATCCAGCAAGTGCACTGAAGTGTAAAAAAAAACCATGGTAATACACCATTTCCAAGTATATAGAGAAAAAGATGGGATAATATTAAAGCATAAATTATTTTTACTTTCCATTATATTTCCTCATCGGAGACATAGGCGAGGATTATAGGCGATATTTTTCGAAGCATCATCTGAGAAACAGACGTGAGTTAGAGGAGTGGTTTTTTTAAACAAAAATTTTCTATGCATAATCTGAGTCACAGGAGTGGATTTTTTAAATAATAATCTTCTAGGCATCATCTGAGTCACAGGAGTGGATTTTTTAAACAATATTATTCAAGGCATCAATATTTTCTGCATTTTTTTCATAGGCGTGGATTTTTCAAATAATATTTTTTGCATTTTTTTAATAGGCGTGGATTTTTTAAATAATATTTTTTGCATTTTTTTCATAGGCGTGGATTTTTTTAAATATTTTTTTTTTTTGCATTTTTTTCATAGGCGTGGATTTTTTTAAATAATATTTTTTGCATTTTTTTCATAGGCGTGGATTTTTTTAAATAATATTTTTTGCATTTTTTTCATAGGCGTGGATTTTTTAAATAATATTTTTTGCATTTTTTTCATAGGCGTGGATTTCTTTAAATAATATTTTTTGCATTTTTTTCATAGACGTGGATTTTTTTAAATAATATTTTTTGTTTTTGTTATTTGGATTTTTTTAAATAATATTTTTTGCATTTTTTTCATAGGCCTGGATTTTTTAAATAATTTTTTTTGTATTTTTTTCATGTGGATTTTTTTAAATAATTTTTTTTTTCATAGGCGTGGATTTTTGTAAATAATATTTTTTGCATTTTTTTCATAGTCGTGGTTTTTTTTAAGTAATATTTTTTGCATTTTTTTCATAGGCGTGGATTTCTTTAAATAATATTTTTTGCATTTTTTTCATAGACGTGGATTTTTTTAAATAATATTTTTTGAATTTTTTTCATAGGCGTGGATTTTTTAAATAATATTGTTTGCATTTTTTTCATAGTCGTGGATTTTTTTAAATAATATTTTTTGCATTTTTTCATAGGCGTGGATTTTTTTATATAATATTTTTTGCATTTTTTTCATAGACGTGGATTTTTTTAAATAATATTTTTTGCATTTTTTTCATAGGCGTGGATTTTTTAAATAATATTGTTTGCATTTTTTTCATAGTCGTGGATTTTTTTAAATAATATTTTTTGCATTTTTTCATAGGCGTGGATTTTTTTAAATAATATTTTTTGCATTTTTTTCATAGGCGTGGATTTTTTTAATAATATTTTTTGCATTTTTTTATAGGCGTGGATTTTTTAAATAATATTTTTTGCATTTTTTCCATAGGCGTGGATTTTTTAAATAATGTTTTTTGCATTTTTTTCATAGGCGTGGATTTTTTAAATAATATTTTTTGCATTTTTTTCATAGGCGTGGATTTTTTAAATAATATTTTTTGCATTTTTTTCATAGGCGTGGATTTGTTAAATAATATTTTTTGCATTTTTTTCATAGGCGTGGATTTTTTAAATAATATTTTTTGCATTCTTTTCATAGGCGTGGATTTTTTAAATAATATTTTTTGCATTCTTTTCATAGGCGTGGATTTTTTAAATAATATTTTTTGCATTTTTTTTCATAGGCGTGGATTTTTTAAATAATATTTTTTGCATTTTTTTCATAGGCGTGGATTTTTTAAATAATATTTTTTGCATTTTTTTCATAGGCGTGGATTTTTTAAATAATATTTTTTGCATTTTTTTCATAGGTGTGGATTTTTTAAATAATATTTTTTGCATTTTTTTCATAGGCGTGGATTTTTTAAATAATATTTTTTGCATTTTTTTCATAGGCGTGGATTTTTTAAATAATATTTTTTGCATTTTTTTCATAGGCGTGGATTTTTTAAATAATATTTTTTGCATTTTTTTCATAGGCGTGGATTTTTTAAATAATATTTTTTGCATTTTTTTCATAGGCGTGGATTTTTTAAATAATATTTTTTGCATTTTTTTCATAGGCGTGGATTTTTTAAATAATATTTTTTGCATTTTTTTCATAGGCGTGGATTTTTTAAATAATATTTTTTGCATTTTTTTCATAGGCGTGGATTTTTTAAATAATATTTTTTGCATTTTTTTCATAGGCGTGGATTTTTTAAATAATATTTTTTGCATTTTTTTCATAGGCGTGGATTTTTTAAATAATATTTTTTGCTTTTTTTTCATAGGCGCGGATTTTTTAAATAATATTTTTTGCATTTTTTTCATAGGCGTGGATTTTTTAAATAATATTTTTTGCATTTTTTTCATAGGCGTGGATTTTTTAAATAATATTTTTTGCATTTTTTTCATAGGCGTGGATTTTTTAAATAATATTTTTTGCATTTTTTTCATAGGCGTGGATTTTTTAAATAATATTTTTTGCATTTTTTTCATAGGCGTGGATTTTTTAAATAATATTTTTTGCATTTTTTTCATAGGCGTGGATTTTTTAAATAATATTTTTTGCATTTTTTTCATAGGCGTGGATTTTTTAAATAATATTTTTTGCATTTTTTTCATAGGCGTGGATTTTTTAAATAATATTTTTTGCATTTTTTTCATAGGCGTGGATTTTTTAAATAATATTTTTTGCATTTTTTTCATAGGCGTGGATTTTTTAAATAATATTTTTTGCATTTTTTTCATAGGCGTGGATTTTTTAAATAATATTTTTTGCATTTTTTTCATAGGCGTGGATTTTTTAAATAATATTTTTTGCATTTTTTTCATAGGCGTGGATTTTTTAAATAATATTTTTTGCATTTTTTTCATAGGCGTGGATTTTTTAAATAATATTTTTTGCATTTTTTTCATAGGCGTGGATTTTTTAAATAATATTTTTTGCATTTTTTTCATAGGCGTGGATTTTTTAAATAATATTTTTTGCATTTTTTTCATAGGCGTGGATTTTTTAAATAATATTTTTTGCATTTTTTTCATAGGCGTGGATTTTTTAAATAATATTTTTTGCATTTTTTCCATAGGCGTGGATTTTTTAAATAATATTTTTTGCATTTTTTTCATAGGCGTGGGTTTTTTAAATATTTTTTTTTTGCATTTTTTTCATAGGCGTGGATTTTTTTAAATAATTTTTTTACATTTTTTTCATAGGCGTGGATTTTTTTAAATAATTTTTTTCATAGGCCTGGATTTTTTTAAATAATTTTTTTTTTGCATTTTTTTTATAGACGTGGATTTTTTTAAATAATTTTTTTTCCATTTTTTCATAGTCGTGGATTTTTTTAAATATTTTTTTTGCATTTTTTCATAGGCGTGGATTTTTTTAAATAATTTTTTTTGCATTTTTTTATAGGCGTGGATTTTTTTAAATAATTTTTTTTTGCATTTTTTTAATAGGCGTGGATTTTTTTAAATATTTTTTTTGCATTTTTTTAATAGGCGTGGATTTTTTTAAATATTTTTTTTGCATTTTTTTCATAGGCGTGGATTTTTTTAAATATTTTTTTTTTGCATTTTTTTCATAGGCGTGGATTTTTTTAAATAATTTTTTTGCCTATCTTCATCTCTGCGCCTTAGACGTCATCTGAGCCTTAGACGTGGATTTTTTAAATAATATTTTTTGCCCATCTGAGTCATAGATGTGGATTTTTTAAATAATATTTTTTTTTTCCATCATCTGAGCCTTAGACGTGGATTTTTTAAATAATATTTTTTGCCCATCTGAGTCATAGATGTGGATTTTTTAAATAATATTTTTTGCCCATCATGTGAGCCTTAGACTTGGATTTTTTAAATAATATTTTTTGCCCATCATCTGAGCCTTAGACGTGGATTTTTTAAATAATATTTTTTGCCCATCATCTGAGCCATAGACGTTGATCCATAGATGTGGATTTTTTAAAGAATATTTTTTGCCCATCATCTGAGCCTTAGACGTGGATTTTTTAAATAATATTTTTTGCCCATCATCTGATCCATAGATGTGGATTTTTTAAAGAATATTTTTTGCCCATCATCTGAGCCATAGATGTGGATTTTTTAAAGAATATTTTTTGCCTACATCTGAGCCTTAGACGTGGATTTTTTAAAGAATATTTTTTGCCCATCATCTGAGCCTTAGACGTAGATTTTTTAAATAATATTTTTAAGAAATTTTTAAATAAAATATGTCGAAGTCCTTTAGGGAATTTCTATAGCTAACAGTCCTTCTATAGTCTGCTCTAGTCCTTCTATAATTTACTCTATACTCTGCTCTAGTATATTTTATAGCTAGAAGACCTCTAATATAAATGGTGTACCCTGAATAAAGCATAACATAGATCTCCACTCCAACAAAGAAATGACGGGTTTGAATAGATTTTCAATTAAACGAAAATGAAACATGATGGCTGGCTGGATGGATGGATATACAAGAATAGATGTACAGCTCAACAACAATACGTTTCTGCTCTCCCTATTTTTTGTGTTCATATCTATCTGTATCCCTCTGCCTTTACAACATCAGGATAATATTTCATAGTATTGTCCCTATTGTTGTTTTCCGGCTATGTGCAATTTGTCGGTGGTATAGCTTTTGTGGAGATTTAACCGAAAACTGTTTGACTGATTTTGGTTTTTCTATTGTCTCTCTATCCATCCACTCTACGTTTTTCCATGCTATTTCTATTATGTATTTGTTTGTCAACAATAGAAAACTCTTTCAGCTTTGTTTTGGTTTTGAGTCACATCCCAAGCTTTACAAAAAAACAGCAACAAAAAAAACAAAAACAAGATATGTAGCCAAAAGAAAAACTGAAAACATCCAACACGAAATTCAAATCTGTCACGTTGTGTCAACGTTTGCATAACTCTATTCTCTGGAATAGTTCGGGAATCTGGGATGCATTATTGTGCGAATGCTTAGGGCGGTAGTGTATGTGTGTATGGGATTTGAGTTTCGTAATATAAAACCAGGAATTATACATATCCCCCTATTGTTTTTGTTCGCCAAGCCTTTAATTTCAGTTTACACTGCAATTTGAAAAGATTTCTGTTGTTATGCTCTGCTCTGTTTTTACTTTTTTCATTTCCCCAAAAAGGCATGAATGAAATTTCATCAGCAAAAAGTTAGAAATGAATGGGTGGATTATTGTTGTTTTTTCTTTACAGATGTATAAGCTGAAAGAGATAATATCGTTCATATTGGTTTCATTTGTTTGTTGTGTAGTTTGGTTTTTTTGTTATACCAACAATTTTCAATCTTTCAATCTGACACAATTACCCAACAAAATTGGCTCAGTGGAATAGATTCTCAAAGAAATTTGTCAAATAGGTTTTGAAACTACTTCGAAAGGGACTTTAGTTTTAGGGATTTCTAGTGGAGGGTTCTTAAAGTTCGGTCCAGCAGAACTTACCACCAATTTTATTTCTTTTTATTCATCGCCTTGTAGCTTGTATGTCTATTTTTTTCTCATTTTGTTTCCTTCTTTCTTTTCAGAAATCCAATCATCATCACCAACATCATAATGACAAGGATAACGAAGAGGAACAGCAACAACAACCCCAAAATGCCGAATCATTGGTAGCCAAATTAGAAAATGTTGAACAGCAATTTGAATCAATTATTGCCAAACTCCCCAAGGATTGTAGTGAAGTAACACCAACGGCGAGTAATGTATCCAATGATGGCCTCTATCTCATTGCACCCGCCGGTGACCATCATCCCCAGATGGCCCATTGTACACCGGATGGCTGGACAACGGTACAGCGACGTTACGATGGTAGTGCAGATTTTAATCGTTCATGGGAAGACTATGCCAAAGGCTTTGGCTCACCGGCTGGAGAATTTTGGATTGGCAATGAACAGTTACATCACTTAACACTGAACAATTGTACACGCCTACGCGTACTCATGCAAGACATTTACGATAATGTCTGGCTGGCCGAATACAATCAATTTTACATATCGTCACGGTCCGATGGCTATCGTTTGCATATTGCCGGCTATAGTGGTAATGCCTCGGATGCATTGGACTATCAGCAGGGTATGCAATTCTCGGCCATTGATGTGGATCGTGACATATCACAAACGCACTGTGCTGCCAACTATGAGGGTGGGTGGTGGTTCTCGCATTGTCAGCATGCAAATTTAAATGGTCGCTACAATCTGGGTTTGACATGGTTTGATGCGCAACGCAATGAATGGATTGCCGTTAAATCTAGTCAAATGATGATCAAACGTCAGTCACATGAGACGTGTAATTACGGCGGTAATGTGGCGGCAATACAAACACCGACAGCAACAACAACAGCCACAGCCACAATAGCAAAGTCGGTTACGACGACGCCGTCAGCGACATCACCATCATCAGCATCAACGACGACAGCGACAATAAACTCTGACAAGTCGATACCCTTAAATAACTTAAGACTTATTGATGATAATGCAAATACAGATTCTTTTGAATCGGTGTAGAACGTTCCTTATCACCACCACCGAATTCCTTCCATATCCCCATCCCCCCACACACTCAATTCGTCTTAAGTTATGAATAAATTAAGGGCATTTTTTTACACACACGAGAAAAATGATCATTAGCTGGATAATTGTCGTAAAACTTGTTAGAGTTAGAACCACCAAAGCCATACCTTACTATAGTTCGCGGTACAGTACGGATTGTGTACATATCGGTAAAAGATAATAAAACGGCAGCAGGTGGAGAATGAGAAGTAACTCCCACTACTTCTCTTTCTTCAAATGCACAGAAACACACACACACACACCGAAAACAAAAACATTTTTACCCACATTCTTTGTAAATAGTTATAATGAAACACTAACAAATATGTTTTGTTTTTTATTTTATTATTTTTTTTTAATCTTTATTATTGTTTAATTTGTAATACTAACCATAACAAAAAAATCCAATATAAATGTATGTAACATTTTTTACATTAGTATAAAGTAAAATGAGAAAACAATAACAAACAAATAACTATAAGCGTCCATTAAAAGTCAATACCATTAAAACAAAAACAAAACAATTACAAATTAAAATGAAATGCAGGCTTATTAAATAAGTGCTACAATTATTTTCTGTTGAAACTTGAATTACAAAAAATACCCATTTCCGTTGCACACATCACCACACATACATACATTCACATGTATATTCTGAGTAGACAACAAATTAGCAAGAATTGTTGTATTCAGAACTTTTTTAATAACAATTGGGTTTGACATTTTTGAATGTTAAATATTTTCCGAAAAAAAAAAACATTTAACTTGCCTATAGAAATGTATGCATTGTAAATGTTTTTTTTTTTTTTTTTTTTTTTTAATTCTGGACAATTGTTCCATTGCATTGTTTTCAATATCAATTACAATGGCCCTTTCAAATGCAAAAAATAATTATTTTTTTTAAATTGAACTTAAATTTGCATTTCCCATTTTAGTTTTAAATTTGAATAATTACAGGAAATGCTTTTATTCATTCGGAATATATGTATGTATGCAGAGAATTTAAAATGTACGTATCAATGCATTGATGTTATCAGATAAGAACTATTTAATTTAAAATCAATTGGAAATTTTTAAAATTATTTTTGCCCACAAATTTAATTTGCGAAGGGAAGGAACTCCCAAATAAAAAATCGTCCTAGGCTACCTTCTGTAACACGGCGCGCCTGAACCAACTTTAAACAAAAGGAGCTTACAAATGGAATTTTGAAACCAGAATGTTTATAGATGAGAAAATCAAAACACAAACAATTGAGAAAAAAAGATTTTTAAATAAATCGCGGTCATAGTTCACATTTTTGGGGGCCATTTAAGTTTTCACGATTTTGCTTGGAAACCACAAGCTCTATAGAAATGGCACTTAACAAAATGTTCTTGCAGTGAAAATTCTCTACAACATTTTCTTTAGTCCCATTTCGATAGGACTTGCGGTTTCCAAGCAAAATCCTGAAAACTTAAAAATATCTAAAAATGTGAACAAGTAAAAAAAGTTTCAGTCGGCTTTGCCGGCAGAGATATACCCTCAGCCAATGTGAAGTGAAACTTTCATCTACGGATAGATCGAATGTATTTAGGGCAGGGACGCGCTTCATTGCAAAGACAGTATAGTGAGAGCGCCTGAGTTGTTTTTGCATTTGCTTCTCTCTCTCACGTACAGTGTACGTGTACATAAACAAACGATGAACATCATGTGGTTGTTGTTTTTTTTCACACATGCTTTAGTATTGATGGAAATATTATGGGCGGCGCTGATTTAGGGCCTCTTCAGAATTTTCGAGAATTATCGTGGCCGCCACCTATGGTGACATACGGGTTTTTTACACCTTTTCGGGCTGTTTTCCAAAGAAATATGGACTTGTCCCTAAAAAAAAACTTAATCCGTTGTAATGGAGGTAGCGAATGCAAATCGCTTCAACAAAAATCAAAGTGATTCGAGAGCAGATCTTAAAGTGAGCTTATCCGAAATTTTGTGTGGGAGGTACCAGAAGAAGTTGAAAAATATAGTCCATATTCGAACCTGATCTGTATCTGGTAGATATATCAGGATGTGCAGAGTATGGATTACATCGGTCAATCCCTTTCCGAACATTTTTGAACTTTTGTCGGGGAGATACCTGAAGGAGTGGACCGATATGGCTTATCTTCGAACTTGAACTAAGTTTGCACAAAATATTACAAAGGCCACATTTTGGACCGAAACGGCAGATCCGTTCGAGAGTTATCTTGCGCTTCAACCACTACACACGGTGTCATAGGTTTTTTTTTGCACCTTTCAGGTTATTTTCTCAGGAAGTATGGACTTGTCTCTGATGAAACTTGTACCGTCGTATGGGGGGCAGTGAACATAAGTTGCTAGAACAAAAATCAAAGCGATTCGAGAGCAGGCCCGAAACTGAACTTTTCCGAAAGGAGTGGACCGACTGTGTCCATGTTGAAACCTTATCTAAGTTTGGTACACATTTCACGATGGGCAAAGTATGGACCAAATCGGTTGCTCCCTTCAAGAGTTATTGTGCGCACAAATTTTCTGAACATTTTCGAACTTTTGTGGGGGAGGTTCCTGAAGGATTAGACCGATATTGCCCATCTTGGAACTTAAACTAAGTTTGGACAAAATATTACGATAGCCAAATTTTGAACCAAATCGGCTCATCAGTTCGAGAGTTATCGTGCGCATCAGCCAGACAGACAGACGGACGGACATTGCTAAATCAACTCCAAATTGTCTGAAACACATTTCGTCCAAACATACTTGGTGTCTAAAACCATTATTTCGATGAGGCACATTTTGCCCGTATGAAAGTATATATACCGTTTCTAGCCTAAAGGCTGAGGGTATAAAAACGGGCTATATCTGTCCACGTTTTGATATAGCCCCCCGAATTTCGGTATTTTGAAAGTTTAAGCCGCATTATCCCACCGAAACGACTGAAATTTGGTATTTAGTCTTCCTTCGGCGGATTAAAACGTTCCGACTGAAAATTTTCCGGTATAGGACCACACCTTCATATAACCCCCATCGAACGGTACCTCCCTATTTTCGGTATTTTGAAAATTTTAGCCGCATTATCACAACGAAATGATTGAAGTTTGGTATTAAGTCTTCGCCGGGGTTATAAAACGTTCCACCTGAAATTCATCGGTATAGGTCCACGCCTTCATATAGCCCCCTTAGAACGGCACTTCCCGATTTTCCCTATTTTGATGGTTGTGGCCTCAATATCCCACCGTAATGACTGAAATTTGGTATTTAGTCTTCATCCGGGGGATTAAAACGTTCCACCTGAAATTTGTCAGTATAGGCCCACGCCTTCATATAGCCCCCTAAGAACGGTACCTCCCGATTTTCGGTATTTTGATGCTTGTGGAATCAATATCCCACCGAAATTACTGAAATTTGGTATGCAGTCTTTGTTAGGGGTATTAAACTTCCTACCTGAAAGTTGTCAGTATAGGTCCACTTCGGCATAGAGCCCCATAGAACGGTACCTTCCGATTTTCGGTATTTTGAAGGTTGTGACGTCAATATCCCACCGATATGCCTGAAATGTATATTTAGTCTTCGTTGGGGGTATAAAACGATCCACCTGAAATTCGTCGGTATAGGTTCACGCATTCATATAGCCCCCATAGAATGGTATAGTGAAGGGGAAAGAACTATACTAAAAATCCGTATACCATACAAAAGGTTATGGTTATGGCTTGCCAGCCTAGTCGGACAATAGGAAAAATTTGGAATTAAATATTGCTTAGGAAGTATGGATTTGCCCTCGAACAAAATTGTACCGTCTTACTAGGATGGCGTACGCAACATGCTGCCAAAAATTTAAAAATTATGCCAGACGGGTCCTTAAACTGCACTCTTTCTAAACTTTGTGTGGGAGGTACCCGAAAGAGTGGTCCGATATAGTCATAATTCGAGGCTACGATGTGCAACGTGTGGACCAAATCGGTATCTCCCTTCGAGAGATAAACTACGTACTACCCAGTTTAGTTGGACCCGGCAGGCTTTTTTGAGCTTTTGGGCCACTACTACTTGCCCCGAAAAAATGCGCCGTCGTAACAGGGCCCGCAAGAAGAACTTTTTGGAACAAATTTCAAAACGATTCGAGATGAGAAGATGGCATGTAGACGAAGGGCGGGACCGATGAAATAATACAATGTGCAAAGTTTGGACCAAAATGTAGCAAAAATCCACAAAATACGTTAAATAGGCAGGTACCGTTATATGGAGCTCTACCAAAACTTGGACCTAAGTTTTTGGTGAAACATTTTTGTGACCACAGGGAACTCTTAATATCAAATACAAGGTAGTCCGGTAAAAAAAACCTAACAAAAATCCTCAAAATACGTCAAATCGGGAGGTACCGTTATATGGGTGCCATTCAAAATATCCGCCTATATTGAAAGTTTTTGGTTGAGAAGTGTTGTGTCTACTAGGTATATTAAAAGTAAATTAATTAAATTTATGCAGGTAGTTCGGATGAAAAATGTAGCTAATATCTTCAAAATACTTAAAATCAGAAGGTACCGTTATTTAAATTTAAATTTTTTGATGGATAAGTTTTGTGACCACGGAGCAACTTAAAAGTCAAATTGCATTCAATTCGTATAAAAAATTTATCTAAAATCTTCACAATACCTAAAATCGGATGGTACTGTTATAAGGGTGGTCTATATCAAAGCGTGGACCTACCCTTGACAATTTTTGGTGGGGAAGTGAAGTGATCACTGGGAACCTTAAATATTAAATTACATGGAGTTCGGACGAGGGGCTATACCAAGACATGGACCTATGTTGACAGTTTTGGGAGAATAAGTGCTCCTTAAGAACCTTCTGTTCAGCTCGATTTTAGAACCTTTCCACCTTTCCATTTCTCTCTTTTACGCTTCTCCCATATCCTTTTCTCCTCGTGTGCTACAATTTGTTATTTAGTGCAGAGAAATCTTAAACGCGGAATTCTTCTTTTCGAAAGCAGCGCGTCACTCATCTTCTGTTTACACCATGGTTTCCTTGGTTGAAGCCTCTGCTACCCAAGTGCGGATTGATCACAGTGTGGATTGATCACTTTGGTTTCTTTTTTTGATCTTGAGATAGCCAGGTGCCCTTATGAATGTCGAAATGTTTAAATCTGGTGTTGCTAACTACCTTGTTTTTTGCCGCTTTGAGTCTATCAACCGTCCGTCCGTCTGTCTGGCTGGCTGGAGCACACGATAACTCTCGAACAGAACAAATGGTGGACATGATAACTCTCGAAGTTTCCAGTGGACAAAATTGGATGTTTTGTGAGTAAAATATACAAAAAAATTTCTAAAAAATTGCCATTTTGGCAGATCCGGCATCCTGGCTATATCGGTTTAATAGCTGTCTAAAGATCGTTTTGATATTATTACCGAAGATGCTTCTGCGATATTATGTTTTCCTGGACAATTCCATGCTTCCTGACATTGCTCAAAACCCTACGGTGACCAACTAAAATGGCTGGTGGGCGCGATAAGAATAATTTCCAAGACAAGATCAAAGTGGACTATGTTGACCCATTACTTCAGGTACCCCGCAAAACTTCAACACTTATGCACTTTAATCCAAAGTAAATTTAATTTAAATTAAATTTTTTATAATAATGTATGTATGTATCCAACATTCGCTAAGATCAGACAAGTTCCCCAAGTGATACCACGGGAGGTCAGTCTCTGTTAAAACCGTTCTGGACCGTTCCTTGGCATATTTCTCCCTAAAAACAACCCCTATCAATACTATAGCAAATTTTTAAATTTATTGAGAACGCTAAAAAGATTTCGGTTGGGTAGCCGGCTTCTGAACCATTGTGCGGCGGTGGTATATTCTCTCAGCATAATTCTCTAAAAAGAGGTGTCGTAAGATACGCCGTTCGGACTCGGTGATAAAAAAGTACATATCATGGAGCCAATATGAATCGGCACGCACTCTATGATATGACAGAAGTCTCCGTTGTCCCTTTGGGAATGTTGTGTTTTTATATCATCAATTCGTTTCATGCTGGGTAACTGGATATTTAGCTCAATTTCTTCAAATTTGAATTCGACTTTACGAGATTAGTGGAGCCTGCAATTTGAAAATTGTTTCCCCCATATTCCCTTTTATTTTCCACATAATATATTTCTCATCTAAACGTATGGTTTAAAGTTCTTATCTGGTAACCCTGTAGAAATATGCAACATCAAAAAAGGAAATGTAACTGTTTTCGTTTTGTAAAGAAAAGTATTTAAAAGTGCATTGTATTGAAATAGATACTGATAATAGTCACAGTTACAGTCACAGTCACATTAATTAAATTTCATTTTATTTTTGCAAAAAATAAAAGAAGTGTAGAACGAGCGCAGAGCAAAACAAAACAGAAAAAAATATGTAAAGTGCTGTGAAACAAACAAAAAAAGTTAAAGTGAATTTAATTTGTAGTCGTTTTTAATTAGTAAGAAGACATTGGAAGACATTTGTAAATAGTAAAGCATAGCATAGTGTTGTAGTTTAAGTTTTACTTTTTTATTTCTATTATTTTAACAACTTTTCTTCTTCTTCTTTGTTTAATATCATTATCATCATTACCTATATATTATTATAATTAGCATTGTAACTAATATTTAAAAAGAAATAGTTATGTGTAATTGTATTTGTAAAAGTAATGGAAAACAAGAAAAGAAAAAGAAAAAAACAGTCAACTTTACAAAATAATAAGAAAAATGCTAACTAAAAATAAATTGAAAGACAAAGACATAACAATAAGTATGAATAAATAATAACTAGTATTTATATAATACAAACAAGAAGAAACACAAAAATACAAAAAAGAATAAAAACAACATTAATATTGAAATTCAAAGCCAAATATTGAACAAAACATATGAAAGAAAAAAAGAAGAAGGAAAAAATGTAAACAACTGAATTATACATTACATACAAAACAAACGAAAAAATTGAAATCCTTTGTTTTTATTTCATTTCCTTTGTTGAATGTATCGGGGATATGGATACAGTAATTTGTTTTCTAGGTAAGATAATACCATGGGGGAAATATGTAATGGAAACATGGTTTTAAAACAAGTAAAGTGATGAAACTGAAAACACAGTTGCTGCTTTCAAAATTTAAAGAAATTAAAGAAAATATATAAATTTACTTCCGTTGCGTTTTGTTCTACAAGGCGAATTAAGGATAGATTTCCAAATGCAAAGATTTTCTACTTTACTTTTCCAATGTTGGATGTTCTCTGCTATCATCTTTAAATTGGCCTTTCCATCGATGTTTTGGTCTTCCCTTTCTGGCGGGGCTATCTTTATCCATCCTGCTGGCATGGCCCAGCCTACGCAATCGTTGTAGCTGGATGTGTTTTGCTATATCGATGTCGGCCGGTTGGTAAAGTTCGCGATTTATACGACACACAGCTTCTATACAAATTTGGACAAAAATAGAAGGCGTTGACCTAGGTTGATGCATTTTTGCACAAGGGCACAGGAATGAAAAATATCACCTTTAGTCCATATCGGTTCATATTTGTATTTATAACCCATATATATGGTAACATGGGGCGCCTTCGCCACGTTTTTGTTCAAAATGTTCTCATACCGACACCGTTAAAGTTTTTTCAAATATTATTTTTGGTACAAATATTAGCGTATCTTGACTATAAGTTTTGATATATAAATGGTTATAATTTTGTTTTTAAAATATTATTTTTGAGAATTTACGAAATGTCTAAAATGTGGCGAAGCCTCCCCACCCATGGGGCAGCTTCGCCATCGATATTGAACATTTTCCAACGGACTCTAAAACTGTAATTTACCATACTTTTTCCTTAAATATCAACATTATGCTAAAAAGGAACAGGTTTTCTATTGAATAATCAAAAATGATTCTAAAATTCACAAATAGTAACCGATTCTAGCGGTTAATTGAAATAGGTTCCTTGAATTTAGGTACAAAAATCATAATATAACCAAAACAAGATACGTTTATGATACTATTTGATTTTAACTTCACATTATAGTGTGGTATATATATGGCATAAAGAATTGAAGTTAAACATGACATGAATTCTGACATTAACCCACCACACCCTTATCATGGCGTAGGCGCCCCACCCCCAACATATCTCATAATATGAATATATTGACATTTGTTATTGTTTTTTTCATGCAAATTATTGGGATTTCTATTCTTCAGTAGTTGTCTTCTAACGGTATAAAATATGTTTTTGATATCACAAAAGGTAAAGAAGATATCACAAAAAACATCTACCATAATTATTTTTCCCAATACCATCAAAACACAAAACCGCGTGCTTCCGCTATCATACTTATGACACAACTGCCAACTTTTGGGAGATGATAGATCTTCATTAAACTCACAATTTTGCGTTTAACGGATTTTTTCTAGCACTTGTATTTTGCGAGAAAATCGGCGATGGCGAACCCGCCCCAGTGGCGAAGGCGCCCCATGTTACCATATATCTTTTCCCGATTTTGCTACAACTTGTTCAATTTGGATCGAATATTTTCTTAGGCCCCTGTATAGCTACACCAATTTTCACGAAAATCGGTTCAAATTGGGATATAGCGCTCATATATATCTTTAACCGATTTCTCTATATATGTGATATTTTCTTAGGCTTCTCAGTAGTTTCACCGATTTCCGTACAAAACGGGTCCAGATTTGGATATAGCTCCCATATATATCTTTTCCCGATTTTGCTATTTTTGATGAATACCCTTTAAATTTAACATGGGATGTTTCCTCAGGCCACTGTTCAGTTTTACCGATTTTAATTTGATTTCGCAAAAATAGGTACAAATTTGAATATAGCCTCCACATATCGTCGGTGTCATGCTTAAGTGTTCCATACGCCATTTTTTACTTTTTGAGATACAGGTGGTTTCCAGGGTTTTCCGGTATGCTCTTTCTGAATTTCTAGTCGGCTTTCTCCTATCTGCTCTAGTTTCCGAGATATCCATTGCTCGACGGGGAAAGCATAAACATTTTTTAGTTATGAAATTAATATTTTAAAAAGTTACAAGTTTAAAACATTTTTCAAAAATCAGAATTTTAATTTTCGATTTAGAAGTATTTAATTTATTGAGGCAAAGATGTAAAATTTTTTTGTCACTTTGTTCCATGTGATTTACAATATTTCACATTTGTGTCATAAGTGCGGATATGGAACAAATCGACAAAAATTCTTTTTTTTAAAAAAATCTCTATAACTTTTATATTCCAATACATATTCCTCTAAATTTTTGCAAATATGTTCTATATACTATTATTAATATTTCAAGTCAAAAATATAAATATTTGCTTTAGCCAGCTCCACACAGTTGTGACGCAAAACATTAAAATGCGATTATCTCAAAACGGGCAAATGGCGTATGGAACACTTAAGCATGACACCGACGATATGTATACCTTTCACTGATTTTGCCATAAATCGGTCAATTTTTGAAAAATAGCCTTCAAATTTAACATGGGATGTTTTCACAGGCCCGGTTTTATGTATTCGATGCACTAAATACGCAATGTATGTGAGATATTGATTAAATGAGGAAAATATGACGTAATTATTCGTAATTGAGTGACATCGGGCGAAATTATATATGGAAGCCATATTCAAACCTAAACCGATATGGACCAAAGTTGATATTTTTCATTCCTGTCCCCTTATAAGTACTTGTGGAAACATTCATCAACCTAGGTCAACGGTAAAACTGAACAGGGGCCAGAGGAAACATCCCATGCTATTCACCAAAATTGAGCGAACAATAGCAAAATCGGGGGTTATGGGGGCTACAAGCCTAAGCCTATAGGCCTAAGAAAATATCACATCTAAAATTTGAAGGCTATTCGATTATAATAGGCCGAGTTATAGCAAAATCGGGGAAAGATAAATATGGCTATATAAATATATATACAAATCTGAACCGATTTTTGTGAAAATCGGTGTAGCTATTCAGGGCCCTAAGAAAATTACACATATTATATTTGAAGGCTATTCGATCAAAATTGAACGAGTTGTAGCAAAATCGGGGGAAGATATATATTGGGGCTATAGGCGTACAGAAATAAGGCCCCATGAAATAACCCCCCAAATGGAAATGTAAATGGACCCCAAATTTTTGGTGTGTCTTTTCAATTTGAAAAATGGTCGCAATACAAAAAGCCCCTAAGAAATTTGGACCAAAAAATATTACATTTATGCCCCAAGATTTCATTGGGGCCAAAATGCATTTTTGAAATTGGGGTGCATTTGGCAATTGCAATATTACCCCAAACACAAAATCTCGCGATTATTTACAAAAATATTTTCAAAACTTTTATAAAATACAAAGTTTTTCTAAAAACTTCCAAATAATTTTCGGAGGATTTTTTACAAAAATATTTTCACAGTTTTACTAAGTACAAAATTTATCTTAAAAATGCAAATAATTTTATAGAACCGAAAAAATCGCGCGATTTTTTACAAAAATGTTTTTGCTATTTAAAAAATACAGACTTTTTTTTAAAAATTTCCCGATTTATGTTTTCGAAATGTCTTCGTCGAAAACCGTAGGCTGGTAAAATTTCTCCACACTGCTACTTTTATGAAATCTTAACGATTTTGTTGGTATTTTTGGCACTTAAGCCTTCCCAAATGTGTGTGAAAATCAGTGTAGCTGTTCAGGGCCTAAGAAAATTACACATACTAAATTTGAACTCTATTCCATCAAAATTGAACGAGTTGAGCAAAATCGAAAAAAGATATGTATGGAGGCTATATAAAACCTGAACCGATATATTTTAGAAGGTTGCAGGGATTGGCAGAATGTTTTTACACGTTTCGCTTCGGAAGAGATGTCCACTTAACGGAAATTAAGAGCCAAGGTAACAATAGGTGGCAATCAAAAGTTATACTCTACGAAATATTATGAATTTATATTTTTTTTTATCAAATTTACATGTTTAATTCTTCATAACGGTACTTTGCCCATGTCCAGTTCATGTCAACTTATTGTAATACAATTTTATATTTATAGCCCACCCGTCAAATCCCCATCCAAAATTTTAATATTATCAACAAAATTTTCAGAAAAAATTATTTGAGTGTTCGTCTAATTTTCATATGATTATCTCTTTAGATTACCTGGGAAATATTTTTATACCCTTAGCATTTATGCTAACGAGGGCAAAATGGGCTTCGTCGAAATAATGGTTTTAGACCCCAAGTATGTTTGGACGAAATCCGTTTCAGACAATTTGGAGTTGATTTAGTCATGTCCGTCCGTATGCCTGTCTGGCTGAGTGGAGCGCACGATAACTCTCGAATGGATCCACCGATTCGTTTCAAAATTTGGATTTCGTAATATTTTATCCAAACTTAATTAAAAATCGAAGATGGGCTATATCTACGGTGACCACTCTATTAGAGAGGACAGTACTCTATTTTAGGTGCCCGTACTCTTTTTTTTTAACGTACTCTATTTGTCCTTTATTTTCATCATATGTACTCTATGTCCTCTATTTATACCATATACCACAATGTGGAAAAGGGTATTATAAGTTTGTTTTGGTAAAAATTCATGTAACACCGCGAAATATTCGTCGGAGACCCCCAATGTGGTATACCATTCTTCATATCTCGACGAGATAAAGCGATTTTGAGATGTGTGTCCGTCCGTCAGTCCGTCCGTCCGTCTGTCCATTATAAATTGTAAACACGCTCCAGGCCGCAATTATGGACCGATCGTCACGAAATTTTGTATGGAGGTCGGGTTCAGATCAGAATAGATCCCTATTTTTATTGGTGATGATCGTGAAATATTTACCGGCTGAAAAGGACCAAAAACATAATATTTATCCAATTTTGTTGCGGCTAGTTTGCAATAATAGTCCGATCAACGCGTAATTTTAAATAAGGTAAGAGTATATCACAAAGGAAAAGCTTGCAATTTGAGATGGCGATCGGATAAAATTTAGAGGGTTAAATGGACCAAAACTTTTGTGTGAAAATTGTGAAAAATTTTAATATACAGCTTATATCTTAATTCCTGGAAGTGACATTCCGGACAAATGAGATATACTTGAAAGTAGAACGCTTGACCTTTCAATTGATGCCAATTATGTTGGTGTGCATGATTAGATAACAGAGTTACAGCCTAATATATTCCGTTATTTGTTTGTAGTGTAATAATAAACTCTAGAAGTCCCAATTATACATCAATAGTCACGAAATTTTGCACCGGGTAAGAGTATAGGTCGAAAAAGATGCCTACAATTTTGAATGATGATCTGATATTCTTTAGCGGGCAAAATGGACCATTACTTTTGTATGAAAAATATAAAAATTTTATTTTTGGTCGATATTTGAATTCCTTGAGGACATATATATTTCGCAAAGTAGCCTACATATGGGAAAAATCTACTGACTCTACTCTGATGTAAATTGCAATAAAGTGTTTGCTAGATAACGGGCCTACTGCCTAATATATAATGGGTTCTGTGTAGAGAACCACATTTTTATCCCTTGCTACATATTGTCTCTACAAAAGTTTATGTAACACCACGAAATATTCGTCCTAGACTCCTTATTTGGTGTGCCAAAATTCATATCTAAACGAGATAAAGCGATTTAGCGATGTGTGTCGGTCCATTAAAAATTGTAAACAAGCTTAAGGCCGCAATTATGGACCGATTGTAACAAATTTTTTAAATAGTTTGGGTTCGGGCCAGAATTGAAATGATTAGTTTTTGGTGATGATCGTGAAATGTTCACGGGATGAAATGGACCTAAAACAAAATTTTAACCAATTTTGTAGCGGCTCTGTAGGTCAAAATAATAACCCGCAAAATTTAAACAAAGTTTGAGTTTATGATGAAGAAGAAGCGTACAAACCAGTGTGAAGATCAGATAATACTTAGCGGGTTAATGGACTGAAACTTTTGTGTGAAATTGGTAAAAATTTCAATAACGTAGCGGTTAAACAACGGAAGTAGTAGTACTACATAAGTGGGTTTCGTTACATTTTAGTTTGTGTGAACTAAATTTTCCTTTCCTGCTACAAAAATGTCTTTGTCATGCTAGATAACTTTTTGGTTATAAGTATTATACATTACATCTCTGGTATTTGATAATTAAATTTTCACAAATAATTGAAAAGAAGTTCCGTGGAGAGCCTTTTTCCAGGGATAGTGGTATAGGGTATCCCATGGTCGGCTCCGTCCGACTATAGACTTTTCTTACTTGTTTTGATTTGTTTTACAAACACTTGTGAATACAATGGTAACACTGTGCAACATTTTTGAGCCAATCGCGTGCAAACCACTTCTGTCCAGAATTTTATGAAAGTAGAGGACCAATAGGCAAAAACCATATTTGGGTTTTGTTTTCTTAGATCGGGTTCGGTTTTTATGGCCTCATCTAAACATGGTTAAAGATCGAATTTTTGAAACAAATCCGGGCTGTATCTCTGAAATCAATACGAATCTTGTTTTGACATCTGCAGCAAACTTGTAGATAAGAGCAAGAAGAAAATATTTGGAGGAATTGTGAACTCGTAAAACTGCATTTATTGCCTCAAATTTTATAATATATCTAAAAATTCTAAAATTTGTGTATATTTCGCAGCGTATATCCCATATGTTAAGTTCTTCTTAATGTTACCTTTTGGGAAAATATTCTCTGGAATGTAATACACAACTCTTTAGAACATTATATTGTTGTGAAATGCCTCTATCGCCCTGTTTATAGCAAATTTTTCAACAACAATTTGGTAAATATTTTAATAATTCATTGAAATCCCCAACATGAGAATAAACAGCCTGTGTGAACATAGTTTGAAATAAGTTTTGTAAAAGGTATGTTATGAAATACCCTTTAAACAACGTGAAATAACCATTTTAGAGTTTCAGAATGTTCTGAAGAGTTGATGGTCACATTATTAGGAACATTTTTAGGATGGTTACTTGTTTCAACCCCCAACAGTTTAGTTGTTACTGACCAGAGTTTCAGAAATTATGTAAACTTTTCTATATTTTAACGAGTTTGATGCGCTAGATGCAGCTTTTCTTAGTTCATCTGTTTGGCACATAAGTTCTACTACTTTAGAGCTACAATATTGCTGAAAACTGCAAAGCAAAATTCTTATTAGTTTCGGAGATAAAGGTCCGATCACTCGAAAAAAGGCTCATTTTAGGTCGGTTTAGATGAGGCCATAAAATCTAAACCCGATCTAAGAACACAAAACCCAATTAAAGTTTTTGTAGTCTCAATATGTACTTTCTGAAAATGCTCATTAGAAGTTGTTTGCATTTCCAGTGTTGCACAATGTAATACAATGAAATCCGAGAAACCTAGGCAGAAATTTAACCAAATATTGTCGCTGTTGAAATGAAATCAGTCGTTTCATACGCATCGTATAAGGCTTATACAGCGATCGTATTTTTTTGAAATTTCTTGCACCAATCGGTACGGAGTCCATCGATAAGAAACCTTTTTTTTCGGCCAGGTTTTCATGCAGTATGGAATGTAAGCCGGTGAAAGAAATGTTCAAGGATGCCTCCATCATGGCGATCTTGCATTATCAGTTTACTCGCGGCTTCAATGTTGTCTGTCACAACGGCAGTTTTTGGACTACCCTTACTACTTTCTTCGCCGAGCAAGCGTCCACTACGATTGAATTCATTAAACCAGTTTTTCACAGAGCTATGTCAGTAGTCATACGTACACATTTTTCGGTAAAGTAAATTGAGTTTTTGGGATAGAGCTCTACGTTTTGCATGGCCAATGAGGATGCCCCTTCCAGAATTAGCGGCAAGTGTCACAGACATAACTATCGTGTCACCTGGTCTGACAAATGATGTCGTATCTCTTGGAAGTACAAAGATTGCCGTTAAATATATTGATTGTTTGGTAGAGAGCGGGAAGGATAGAGATCCTCTACAATCAATTTCACGTGTCTACCAACGTTTCGGAGTCGAGCCATTTTTATTTCGACTCCGACTCCGGAGTCGACTCCGAGAATAATTTCTAATAGCACTCAATATAAATAAAATATACACAAGTTTCCAACTTTTTCCTATATGTTGGCCTTTTTCTGAGGTATTCCTTGAAAAGAACATACGCAACTACAAAACTTCTTTGTTTTAAACTTCTACGATTATAATAAAATAACAAGATCACTGAAATTTTAAACTCTGTGTAAGAGGTTCTGAAGTGTGCAGACTTTCGCTCGGGAATATGAAACTCTAATTCGATTTTCGTGGAATTTTAAATTTGCTTTAGAGTATTAATTGGACCAAAAAAGTTCTTGAAATTCATTTTTAATAAATGTAGAAAAAAATTGTTGCCCGGTGTTGGAGCATAATTTCTCGACTCCAACTGAGACTACGTAACGCTATTGACTACAGACTATAGGATGTTGCTTCATCGCGTCGTCATCGCGTAGAAAATTCTGAAAAATGGTTGGGCGAAAATGTTTACAAGTAAATTCCATATTTTTTATGCAAATTAATTCTTTAAGTCCTGTAAAAAACGCAATACGTGGTACGTCAAACCGTATTGAGTACCCTTATGCTAGAAAATTTTAAGCTTTACAATGGAAATGGTAAATGACGCCAGGCATTGTTGTCTAGCACCGAAACTTATGTAGTTTCCCTCGCATGTGTACTCTATTTTCATCCCAAAATATTGGTCACCGTAGCTATATCAGTCCACTCTTTCCGGTACCTCCCCCACAAAAGTTCGAATATGTTCGGAAAATTTGTGCAACCCTAACACCTGAAGGGAGGAATAGATTTGATCCAAACTTTGCACATCGTGAAATTTCTAGCAGACTTAGATGAGGTACAATATGGTCCACTCCTTCGGGTACCTCCAAAAGAAAATTTCGGATAAGTTCAGATTAGGACCTGCTATCGAATCGCTTTGATTTTTATTGCAATAGCTTGTATTCACTGCCCCAATACGACGGTTCAAGTTTCATCAGAGGCAAGTCCATACTTAATGAGAAAATAGCCTGAAAGGTGCAAAAAAAAACCCTATGGTACAGTGTGTAGTGGTTGGAACGCGTGATAAATCTCGAACGGATCGGCCGATTCGGTCCAAAATTTGGCCTTCGTAATATTTTGTCCAAGCATAGTTTCAGTTCGAAGATAAGCCATAGATAAGCCCTTATAATGATTTATGGTTATTTACGGACTTAAGGGTCAAGGATGGGCGGGCGAAGTGTGGGAGCACATACATCAAGCTCTCCTGTTTCCAGTGTACTTGTGTTTGTAATCGTTTCATTTTATGTAGTAGTGTGTAGTCTTCATTTTTAATTGTTCGTCCCCTAGGGCTACGGTGGAATGGGATGGGACCGCCCTGAAGATGGCACCCCTGAGCTAGTTGGTACCTCCCCGTAGCGCAGGTGGCACGTAACAATATCCCATCAGGTACCTCCCCCACAAATGTTCAAAAATGTTCCGAACATTTTTGCGCACAATAACTCCATCCAAATATATCTACCAGATATAGACTAGGTTCGAATATGGACTTTATTTGTCCACTCCTTCGGGTACCTATTACACAAATTTTCGGATAAGTTCACTTTTGAACCTGCTTCCGAATTGTTGAAGCAACTTGCATTCAATTACGACGGTAAAAGTTTTTTAGGGGCAATTCCATACTTCTTGAGAATGCAGCCCGAAAGGTGTAAAAACACCTATGGCACAATAGGTAGTTGCTGGAGAGCACGATAATTGATGATAACTGATCAACCGATTTGGTCCAAAATTTGGACTCCGTTATATTTTGTCCAAACTTCAGTTTCAGTTCGAAGATGTGTAATACCAGTCCAAAGCTTCCGGTACTTCCCCCAACATTTAAAAAATTTCACTAAAATGGTATGCACTATGTCTCTTGAACGGGGTTACCAATTTGGTCCAAACTTTGAATCTCCTAACATTTTGTCCAAATTTAGTTAAACTTCTAATATGGCCCATATCGATCCTCTCCTTACGATACCGCCCCACAAAAGTTCGATATGGTGGTGTTTACAGCCAGTGGGATAAGTCCTTGCTTCCTGTCATACTGGTCCAACAGTTATACGATGACCTACTGAAATGACTAGTGGGCGCCATATCTATCGAAAAGATATGACTCCCAAAATAAGATCCACTTAGATAACGGACTATGTCGGTCCATTCCTTTAAGTACCTCCTCCGCAACACTTTTGAACTTTAAACCTAATCCACATTTTTATCGGGAAGTTGAAATGTACAAAAAGTGTTTCAATTCACATGGGCTGAGAGTATTTATCTGCCGGCAAAGCCGACTTGTTCATATTTAAAGAGCTATAACTTCGTTATGGATGCACATATCGACAAAATTCTTTCAGATTCATCGTATCTGATGTGTTTACTGTAAGAAAGAGACGTAAACATATATAAAAGTTAACATCACATTTTTCGATTTTTGTCCACTGTGACAACACTGTGCGACGCCAGTATTCACCATAAATCTTTCAAGAATTTGTTCTTTTACACATACCAAATACTGCCTCACCTGCTATCGCAAGTACCCATATTTAGTCTGGGATCCATACATTCTTGATTTCATAACTGATGTTGTTAGTTTTATTTATGGCGGTACTGAGGTAAATAAAGTCATTTACTACCTTCAAATTGTAATTCTGAACATCCACAGTTGGTGCGAGTCTACTGGACATTTTGCGTGTTGAATCCATAAATTTCCTCTTTTTCAATTTTTACAAATGTGGCTCTTACGAATCGAGTTGATCGACCTATTATGTTAATATCGTGTGCGTAGGCCAGTAACATTGTGTCTTATTATATAATGCTATTTTTTATCTCTATCCGTATATACATTCGCTTCTCGTATTACCGTTTACAGTATAATGTTAAATAGGTCACACGATAGACTGTCACCTTGTCTGAAACTTCGTTGTATTTCAAAGGGTATGGGGAGGTTCTTTCCTATTTTAACAGCTGATCTTGTGTTAGCCAATGTCATCCTGCATAATAGAATATGTTTGTCAGGGATACCAAACTCAGATATGGCTTGGAACACCTTTGATGGAATTGGGCTAGTCGACGAACAGGTGGTATGTGTCGATCTGTATTTAGTGGGTCTCCTCCAGATTTTGGCGCAGTGTGAAGATCTGGTCAATTGTCGTTTTACCAGGTCTAAAACCGCATTGGTATGACCCGATTATTTTATTAACCATAGGTTGTAGACGTTCACACAGTACGCTCGACAGCACTTTGTATGCGAATGGGAGCAGACTTATGCCTCTGTAGTTCGTACACACCGTTTTGTTTCCTTTCTTGTGTACGGGACATAGAAGGCTGAGGTTCCAATTGTTGGGTAAGCTTTCTTCCTGCCAAATTTCGGTAATTAACTGATACATACTCCTTAGCATTTCGCCACCGGTCTTGAACAGTTCGGCGGGCAGCTCATAAGTTACTTCGGCTTTATTGTTTTTTAGTCGATTAATTGCTGTCATGACCTCTCTGTGGCTAGATGGTAGACATTCAACGTCGTCGTTTGGGATTGGTTCTGGTGTTTTTTCATCGCCGTCCATGAAATGCTCCTTCCAGATCCTCAGTACGCTATTTGTATCAGTTACCAGATTCCCTTCATCATCTTTGCAGGAGAATGTGCCTTGGGACTTCATTCTGACTCCTGAACATCTCGATTTTATCACGCTCACGTGTTTCGTGCTCTTTCTTTTTATACTCTCCACCATAATATGGAGGGTATAATTAAATTTGTATTCCGTTTGTAACAAACATCGAAATATTCATCGGAGACCCTATAAAGTATATATATTCTTGATCAGGGTAAAATTCTAAGTCGATATAACAATGTCCGTCCGTCCGTCCGTCTGTTTAAGATAGAGTTTTGTACTTTGGTAGAGAAGTTCCTATTACTCCTAGGATGTTTGGTTTTGCAAATGGGTTGTATCGGTCCACGTTTTGATATAGCCTCCATAGAACGATACCACCTGATTTTCGGTATTTTGAAGGTTTTAGCTTCATTATCATACAGAAATGGCTGGAATTTGATACTTAGTCTTCGTAGAGAGTACAAAACTTTCTCCCAGAATTTTGTCGGTATAGGTCCACGCCTTCATATAGCCCCCATAGAACGGTACCTCCCTATTTTCGGTATTTTGAAGGTTGTGGCCTCAATATTCCACCGAAATGGCTAAAATTTGGTATTTAGTCTTCGTTGTATACCCCCAACTTTCGGTACAGGTCAACGCCTTCATATAGCCCCAATAGAACGGTACCTCCCGATTTTCGGTATTTTTAAGGTTGTGGCCTCAATATTCTTCCGAAATGGCTGAAATTTTGTATTTAGACTTCTTTCCTTATGAAATTTTTCGGTATGGGTTCACGCCTTTATATAGACCCCTTAGAACGGTACATCCCAATTTTCGGTATTTTGAAGGTTGTGGCTTCAATATTCCACCGAAATTCTCCAAAAGAGAATTGTCAGTTTAGGTCCACGTCTTCCTATATCCTCCATAGAAGTGCAGAGCTGCTATGTATGCCGCGTTCTTTTCTTCAGTATCCCTACGATACTCCTGATCGTACCATAGAGTTTATGGTGGTACTTTTTGATACCCAAGTACGGATTTTGCGGCAGTTTGAAGTGAGTGGACTATTATTTGCCACTGCGCTCCCACATCATCGGGACAAGGAGTGCCGTCTTCCCATCCTGTGTTACATCGAACTTTTGCCGCAACATTAATACGAGTGTGTACCTTTGCTGCTACAAGGAAATGATCTGAATCGATGTTTGCATTTCGAATCGATCGGACATCTGATATACTGGACGAGTGTCTTTCGTCTATCACAACATGATCAATCTGGTTTCTTGTTCTTGGGGATATCAACGTGCCATTTCGTATGTCGAGGTGTTGGAACTTGGTGCTGCTCACTACCATGTTTTTTGCGTTGCAAAATCGATCAACCTCATTCCGTTATCGGATGTTACCTCATGAAGGCTGAACTTACCGACCTTTGGGCCAAAGATATTTTCCCTTTCAATTTAAGCATTTAAATCTCCCAGAATAATCTTAATGTCATGGCTAGGGCAGCGGTCATATGCTCTCCCTAGGCGCTCGTAGAATATACCCTTGGGCTTTTCATCTTTATCTTCGGTCGGGGCATGGGCGCATATGAGACTGATGTTAAAAAATTTTGCTTTTATACGGATTGTTTTAAGCCTCCGATTTACCATAAATCCAAGACCTAGCTCTTGCTTCGTTTAATGGCAGCTATAATAGAGTGTCTAATCGTTTGTGATTTTTACGCACTCCCTGCAAGGAAATAATATCAGCTTTGTACTTACCAAGTTCATCCACTTGTAGATCATGCTGCTTAAAACGTTTGCAGGGGTCGTTTGTTTTTCTTTTTTTCATAGTAGGCGGTGTTTTGACGGGGTGAGTTACTAGCCCGACGCCCAAGTCCAAGTTTTAAACGTTCTTATGGGTGAACGCGCGGCGCATTTTAGCTCCCTACTTTTAACGGATGTTTAAGACATTTCCCCAGGTGACACCACGGGGAGGTCAGTGTCAACTTGAGATGAAAGAGGGACCAAGATTTATAATGGGCTTTGTCAGGTTAAAGCAGGTCAGGACCGTTCCTTGGTATCTTTCATCCCCTACGTCACCCCTCCTGTACAGGATGTTTAATTTAAATATCACCCTGTTTGTGTGCCTCTTAAGAACACCATTAAAAGCCCTCTATGCATAGAAACCAATTTATTAATTTAAATGAGACACTTTTTCCGCTCTAGAACCAAGATTATCTACACTGGTTTATATGACATACATATTTATGATTTAAAATGTGAAAATTAAATTCATTTTCACTTGTTGTATGTAGGCAATATGTAGTATCCTCCTGTTCGGTTACCCGCTTACCAACATACATACATTACAGGTTGCAGACATACAAACCTAATGTACAAACTATTCGACAATTCTCCCCTTAATTAGTTACATGTTAAAATAAATAGTCAGAGAGAAGAGTTTTCATATTTTCAAATAGAAGACATGTCAACAAGTAAATACTACCCACACCTACCCACCTGTCTGATTGCAAGCAATAATGTTTTATGCCAGAACATTCTGTTATATTCAAATAGACTTTTTAATTAAACCGGGTAAGGGGGAACGAGACATCATTCGTCACAGCATCACACAGGCTACAGTCGTCAACAACTATATATTTATGTAGCATCTAGTACATACTCATATATTTAGCACGTGTCCCAAATCCACCAGGTCGACTAAACTAAAGCCTCTCCAAAGCTTCGTTATATATGATTCCAGACATTGTTGTCGTACATACAATTAGGTAAATTGCTCGTACTTAACGTAAACGTGTCACAACTTAGTTGTTTTGTGTCCTCTTGGAGAACAAACGATATGATGGGGGGTGATATTTACCACATGATGACGTTTATGAATAATTTTGTTTCTACGTGTGTCGTATTATTTGACATTGAATGGTCTTAGGTACCAACCCACCACCCTCAACACAAAGCAGATTTGTTGTAAATCGTAAGTTACAAATAAATGAACTAAATGAAGATGATGAGGTATGATAGCTGAAATGTAGAAAGTAACCACAAGAGAAAAAATTGTTTTTTCATTCTTTTAATTGTTATGATTTCCAATCATTGTTATTTGAATACAAAATTTTCGGATAAAAAATAATATAACAACTAGAGTTTCCCGTAAAAGCAAATTTTTTAATGAGAGGCAAGGTCTTAAGGTCTTAGTATATGTGAACGGAACCATCTTTACACAAAGACTATCTGCATTATAAACCTAAAGTTAAATGCGCGTTTGTGCGACAGTTATATGAATGAATGGCCCTAAATATTGGGAAAATTTGCTGCCCATGTCACTGTGTTTAAGAACTTTAGTAATGAACTGCTCTTGAGGACTTACCTGAAAGCATATGTAGGTCGACATAGCCAAAATGTTACTAAAACACTCAAAGTACCGAATATCGGAAGGTACCGTTATATGGGGGCTATACCGAGTCATGGACCTATGTTGACAATTTTTGTTGGAGATATTTTGTGACCTCTGGGAGCCTCCAATTACAGATTGTTCGGTCAAAAAAGTAGCAAAAATCATCGAAATACCGAAAATTGGGGCTACACCGAAACACAAACCTATGGTAAAATGTTAAATTACAGGTAGTTCGCCCAAAATATGTAGGTAAAACCCTCAAAATATTGATAATCAGGAGGTACCATTATATGGGGGCTATACCGAAAAGGGGACCTATGTTAAAAAATGTTGATAGAGTTGTTTTGTTACAACTGGAACCCTCAAACGTCAAATTTGCTGGTACTTCTGTCAAAAATGTAGCTAAAATCGTCAAAATACCGAAAATCGGGAGGTAACGCTGTATGGGGGCTATAACAAAACATAGACCTATGTTGACAATTTTTGGGGAAGATAATTTGTGAACTTTTGGAACCTCAAATTACGA